>NW_016107318.1:8593119-8666332 GCF_001604975.1 Cebus imitator
CGGGGCGCCGACAAAGCAGCCGCACGGGGCAAAGCAGCGGCGCTGGCCGGCGCTGGCCGGCACAGCCGCGCTGGCCGAAACAGCCGCGCTGGTGACCGTGGAGCACCTCTGCCCGGGAATTTCCTAGTCTGTGGGCAATAAAAACACGGCGTCCACTCACCCTCTGCGCTTTCACTGGGAGCTGCAATCCTGAGCTGTTCCTAAACGGCCATCTTGGATCCCCACTCTATAGATCGTGTTTGCATTTTGAAAATACAATGAACACACTGGAAAAATAGTTGAAGCATATATTAGAAACATGTAATTAAAATGTATACAATACAAAGAGCTATTTAAAATCAATAAGGAGATAAACTCTCTAAAGCTCGAAAACCTTTCAGAGAGCAAAGGCCATAATGTAGTAAAGAGTTTTTTGTTTTACAGAGATGTAAAGAGATCAGCAAGAAGCATTTTAAGTATAAGGCAATGGTTAGGATGAATTTGGGGAGGCCATAGTAGGGAGGTAATGTTTTATTTTATGTGTAATGGAAAACTACCACAGTTTAAAAGCAAGAGAATGATTAATAAATTATGTGTGGTTAAAAAAATTAGTCTGGTGCTTATAATCTACTCTTTAATCTACAGCAATCCTACTTTTGCCTTCATGACTTTATTGAAACAAACTCCTCTCATGTTGATTTGGTAACATATCAATTCTAATGAACACAACTCACTCGGTGTTCCATTTCCCTATTGTGAACATTTAACAAGAATGACCAATCTTCTCTTTCCAAAACACACTATTTGCTGGACTTCCAGAACTCCAGTGTCTGTGTTTCTTCTTATCACCTGTGGAGACTCATTTTTATCTGTCTTAAGCTTGCGTGCTCAGGAAATTTGCCTATTTCTGAGACTATGCCATTCTATACACTTACCTTGAGTGAATTAATGTACCCATGGTTTAAATTTTCCTGATGGCAACTCCAAAATTCTATCTGCAGTCCAGAATTTCTCCATACTTCAGACTTGACTACATAAATATCTTCCAGTTTTCTTGATTTTTATGTTCTCCCTGAGACCTGCTTTAGGCACATCAGAAGCAGAATGCACAAATAGGAATTGATAACATTTGCCACATACTGGCTCCCAGTAACAGCAACTGTGATTCCTTCTCTTCCCTCTGTGCCATTTCTATTTTTAAAAAACTTCTGTTGAAAGCTGGGCACAGGGGCTCACACCTGTAATCACAGCACTTTGGGAGGTCAAGGCAGGCAGATCACTTGAGGCTAGGAATTCCAGACCAGCCTGTCCAACATGGCAAAACCTGTTTTCTACTAAAAATACAAAAATTAGCTGGGTGTTGTGGAGTGCCTGTAATCCCAGCTACCAGGGAGGCTGGCTCAGTGTTGCTTGACTTGGCACGTGGAGTTTGCAGTGAGGCGAGATCAGCCACTGCACCCCAGCCTGGGCAACAGAGCAAGACCCCATCTCAAATAAATAAATAAATAAATAAATACTTTTTAAAATGTCTCTTCAAATTTTGTTGGTCTTATTTCTTATTATAGCTCCAATTTTTCTTCAGTTTCTCTCTAACCTCATTGTTGCTAAGACCTTCATCTAGAAAACACCATTTCTTGTCCCATTTAAGCCCTCTACCTTATTGTGTTCTCCCATGACATGCTATGGATATACCTTGTATTACTCATCAAAGCTGTAATTACTCATTTAATATCTGAACATGCCACTCGATTTTAAACTTCAAACCTCCATGATCATATATCTTTGATTTCTGCCATTCCTTCAGCATCTATTACAGGGTTTGGTACATATTGTGTATTTAAATATTTGTTGAATAAGGAAATGGATGAATAAATGAAAAATGAGAGATTTGTGAATTTTTCCTACACCAGCATGACACATGTCAAAGAACCTGGAAACAGATTTTAGCTTGGGTTATTACTTATAAAACAATACTTGAATCCAGACTATGTACCCATGCAGCATACTTATATTACCTATCTAATATTTACTTCTTAAGATAAACAAGCATCATTAAAGCCAAGTATTTAGCCTGATAATTCAGAGCATGAGGAAATAGAGAAAAAAAGACAGAGTAGCATCCTCAGACTTATTATTACCAGAAAATTTTTCCTATTAAAGGGAAGAAGTCAGTGGTCAGCAAGGGATGTGGCAAAATAGTTGTCTCTAGAAGCTGTATTGTAGCCATTCTTTCACTACAAACTTGTCTTAGTCATGCACTTGTTATGATGACACTCTTTTGAATTGGTTGCTTTTTAAATTTTTATAATTAATGTTGTATATTTTAAATTGAGGTGAAACATTTTTAAATGCCTTTTTTTTAAAAAGCAGAAGTTTTAATAATGTTGGCTTGGACATATGTGCTTCTGAAACTAAAATACAAAACTAATTTGTAGGTGTAAAGAATGTAAGTCTTACGTTGTGAGTGAATGATCTCTCTGTCCCAAGTTGGAAGACGAAAGTAATTGAAATGCCTGTGTCCGTTCAGTAATTCACTCAGGATTCGGGAATTCATTATAACTATCAGAGCTTTATTGCTTTCTTAGTAGCTAAGGTGGTTTTGTGCTTGAAAGCATTGGGTGATATACAGCATACTTGTATAGTATGACACCCTTAGAAAATATGGAGCCCTGCTATGGCAGCATTATGTTTAGATTATAGCTTACCTGGTCTGCCTATTGAAAAAAAAATTCAATTTTGACTTTAATTTTCACCCAGGGGCCACCTACTTGAAATTTTATCCTGGAAAAAAAAGTTTGAATGAGTAATTTAGCATGGGCTGTACATAGTTACTATATATAGTGTATAAACACACACACACACACACACACACACACACATATTTCTAAAAAAAAAATAAAAACAATAGTGGTTAGTGCTCTGGCACAAAGCCTCACAAAGCCTCAGCTAGTTAAATAACAAGTAAAGCAACAACTACATATATATATATATATATATATATATATATATACACACACACACACACACACACACACACACACATACATGTATACACAACGAATATATATATACACACATACATATATAGTTAATTGGCTTTGTGTCAAGGAATATGCAAGTTTTTTAAAAAATGTATTTTATTTAACTTCACTATAGCACTTTAAAAATCAATCAACAATGACTCAAAGAAAGTTACTCTCCAATACTGT
Organism: Cebus imitator; assembly: GCF_001604975.1. Classification (NCBI taxonomy): domain Eukaryota; kingdom Metazoa; phylum Chordata; class Mammalia; order Primates; family Cebidae; genus Cebus; species Cebus imitator. The sequence continues at coordinate 8,596,308 of NW_016107318.1, forward strand.
CTAAACCTTCTTTCCTTTGGCTTTAAGTTGCTAACTGTTGCCTTTTGTGCAGATAATGGTCCAAGTATCAAGCTGGTCTGGATTCAGACAGAAGAAGAACTTGTAACTGTGCTAACATATTAATGTTAGGAAATTTCGAGGCTCTTAATTTGCAATTGTCAGATGCCTTGACTTAATCTATAGAATTATCAATATGAAGATGGTTCTAATTAGTTTGTTTCTACCAGCTATCTCACAAATGTAGAAGATACCAGAATTTTAAGTAGTTTTCTGTTGGCTATTGTACTGATTAACCTCCAAACAAATTTTCAACCACCCAAGAAAGTCTCCTTATCTTTACTTTTTCCCTGCTGTTCAATTGCTCTGTTTTTTTGTCATTCTCTTTTACAATTTTACTGAGATATATTTCACATAATATAAAAGCCATTCACGTAAAGTATATACTTTTTAAAGAGTATATTCACATAATTGTGGAATGATTATCACACTTTAATTTCAGAATATTTTCAATAGCTAAGAAGAAACCCCAAATCCATAAGTGGTCATTCTCCATTCTTCCTATACTCTTTCTCTAGCAACGAGCAACAACCAATCTATTTCCTATCTATACATTTGTATGTGTTAGACTTTGTTTAAATAAAATCCTATAATAGTTGGTGTTTTCTGTCTGGCTTCCTTCAGTAAGCATAATGCTTCCTAAGATCATCCAAATGGTAATATGTTCCAGTACTTCATTTCTTTCTTATTGATAAATAATATTCCATTGCATAATTATACTACCTTTGTTTATCCATTCTTCAGGGGATACATATTTGGGTCCTTTTCACATTGTCAGATTATGAATAATGTTGTGAACAAAGTTTGTTATTTAGGCATATTTTTATGTCTTCTAGTTATGACTTCTGGGTCATATGATAATTCTCATCCCTAGCACTTTGAAAAGCCACCATTTTTAAAATACAAAATGATTGCTCATTTTCTGTTTTTACCAGCAATGCATGAGCGTTCCAACTTCTCCACATTCTAGCCAAATTTACTGTTGTCTGTGTTTCAGTTTTAGCCATTCCAATAGAAATGATATTTTCTTGTGGTTTTGATTGACATTTCCCTAATGACTAATGATACTGAGCATCTTTTCATATGCTTATTGCCCATTTGTACATCTTCTCTGGATATTAAAAGTAACTTCAATCCACATTCCTGTTCCTCTTGTTTGGATTGTTACTGTCATAAAAAATCCATCTTTTTATGCTATAATCCCAGCAAACTTTTATGATTATTGACATATATTATTTAAAGCAGATAAGAGATGTGTTACATACAAAAATACATTCTTACTTTGTAGAATATTTACTTCTGTAGTTTCCTTTATCAATACTCTTTATTTCTTCACGTGGATTCAAATGACCTTTTAGTATACTTTATTTTGGATCTCAAAATTTTCTTTCTTGTAAGATGAATCTGCCAACAATGAATTTTTCTCAGTTCTCATTTATCTGGAAATGTTTAATTTTCCCTTTGTTTTGAAGGAGAAGTTAGCTTAGTTGATTTTTTTTTTTTTTAACACTGAAGAAGTCCTTCAAGTGTCTTCTGTGGTTTCTAATGAGGTCAGCCTTTAACTTTGAAGGTCTCTTGTATGTGATAAATCATTTTTCTCTTGCTGCTTAAAAAGTTTTTTTCTGTGTGCCTGACTTTTGACAATTTGGCTGTGATGTATCTAGATGTCTATTTCTTTGGGCTTATTCTACCTGGAGTTCTTTGTGTCCCTAACTAAGCAGAACTCTCAGTCGAATCAAATAGCTACCACACTCTTGAGAATAGTGATCTCCAAGGGAAAAGTTAGGACAAAATATTGACTGTGCTTTTGAAATGATGCTTTTTACAGAGTTCCAAATGTAGGTACGTATTTCCACTGTCTGCAGTGCTATTGGCTGTAGGTTACTTACTGCTCCAGTTACCAAGGTAAACAAGGGTTGGGAATAGCCCCAATGTGAAAAGTCACTGACAGCATCAGTTTAATGACAAATTTTCTGTTTGTTCTGTGGTTTTGGCTAAATGCCAGAATTTTAAAATAAAAGATTTTAGTTATTTTGCCTATATTTTTATTACTTTACAGGGAGAATGAGTTGAACAAAGTATTCTCTCTGCCATTCAGGTGCTGAGCTCCTCTCTGTTACCTTTTAAGAAACAAAGAAAAAATGTATTACAGTTGTCTGACTGTAAACCACACTAGTGAATATAATAAAGGATTCAGAGGCGTTCTGATGCAAGATGACTGAATAGGAACAGCTCCGGAGTGCAGTTCCCAGCAACAACAATGCAGAGGGTGAGTGCCCACAGCATTTCCAAACAAACTTTCACTGCCCACAGACCAGGAGATTCCCAGGCAGAAAAGCACCACGAGTTTTCAGCATGGCAGTTTCAGCCAGTGCCGGATTGGCGCACAGAAACTCACACAAATCTGGGCTGCCATTTCAACTGGTGCCTGGAATGCCTGGGAGATAGAGCTGCCTATTCAACTGAAAGGAGGGGGCAGAGACAGGAAGCTAGGCGACCTGGCTTGGCGGGTACCATCCAAACAAAACAAGCAATCTGAAATGCTCTGGATTGAGAGTTTCACAGCAAGCACAACTGGACCCAGGACCATACAGCTCAGTCGGGGGAAGGGCGACCACCACTACCGAGGCAGTCCACCAGTACCGAGGCTGTTCACACAGTAGCTGGGCAGAGCCTGCAGCAATGTCTCTGTTCAGCAATGCCTCTGCTGGCAGACTGTGACTAGACTACTCCATGTGGGGCAGGGCATAGATGAGAAAAGGCAGCAGCATGACAGGAACATATAAATAAAGTCAAACTTCCTAGGAAAGAGCACCTGGGAAAAGAGGCAGTTATGAGTTCCCCTGCAGTAGACTTTAAAGTACCTGCCCAGCAGCTCTGCACGGAAAAATGGAGCTCCCCAGCACAGCACTTGAGCACCTATATGGGACAGATTGTCTCCTCAAGCAGTTCCCCAGCCCCCATATATACAGAGACATCTCATAAAGGAGAGCTCAGGCCGACATCTGGCAGGTACCCTTCTGGGACGAAGATAACAGAAGAAGAAACCAGCAGCAAACTTACTGTTCTGTAGCCCCTGCAGGTGATCCCCAGGCAAGCAGGGTCTGGAGTGGTGGAAAGAAATAACTTCATCATCAACAAAAAGGATGTCCACTCAGAGACCCCATCTGAAAGTTACCAACTACAAAGACCACAGTTAGATAAAGCCACTAAGATGGGAAGAAACCAGCACAAAAAGGATGAAAACACCAAAAACCAGAATGCCTCTCCTCCTCCAAAGGATCACAACTCCTTACCAGCTAGGGATCAAAGATAGATGAAGAATGAGTCTGATGAATTGGCAGAAACAGGCTTCAGAAGGTGGGTAATAACAAATTTCTCAGAGCTAAAAGAACATGTGCTAACCCAATGCAAAGAAACTAAGAACCTAGAAAAAGAGTTAGATGAGATGTTAACTAGAATAAACAGCTTAGAGAAGAATATAAACAACTTGATGGAGCTGAAAACACAACATGAGAACTTCACGAAGAATACACAAGTTTCAACAGCCAAATTGACCAAGCAGAAGAAAGGATATCAGAGACTGAATATCAACTCAATGAAATAAAATGAGAGGGCAAGATTAGCAAAAAACAAAAGGGTGAAAAGAAATGAACAAAGTCTCCAAGAAATATAGGATTATGTGAAAAGACCTAGTCTACCTTTGATAGGTGTACCTGAATGTGACAGAGAGAATGAATCCAAGCTGGAAAACACTCTTCAGGATATTGTCCAGCAGAACTTCCCCAACCAAGCAAGGCAGGCCAACATTCATGTCCAAGAAATACAGAGAACACCACAAAGATATTCCTCAAGAAGAGCAACCCCAAGGCATATAATCATCAGATTCACCAAGGTTGAAATGAAGGTAGAAATGTTAAGGGCAGACAGAAATAAAGGTTGGGTTACCCGCAAAGGGAAGCCCATCAGACTCACAGTGGATCTGTCAGCAGAAACCCTACAAGACAGAAGAGAGTGGGGGACAATATTCAACATCCTTAAAGAAAAGAACTTTCAACCTAGAATTTCATATCCAGCCAAACCAAGCTTCATAAGTCAAGGAGAAATAAAATGCTTTATGGATAAGCAATTGCTGAGAGACTTCGCCACTGCCAGGCCTGCCTTACAAGAGTTCCTGGAAGAAGTGCTAAACAAGGAAAGGAACAACCAGTAACAGCCACTCCAAAAATGTACCAAATGGTAAAGACCATTGACACAATGAATAAAATGCATCAACTGACAGGCAAAAATTCCAGATAGCAACAAAATGGAAGGATAAAATTCACACATAACAATATTAACCTTAAATGTAAATGGGCTAAATGCCCCAGTCTAAAGACACACACTGGCAAATTGGGTTAAAATTCAAGACCCATCAGTGTATTGTATTCAGGAAATCCATCTCATGTGCAAGTACACACATAGGCTCAAAATAAAGGGATGGAGGAAGATTTATCAAGCAAATGGAGAGCAAAAAAAAGCAGGAGTTGCAATTCTCATCTCTGATAAAATGGACTTTAAACCAACAAAGATCAAAAAAGATAAAGAAGTGCATTACATAATGGTAAAAGGATCAATGTATCACGAAGAGCTGAAAATCCTAATTATATACGCACCCAAAACAGGAGCGCCAAGGTACATAAAGCAAGCTCTTAATGACCTACAAAAAGACTTAGACTCCCACACAATAATAGTGGGAGATTTCAACACTCCACCGTCAGTGTTAGACAGATCAGCGACACAGAAAATTAACAAGGATACCCAGGACTTGAACTCAGATCTCGATGAGGATGACCTAATACACATCAACAGAAATCTCCACCCCAAATCCACAGAATATACATTCTTCTTAGCACCTCATCACAACTACTCTAAAATTGATCACATAATCAGAAGTAAATCATTCCTCAGCAAATGCAAAAGAACAGAAATCATAGCAAATAGTCTATCAGACCACAGGGCAATCAAATTAGAACTAAGAATTAAGAAACTAACTCAGAACCACACAGCGTCATGGAAACAGAACAACTGGCTCCTGAATGTCGACCGGATAAACAATGAAATGAAGGCAAAAATAAAGATGTTCTTCAAAACCAGTGAGAACAAAGATGCAACGTACTAGAATCTCTGGGACACATTTAAAGGAGTATCTAGAGGGAAATTTATAGCAATAAATGCCCACATGAGAAGCAAGGAAAGATCTAAAATTGACACCATATTGTCAAAATTGAAAGAACTAGAGGGGCAAGATAAAAAAAACTCAAAAAGCTAGCAGAAGACAAGAAATAACTAAGATCAGAGCAGAGCTGAAGGAGACAGAAACACAAAAAGCCCTTCAAAAAATCAATAAACCCAGGATCTGATTTTTTGAAAAGATCAACAAAATAGACCACTAGCCAGTATAATAAAAAAGAAAAGGGAGAAGAATCAAATAGATGTAATAAAAAATGATAAAGGGGATAACACCACTGATTCCACAGAAAAACACACTACAATCAGACACTACTACAAACAACTCTCTGCACATAAACCAGTAAACCTGGAAGAAATGGATAAATTCCTGGACACTTGCACCCTCCTAAGCCTAAACCAGGCAGAGGTTGAAACCTTGAATAGACCAATAACAAGGGGTGAAGTTGAGGCAACAATTCATAGCCTACCAACCAAAAATGTCCAGGTCCAGGTGGGTTCATAGCCAAATTCTACCAGACATACGAAGAGGAGCTGGTACCATTCCTTCTGAAATTATTCCAAACAATACAAAAAGAGGAAATCCTTCCCAAATCATTTTATGAAACCAACATCATCCCGATACCAAAACACGGCAGAGACTCAACAAAAAAGGAAAACTTTAGGCCAATATCCATGGTGAACATAGATGCAAAAATATTCAATAAAATACTGACAAACCAATTACAATGGCACATCAAAAAGCTTATCCATCACGATCAAGTAGGCTTCATTCCAGGGATGCAAGGCTGGTTCAACTTACACCAGTCAATAAAAATTAATCCACCACATAAACAGAACCAAAGAGAAAAACCACGATTATCTCAATAGATGCAGTGAAGGCCTTCGACAAAATTCAACAGCCCTTTATGCTAAAAACTCTCAATAAACTAGGTATCAAAGGAACATATCTCGAAACGATAAAAGCCATTTACAACAAACCTACAGCCAATATCATACTGAATTGGCAAAAACTGGAAACATTCCCTTTGAAATCTGGCAGTAGACAAGGATGCCTTCTCCCCACTCCTATTCAATATAGTATTGGAAGTTCTAGCCAGAGCAACTAGGCAAGAAATAAAAATGAAGAATATTCAATTAGAAAAAGAGGAAGTCAAATTGTCTCTATTTGCAGGCAACATGATTGTATATTTAGAAGACCCTATCATCTTAGCCCAAAATCTCCTTAAACTGATAAGCAACTTCAGGAAAGTCTCAGGATACAAAATCAATGTGCGGAAATCACAAGCATTTCTATACACAAATAACAGGCTAACAGAAAGCCAAATCATGAGCAAACTCACATTCACAATTGCTACAAAGAGAATAAAATACCTAGGAATACAAATAACAAAGGATATAAAGGACTTCTTCAAGGAGAACTACAAACCACTGCTCAAGGAAATAAGAGAGGACAAAAACAGATGGAGAAACATTCCATGTTCATGGTTAGGAAGATCAATATCATGAAAATAGCCATACTGCTCAAAGTAAATTACAGATTCAATGCTATCCCCATCAAGCTACCAATGACCTTCTTCACAGAACTGGAGAAAACCACCTTAAACTTTATATGGAGCCAAAAGAGAGCCCGCATAGCCAAGACAATCCTAAGCAAAAAGAACAAAGCCAGAGGCATCACGCCACCTGACTTCAAACAATACTACAAGGCTACAGTAATCAAAACAGCATGGTACTGGTACCAAAACAGAGATATAGACCAATGGAACAGAACAGAGGACCTGGAGGCACTGCAACACATCTAAAGCCATCTGATCTTTGACAAACCTCACAAAAACAAGCAATGGGGAAAGGATTCCCTGTTTAATAAATGGTGTTGGGAAAATGGGCTAGCAGTGTGCAGAAAGCAGAAACTGGAGCCATTCCTGACACCTTACACTAAAATTAACTCCAGATGGATTAAAGACTTAAACATAAGACCTAACACCATAAAACCCCTAGAAGAAAACCTAGGCAAAACCATTCAGGACATTGGCCTAGGCAAGGACTTCATGACTAAAATACCTAAAACACTGGCAACAAAAGCCAAAATAGACAAATGGGGCCTAATTAACCTCCAGAGCTTCTGTACAGTAAAAACAAAACAAACAAACAAACAAAAACAAAAAAAAACAATCATTAGAGTGAATTGGCAACCAACAGAATGGGAAAAAATTTTTGCAATCTACCCATCTAACAAAGAGCTAATATCCAGAATCTACAAAAAACTAAAAAAGATTTACGAGGAAAATACAAGCAAGCCCATCCAAAAGGGGGCAAATGATATGAACAGACACTTTTCAAAAGAAGACATAGATGAGGTCAACAAACACATGAGGAAATGCTCATCAGCACTGATTATTAGAGAAATGCAAATCAAAGTCACATTGAGACACCACTTCACACCAGTTAGAATGGCGATCATTAAAAAAAATGGAGACAAAAGATGCTGGAGAAGATATGGAGAAAGAGGGATACTTTACACTGTTGATAGGAGTGTTAACTAGTTCAACCATTGTGGAAGACAGTGTGGTGCTTCCTCAAGGACCTAGAAATAGAAATTCCATTTGACCCAGCAATCCCATTACTGGATATATACCCTAAGGATTATAAATCATTCTATTATAAAGACACATGCATACATATATTCGTAACAGCACTATTTACAACAGCAAAGATCTGGAATCAGCCCAAATGCCCATCAATGGTAGACTGAACAAGGAAAATGTGGCACATATATATCATGGAATACTATGCAGCCATAACAAATGATGAGTTTGTGTCCTTTGTAGGGATATGGATGAATCTGGAAACCATAATTCTCAGCCACCTGACACAATAACAGAAAATCAAATACTGCATGTTCTCACTTATAAGTGGAGGTTAAAAAATGAGAACACATGGACACAGGGAGGGGAGCATCACATACCTAGGATCTGTTGGCGGGGGGGCCAAGGGAGTGACGGCGGGTGGGGAGATCAGAGAGGGATAACATGGGGAGAAATGCCAGATGTAGGTGACTGAGGGATGGAGGCAGCAAACCACATTGCCATGTGTGTACCTATGCAACAATCCTGCATGATCAGCACATGTACCCCAGAACCTAAAGTACCATTAAAATAAAATAAAATAAAATAAAAAAGAATTCAGAAACCAGGCATCCTATGTTTGAATCTTGCCCCTACCATTTATTATATAATCTTTGGTAAATAGCCTTTTACACCTTTATTCACTTATATAATGGACATTATAGTAGTTCCCAGTTTATAGGATATTCTGGAGAATTTAAAAATGAGATAAATAAACTACTTGGAAATGTACCTGCATGTAAACATACTCAAAAGTTATCTATTACTATTATTTTTTAAATTTATTTATTTATTTATTTAACTTTAGGTATATACTATATCTGGCATTTCTCCCCATGTTATCCCTCCCCACCCTCCCCTCCCTCCCCACCCCGACTGTCTGTCCCCTATGCCCTCCAACTGTCCCCAGTGTGTGATGCTCCTCTCCCTGAGTCTACGTGTTCTCATTGTTCAACACCCATCTATGAGTGAGAATATATGGTGTTTGGCTTTCTGTTGTTATGTCAGTTTGCTGAGAAGGATGGTTTCCTTATTTTTTTTTAAATGCTTCACCCTTAAATTATCAAGAAAGAGAACAAACATTTCGCCATAAGATGTTTCACACTCTCTGCTTCTCTTGCAGAAAATTCTCTTCTTTGGAATGGAATAAGGTTGCTAATCTCTAGATAAGAGCATATATTCAATGCCCTTAGATATGCTCACTTTTAATTACATTGTAGTTAAATTGTACACTAAAGAAAAACTACACAGAGTAATGGAGCTGCGCCTATTGAAGAGAAAGATACATGGAGAGTCCTTCCAAAACCAGTCTTTCCAGGAAGAATCATACTTGATATTAAAAGCAAAAAGTCAAAGTAAGTAAGTGAAAAATATTAATAAAATCATCAGTTTACTATATGGATAAGTTTAAAGGTAGGGAGTATTCACTGATCTTTAAGGAATATAAAGAAGGTAATGGAGAACATTGAGAGAATGGATCTCCAGATTATTTTCTTTTGGGAAACTCTAAAATGTTAGCTGAAATAGAATTTTTTTTACTTCTGTGGCCAAATAGCCAAAGGAATTCATCTGATGAAGTACATTCCAACCGGCATCTCTCTTTGCTACTGTGGGCCAGGTGTGTTAGTCAACTTATTTCCACAGCAAATCAAAGTTTACACGTTGAATTTAAATTTTCATAAGCATTCGGTGTTTCCAATTGCAGTTCTTAAGAGCTGATTGCAAAGTGACGGAAAAGAGTGGTTTTTCACAATATTCTAACAAGAGACACTTCATACTGACTTAGAAAAATCATGCTAGATCCTGTTCAGTGAAGCACTAAAACAAAAAACACAAGTGGTTTGACCATGCTACACCATGCATAAGGTACTGGATCCATTGTCACTAGTTTCCAGTTAAAAACAAAGACTTTGGAAGGTAAGGCACTCATTGATTTGTTTTTGAAGCTTTGATTGCATGTCATCAGCCTGGGTGAGTTTGGTGAAAACAGAGAAGCAAAATGCAGCATGTTCTGGGCAAGTCACTGACAGGAGCTGAGGTAGATGCTTTTGGGAAAGCTGCTCACTGAGCTGTGACTTGTGAGCTCAAGCATTTGTCCACATGGTTTTTGCTATGTGGCTGTTTATCCTGTCTCAGAAGTTGATTTATGAGGTTTGACATGGTGCTATATAAACACAACACTGTGCTACATGGAAAACAGGAGAAAATGATATATTAATTCACAGCAGTCCAGTTGTCTTGAGATCTTAAGTCCCATACCATGGCAGGACAAATGAAAACTCATTAGAAGTAAATATTTCTGTCCTTCATACTTGAAAATGGGCTTTTGGGCAACTGCCAGGAACATCTCTGTAGACTCTAGGAAGTTTTTACATCCTGTGCATAAGTGATCTCTACTTAAGTGATTTACACTCTATCACTATATTCCATTTTGTTTTCTGATAATTCTGTCAAATCATCTCAAAGAAAAAAAAAGATATGAAAATTTAACATAGATTTTCATAAAGTTACACATGGAAGTAATCTGGACTGTTCAATTTAGTACATATTCAATTTTACCCACAAGATAATTTATCTAACAATGAATCTTTAAACTGATTTTATGGTAGGCAGGTGATAAATGTTTCCATATATAATAGCAGAACTATGACTTGATCTGTTAAAAAAAAAATAAGTAGGAAACTCTTTGTAATTACATTTCTTTTGGATGCATATGCACCTGATGCAAATCTTGGCAAGTAATTCAAGTATAAACATGTTACAGTCTCTCTATAATTTGAATGAAAATTATTTTTCAGAAATATTATTCCAATGAAGGAGATAATTATAATCCCCACCAATTTAGTGTATTGCCTTGCCACTTTGTTATCCAAAGTCTATCCTTTGTTCTGGGAGGCTCTAGTAATGGTACGGGATGGGGCAATGGATGGCCTCTAGGAGTCAGTCACATGGCCGTGTTGTCATCTGTTAAAATGCCCTCTTTCAGGTTGGAACACTGTTGCAACGCACTGAACCTAAATACACGCCCTTTTCTAGTGACTTTTTTCCCTCTCAGCTAGGAATTCACCATTCCCTGGTGCTTGGGAAACATTTGCTCTTTCTAAAGCAGCCTGGGATCATGAGGTAACAGGTAAAACTTAAGGATCTTTGTCCCAGGTGCACCACATGCTAGAAGCAAGAAAAATTGGGCATTTTAAAACATTTTCTGGGGATCCAGTTGGGAACATAGCACGGATTTGTCTGCTCTTCAATATTCCCAAGGTTATATGAGATTTCCTTTTCCAGCCCACTGAGACTATCTTAGAGAAAGGTGGGAAGGCTAAAAGTTTATTGAAATTTCCTTGCAGTGACCAAGATAAAACTACTTCTTATAAAATGGAGTCATGAACTAGAAATTAAGTTTATTATAAATGAAATAAAGTTACATTTTCTGTTCACTATGTTTATATGCTAAAATTTATTTTTGCTACATTCAATTGTTGGCTGTGGGTAATAAAGGTAGCTTTCATATATTTAACTACTACTTTTCAGGTCTCATGCTAAGTATTCTTAATGCCCTATATTATTTAATCTTTTAACCAAAAAAAGAAGTAACTATTTTATATCTAACTTTTATGATTCTCTATTTTATTAGCAAGTATACTGAAACCCTATGATATCCATTATTATATCAATGTTATATAAATTGTAATTGGTATTGTCAGGATTTAACATAAGTCAAACTGATATTGAAATCTACATCTTCACTCTGTTTTAGGTATAAAGTGTTTTGAGTAAAACGATATATGTGGAAAGAAAATAATTTACTTTAGATTCCTATAAATATGTTATATGGTCAGAGTACCCTAGTTTATTGGACAGAGATATAACGGGGGTGCGGGGGGTTGGGGCAGGGGAATCCCGAAGATGCTTCCAATTTCCAGATCTGAAGAGGTTCTTGGGCTTTCTTACCCTGAAGAATGGTGAAAAGGGCCCTGGAGATGCGATGAGCTGCCCGTTTGAATAAATATCTTGGACCCAGTGTTTTGCAGAAAAGTGAATTATTGGGCAGAGGAAGAGAATAAAAGAGTGAGAGAGAGCTCCCACGCTACTGTGGGAGGGAACCTGGAGAGGGATTTCCTTTCAGGTAAGGAGTAGCGGGAGTTTTAACCCTTGAGTTATTCCCTCCCCATTCATGTTCTTGTCCAATGAGTTCTTTCAAACTTCCTCTGGAGTAATCTTTGACTCTGATACCCTATTGGCTACTTTGTCCACAACAGAGATCCCTCCTCCCAGAGCTTCTGAAGCTTTGGGCAAAGGAGCCCACTTGGATTTTTCTACCTAGCCAATACACAGAAATCCAGGCAAAGAACTTTACATTCCCAGATGGAGGTGTGGAGCCAGGAAACTCCAGTCTTTGAAACTATGCTCCTTGTGGACCTGGGAAGAGACGTTTTTCTTTAACACAGTCCCTCTTTAACACAGATACATGCCTCTGGTATAGCAAGTCATTAATTGTTTTCCATTTTATATTCAGTAACCACATTTGAAATAATAGAGGCAGATACCGTCATACGAAGATAATTTGATGGAGTAGCTTTGTAGTCAATATGGTAACTAGACTCCAAGATTTCCCTATAACAATTCCTGTCTCCAAGTGTCCAAATCCTTGTAGTTTCCCTCCATATGAAATCTGGGCTGGTTAAAATGCAGCAGAATGGCATTGCTTTGTCTCACAGGCTACTGTAGATCACAAAAACGGTCTTGCAGTTTCTTTCTCAGTCCTTTTGAACTTTTGCTTTTGTGAATCTTCCTTCTGGAAAAAACTACCATGCTGAAAAGCCTAACCATATGGAGAAACCATGTGTAATCACTGTTTTACAGCCCAAGAGAAATGACCAATCAATAGACAACATCAGCTTTGTTATGTAAGTGAACTGTCTTTGATATTCCAAACTAAACAGGCAACTGATGTTTATAGCACTAGTTGACATCATGTGGAGCAGCTGATCCTAATCAATGGACCAAAGCAGGAGCAATAACAAAAGAGTTTTTCTTTTAAGTTATTGGATTAACACGGGGCTAAGGTGATATGGTTTGGCTGTGTTCCCATTCTAATCTCCATCTTGAACTGCAGCTCACATAATCTCTATATGTTGCAGGGGGGAGCTAGTGGGAGGTATTTTAATCATGAGGGTGGTTTCCCCCAGGCTGTTCTCCTGATAATGAGTGAGTTTTCTCGAGATCTGATGGTTTTATAGGTGTCTGGTATTTCCTCTGCTGGCACTCGTTCTTTCTCCTGCTACACTGTGAAGAAGTGCCTTCCACCATGATTGTAAGCTTCCTGAGGCCTCCCCAGCCATGTGAAACTGAGTCAATTAAACCTCTTTTCTTTATAAGTTACCCAAAGTCAGGCAGTTCTTTACAGCAGTGTGAAAATTGACTAACACGTAAAGGAAGGTTGTAAATTAGGGATAAATAATCATAATAGTCAGAAAACCTGACTCTGTCCCTAACTTCTATGGGGCTTTAGAAAAGTCACTAAAGCCACATACACTTCAATTTTCTTATCTGTAAAATTGAGAAAATAATAGTACGTTCACAGGAGTAGAATGAAATTAGATATAATGCGAGTGGATATTTTTTAAAACTCTACAGCAGCTCTAAGTATATATTAATAGTATTTTTGTTTTATTTTGTTTTTCTGATAAGGTATCATGTGTTGAAAAATTAAGTGACTTGCTTAAGACAAATAATTAGTAAGTGACCTGAAACTTAATAGATTCTATGAACAATACTCTTTCTGTTTCTTTGTGTGTCTAATTATATCTTCTATTTGTAAATTTTTTATTTTATTTTATGATGCCCTTCACATGTAAGGCATTTCCTCATACATAACGGAAAATTACTTTTTTGTCAAGGAACAGATAAGTATTTCATTTGAAAATGTATGCCTTTGGCACATTTTATTGATGGCCATTGAATATAATTTTGTCTAAAACAAAAGCAAAATATCTCTTTGTCAGTATAAAACAACAGTATTGATTATAATGTTTTCTATCGCAACTTTATGCCATCATTGCATATTTATATTATGCTTTTACAACAAATCTCACATTCTTTATTACCTATTGGTGCACAGGTGGAAGTAAAAATTGTTTCTTGCCTAAGAATTTTATGACCAAATTATCCTAGATAGATAGGCTTTAGAAAGAAAGTAAATAAATATAAAGGAGTACTGAAGAATATACTTATATTATGTGTTTAAAAACAAAAAATACAGTGGTAATTTGCTTGTTTGATATTTAAAATATTTTCAAAGATTTTAATTAATAAATTAAAAATTAATGTTAAAAACTACTCGTTTTGCAACTAATTTTATTAGATTGCAAATAATAGAGAAAATTTTTAAAAACCAGATAGTTGGTTTTATTTTTTATTTTTTAATATCAAAAAGGCAACGTATAACAAGGCTGATTCATTGACTTAGTATAAGGTGGCAGATACTTTGCCTCTTTACATGAGTTAAACCTAAGATCTCATTAGACTACAAATCTAACATTTATTTATGACCTGGAATATAACACACATGGAACTGTGTTTTTCATTTTTCCCTTTGGTAAATTCTAAAGGTTTATGAAAGTTTAAGGAGTAACATGATCTTTTCGTATATGCAGAGCTTGATGCTTTCATTATTTTTGTAACCAGAATGAATGTAACCATTATGCTGAAAGAACAGGATTCTATAGGGTTTGAATAGGATACATTTTTTTGTTTTTCATGTAAATTTGTGGACTCATTCTTTGTATCTCGAGTGAAATCTCAGAAGGCTGTAACTATTTGATCATTCTAATATACTAAAATTTATTTTTATTACTTTGGTCAAATAACAGTTATAATTTAACTGTTGCAATACCCAACAGAGCCTAATATAGTAATTCTGAACATCTTTTAGAGTTGTGTCTTCTTACTTCACTTGTCTTGGAACAACTTGAATCTCGGAAGCCTGCAATGGTGAAGAAGGGTCTACTAAACCTCTTCTCTATGTTTTTAAGTTAATATGTATTTCCCTTGTACCTCAGTCCCATTGCCTAAATGCTGTTTCCAACCATCTAGTTATAGCTCTGAACAAGGCAGAAGATAGGCTATGAGACTTGAAAAGGCTTATTTTACTGGTACATTTGTGAATGGCATTGGTGCATACTGCAAACAGTGAATTGTAAATCTGGCGTTTCTCTCATGAATGCTTCTGTAGGTTTCTCAGAGATTTTCTCATTGAGAATATCCAACTAAAAGTTCTGTTTGAGCTGGATTTTTTCTGGTTTTCTTATTATTTGAGCCCTCAGTTGCTGGCATTTTAAAACCTTTTCAACGCGACTCTATATTGGAGTACTACAATGCCTCCAGGAGACTCTCTTGGGCAAAGTCCCTGTGAAGTTGATTCCTGGCTGGCTCTCTACAAGGTGTCCCACATCTGGTTCATGGGTTGTACTCATGTCTACTATACACAGCTTCCTCCCAATGTAGCCACTTTTTCTCCCTCTGCCCCTAGACAGGGCATTCCAGCCCCAGATTTTTATCTTTAGTCTTTTGGATTTAGGCCAACTACCATTAATTTCTGCCCTTTCATCCCATCACCTCTCCTGTAAAGGATTCCAGGTAATAATTATCAAATTTTCCATGTGGCCCTCTAAAGTTTCTCACACTAGGCTTGAGGTGGATGAAAAGCCTCCCTTCACAGTACTGTGAACCACCTATCTTGTCATGGCAGCAAGGAGATACAAGGAAAATTTATCTTAAAAAATGACTTTGGCCAGTATTTTTCAATCTCAGCTTTTTTTGATTATCAAGTCAACTGATTGAGTGGGGGAAGATTCACCCATAATGGACAGGCACCATGTCCAATGAATGGACAGGTGCCATTCACTTGATTGGGACCCTGGATTAAAAAAAAGAGAGAGAGAGAGAAAAGAAAAATTTATACCCTTTCTCTTCTGGAGCTGGGACATGCTTCTCTTGCTCTCGGACAGCATAATTCCAGGATCTCTGGCCTGTGAACTCAGGACTTACAATATACTCTCCTCTCCCTACACCCCAGGTTATCAGGTCTTTGGTACAGATAGCTTATTACTTTTTACAGTGTTCAGATTGAAAAGTGAGAACAAACCAAATATATGACATTATAGGAGTAGTTTAATAAGTTATAGTACAGCTATACAATTAGACATTTAGGAAAAATTGATATTTTATAATAATTAGCTATAACAAATATGGGAGAATGAGGGTACTGAAAATCTGGAAATGGAAAATGGGAGAAAGAGTTGATAATCAAAATGTCTAAACCAAGTTGAAGCTTTCAGAGACATCAAAAAAAACAAACATATTTGGGCACTAAAGAGGAACCATGAATAGGGACCCCCTGACAAGTTCTGTTGAAACTAAACTGCCAATTCTGAGGAAGCTGCTCCTTATGTGCAGTCATCTCTGCTGTAGGTCTACAGCCAAGCCCTTAATGGTGCACTTGAATCCACTTTTGGTTTAGCATGGCCAGGAGTCAGGAAGATGAGCTGATGTGAAACAGAGAAGAGTGATAAATAGATGGGCATCTCCATGTGTCTGTTACTTTGGCTGAGTGTGACAACATTCCGCGAGTAGTGGTTTCTGCTTCACTTCTGCCAAATCTCATGTGCTTTCCTCTTTTAGTTAACTTTTACCCAGAAATGTACAGAGAAGATGATTCTGGAAAACAATGTCCAGACTTAGCCAACTTTACATAACATGTTCCAGCATATTCTTTTTAGGGAACTTAATTCCAAATACTAAGAATAATTTCATTACTGCTAATCAGTTTAACTTGTCCAATAACTACTTGTTGCCTACTATGCACTTAGTCACTGTGCTAACATAGTCCAAGCATGTGCAAAAATGGATTCTGCCCTCACAAGAGACATAATCTAGTAGAGAGCAAGAATGCAGGTAAAGATAAAAGCCCAGAGTGAAAAGCACAGTAACAGGGGCAATATAAAAGGATTTGAAAGTACATAAACACTGCATCAAGTCCAGGCATGGGATCAGAGAATGTTTCCCAGATGCAGTTACTTTTACAGATGGGTCAGTAAAAAAAAAATGAATTGAATTTGTCAGAAGCATTTGTGAGAGTGTGTGTGTGCCTGTATTAGGGGATAATTATATGACCCAGTGGGGAGTAAATGGCACAAAGTGAGTGCTCCACAAAAAGCAAATATTTTAACACTTGCAGATATGCTGTAGCAGATATTGTAATGTCCTAGTTTTTGCATCCCTGAGTTTCTGCCTGAAGGCTTTCTGACTACAAGAGCATGTTTAGCCTAGGGCCATATTATGACTTCTATGAACCCTAGACTAATTGGTCTTTGAGGGCCCCTTTCTCTATTAAAAACAGTATTAAACTCTATGCTTTATGACTATGTTCAAATAAGATAAAGACAATCTATACTAGCTTGTAAAATTTGAATCCAAGTTAGTTATTTAGACTTAAATATTTTCTTTGAGCATTTTTTAAAATGAAATTGCCACTTTTCAAATAAGACCATGGAAGTATGTGTAATGGAAACTAGTAATTATTTAGCTAATTTGATCACTGCCAATGTCTAATTGAAGTTATTCCTGTCTCCAAAAGATAAATGTGTAGTATTTCAATCTCATGGATAAGAACAGTAGACTAGTTAACTAGTCTAACTTCAGACTAGTTAACTTCAGAGTTTGAATCATTTCTTAAGAATTTGCCATTTCATGTTTCCAGAATTTAATATTTTAAAATATCTCTTAAGAAAGTAGTTACCAGTTCTAGTGTGTCGCTTGTGGTTTTCCTTACAAATATAAGTTAGGTAACCTGTTGGAAGGGTTAGTTTGTAGAGTACCTTTTGAGTCTATCCACAAAACTCATCTGTAACAAGGATTCCAAGCAAATCTGATATATTTGGTATTGTTGCATATTTCTCAAGGGTATCTCAGCCAAATGGGCTGGTAAACTTTTTCTTCCTCTAGCCAAACTAAATGAAACATGTCTACTCCTAAATTTTAAAGTTGATCAATAGATAGGATCGCTAATAATTTACATTTCAGACTTTTTATTGCCTCTTGGTATTCCAGGCAACTTATCTGACATGGCACCAAAGGGGAAGTTCATCTAGAGGGGCATATACACAGTAATTATTTTCCTCTATTTTATCTAACTGTAATTTCTGTGGAGTTCTTATCCTTTTGGTGATACACTTTGCTTTATTGTTCTTGCTTATTTGTGTGTTTTTTGGCTTATGTTTAAAAAATAAAATCAGTTTTTATGAACATGTATCCTCATTATGAAAATAAAAATGCACCTTCCTTACAAAGATACTCAAAGCTTTAAAATAGTTTTATTAATTTGGAGTTACCCTAATGCCTTTGAAATATCAATGAATACCTTTCCACATTCCTGAACCTTTTATGATAAATCAACTTCCTGACACTCAAGGGAAGAGAAAACGGAAGATTTTGTTTGTCCTTCTACTCTTTTATTCATCAAACATATTTTTTCTACATTACAGAGTCCTTGTCGTCATGTAGTAGAACAACTAAAAGGAAAGCCAAACATTTCAAAAGTTATTAAATTGTGAATTCATTTCTATCAATAAATAATTGATAAAAATAGGTAAACAAAAAATAAAATTTTGAGTCCTCCAACTCACTGACTGGATCCCTCTCTTAGCCAAAATGATTCCAAAGAAACCTGAAAAACTAGCTCAGGCCATGATGGACGTGTGGGTTGGACATGCCTCATTATGCTCTCCTCCCTTTGAAATTCAGGCACAATTGACCTACGTTGACATTATAACAGAAGTTGTAAGATCAACAAAACAGCAATAAGATGCCAAATTTCAACCTGACTCTAGGAGAGCATCACATGACACATAGCAGGCCCTAATGGAAAAGAAACGTATTTTACCCTAAAATATGTTTCTTTGACATATTTCAAAATGGCCTTGCAAAGCTGTCTCTTTTAGGGGAGATTTGCATTCTGTAGATATTTTCCTTCCCTTTTCAGGTTTTTTTCTATGTCTGAAGAGATTATCTGAGAGTCTAACACCTTTTAAAAGTCTGAATAGAAAACATTTGCCAGCTATTGCCTGTTGCCTGTAAGGTTAGCCACCTATGAGACTTAACCTACATAATAAGAACCTTGGTTTTCATAACTCTTAATCTTAACCCAGATATTCCTATCTATTGAATCCAAGTCTTTAGATAATAACTTAAATCTTTCAACCAATTGCCAATCAGAAAATCTTTGGATCTGCCTATGGTAAGCCCTGCTTTGGGTTGTCCTGACTTTCTGAACCAAATGTAACCTCACGTGTACTAACTGATGTCTTATGTCTCCCCCAAACATTTAAAACCAAGCTGTAACCCAACCATTGGGGTCACATGTTCTCAGGGCCTCCTAAGGCTGTTTCATGGGTCATGGTTCTCACACTTGAATTAAAATAAATCTATTTCAATATTTTAGAGCTTGGCTTTTTTTTTTTATCAACAAATATAATACCTTGATGTATTAATACAGTGTCTGAGCTCCTTTTCTATGGTAAATAAAATTAATTCTTTATTGTTTTTTAAAAGCATTCTTAAGAGGACAGAGTCATTTCAACTTTTCAAGTTCTGTATATTCAAAACCTGACCACTCTTTTAAGAAAGGCCCATTATAAATGTTACATGACATCTTACCTGATTTTCCATCCATAAGTGCTTCCACCTTTCAAAACAACAATAGAATTTAATGTTAAACTTTCTTCTGAAATGTATGATTTTCTTTCTTTTATTTTTTTAAACATGCAGTTATATGTACTTCTGTCACTAGAGAGTAAGAATTCTGAAATTTTAGACTATGATATTTAAATTTTCATATTCAGTCATTCACTGCAATATGTAACCAATAAATATTGGTAAATTAACAGATGAATAAAAAGAGAGCAACATTAGCAACATAATGTAGTGGGAGACTCCTAACTATTCTTCCTCCTACAAACACACCTGTTAAACACCTATACATGGATCGATTCTGTCCAGAGAAAGCCAGAATCCAGATTAGTTTTTAAAAAATGCTTTTAAAAAACAATAAGAATTTTCTTTACCATGAAAAGGAGCTCAGACACTGTATTTAATTAATACATCAGGTTATTATATTTGTTGATGAAAAAATTTGTTGACGAAAAATATTCAAGGATGACTAGTAAGATATCCACATTGAAATGGGTGGTAAAGTGGAGATCCACTCCTGCACTAGCCCCACCTGAGCAGAATGCCTTAAACTCAGGAAAAAAATCACAACTCTCAGGTTCTTCCCAAGGGGTCTGAAGGGCTTTTATCATACATATAGTGCCCAACTTTTGTAGTTCCTGCCAGAGGATTTGGCTGTTAAATCACTGTGCTAGAAGAATGACAGGGACAGGGCAGAGAAGGATTTCCCTCAAGCACAAAGAACAAAGGGGATTTTGAGCTCCATAAGCACTTTCAGCAGCTGCAGCCCTAGGGATCAGCCCATCTTCCAACTTTCCCCTGGAAGGGGGTTTGGCTGCATGCTTTTCCAGCAACTCCCAGTGGTTCCGGCCTCTACTTATCAAATAACGAACAAATCTCCTCCAACCTAAATGGGAGGAATGGATTCCCAGTGCCTTCTTCCCCGGCTTGCTCCAGAAATAATTTTAGCACTATAATCTCTCCATAAAAAGAGGCTACAGGCTTTTGTCAGCAAGAACAGAAAGGCAGCACTCCCACACCCTCTTCCCTGGCTTGTTCCTGAGAAAAGAAAAATTTCTGCAATCTCTCGTATTCATAAAAATTTCAACAAATATCAGTCATACTTTTGACCGATAGGCAAAGGGCCTGAAACAGAACAATGGTTGAAGATTTGGGGAAGAGAAGGTAGAATCTGTAATTATTTAGAAGTTAAAGTTGGCAGCATTTTGCGTTTATTTGGTTGTGGGTGCTAGAAAGGAAGGAGAAGTAAAAAGCTTGTACTCAGTTTTCGATGACTGATTGGACCATTATGAGACTGCAGTATTAAGAGGATAACTAAATTGGTTTTGGATCTTGGCATCATCACTCATTAACTGCATTATCTAAGAATATTATTTAGCCTTTTGAACATTTAAGTTTTCTTGCTGTCAGAATGGAGATCACATTACCTACTTCATAGGGTTGTTATATGTGTTAAATAACAGCATATCGAGTGGTAGTTGTTGATGAAAAAATTTGTTGATGAAAAATACTCAGCAACTACCACAGTTCCTAGAAGGAAGCATCAGATACTATAAACATTAGCTCTTGGCTGTAATAAACCAAGATCTCGGCACTACACTTCAAGGTGGCAGAGTGAGACCTTGTCTAAAATTAACAACAATAAAAACGAACCAACCAAGCAAATAAACACATAAACAAACAAAAACACATTAGTTTGTATTCATCTTCTATTTCTATTTTTCTCCAGCCCATATACAGAGAGAGTGTATGGCTTGGTGAATAAATGTTTTGACTTTGAGTTAAGCAAAATGAACTCAAATTCTGGCTGTACTGAACGCTATTTGATAATAATGAGTTACTTAACATTTCTAAACTTCAGTATCATAATCTGTGACATGAGGATAGAAATGTCAACATTTCAATGTTTTCCTGGGGATTAAGTGGGATAATATATTTAAATTATCTTTTGTAGTGCATGACATATTATAACTACACTTAATAAACAATAATTATTTGTAGAGTGCTCCTAGAGAACAATTTAAGAGTGTCCCCATAACAGATTCAAGATTCCTTTTTTTGATGCGCGTATTATTTGTTGTACATATTTACTTAAAAGACATATGTCTCTTGTTACCAGTAGCAATAAATTTCAAGTTTGAATGACTAGGACAATTGTGGATCTGCACTCATAATGCATAATACAATGGAAATGTCATTCAATTGAAACTATTATTATTATTTTACTTGAACTTCAGAACCAAGAGGAATTATTCTTTAACTGTTCTCCTGCCAGTGTTTGAAGCATGATGTGACAGTCTGAAGCAGATATACAGTCCACATGATCACTAGCTTCCATGCCATTCGTACTATGAAAAAATATTCTGTTTACTTCAAGTTCTAAGTAATGCTTTTCAATTTTTGGAAAGCTTGATAAGCTAAAACAAGCCTGGTTGAAACAGAATATAGCAGTATTGTATGAATTCTGTTGAGGTATATTTTTTAAAGATTGTAGAAAAAAACTGCCAAATTTGAGCCATCTGTTCACATATGAGTTCTTCAATATTAATAGGCTGGGCAACAGGGAAATTTATTTAATTATTCTTCATGGCTAGTGCATCAGGTAACAACAATTATCTTTACTTTCATCACAGCAGTGCTACTGTGCAAAATAAGCTCAATTTGTGTTCAGAATATGATTTTAACTGATACTGATACTCAGGCAATTTTGACAGTATTATAATATTACTATTTACAGAACAACAAGCAAATCAATAAAAGCAAAAATCAAAAACAGTTTGAGTGAGAACTGACTAGACCAAAAAACATTTCTGAAAATGTCAGTCCTAAAGTACTTTCTGTAGGATAGGATTTATGTAGACTTGTTTATTGGAATTTTCATGATGCAGAAAGTGAGAGTTCCCTCTTAGTTTTGCACTTTGTATTGGTTTGGACAAACATATAACAGCATCAATCATTTTTAATAATTTTGAAATAATGGTCCTCATCTGTTATCAATGCACACTTTCGTAGAATTAGCTAAAGATAAGAAGGTGAAAGTAAGAGACTTCTAGAAGAATGGTTTATGGAGATCTCTGCTCACTGCAACTGAGATTACACCATTGCACTCCAGCCCCAGTAACAACGTGAGACTCCATCTCAAAAAACAAAAACAAACAAACAAACAAAGAAACCACCCTGCAACCATTTCAAAAAATTTCCTCTGGGCTAAAGCATTTTTCTGGTTACCGTTTCTCACCAGTCTTCTACCAGTTGTATTTTTATCTCGACCCTAATGTTTATGAGCAGTGATGGTTAATCTCTGCGTCAATTTGGTTCGCTTGACCACAGTACTCAGATATTTGAACTAACACCAATCTAGATGTCACTGTGAAGATTTCTTTTAGATGATACTAGCAGTTAAATCTGTAGATTTTGAATAGAGCAGATTATTCTCTGTAAGGTGAGCGAGCTTCACCCAATCAGTTGAAAGGGAAAATTATGTAGTTTTCACTGGGTTATTATTGAGATTAAATAAACTTGTATATCTTTAGCATGTCTGGAAAAGAGGAAGGTATATTATAAATGTTATATGCGTATTTTCTATTATTTTAAAGAATTTAAGGCCACGCTTTCTGTTTCAAATTACCTGCTCTGCAGTTTCTTCCAGAGAAATCCTGCCAGAGTGGAACAGGAACCATTTTTACTGAGGATATGAATTTTAAAATCAGAGGTTTTTGATGCTTAACAAGAGCACATAAATTGCATGTATTTATTTTTTATCTCTCCCAGTCTACATAAACACTGTCTTATTTGTTCTTCTGCATGAGATCTTCTAATATAAAATTACAGTTTTCAGAGTCAGACAGTATGTATGATTCTTAAAACCCTGAAACTTTTTACTCTTTCTCGGTTGTGCACAGGACCTTTAGTCAAGATAATCAGCATGTTAAAAGTAGGTGCACATACTGGTTTTATTTTCATATAAAAAGGTACGGTACAGTTTAAAGAACAGTGAAGTCACCAACGGTTTAATAGGGCACTTAGTGAAGAGTGTATGTTCCCTGAGTTAGAAAAAAAGCACTTTCAAAAAGTCCATTAAGAATCAAAAAGCAAAAAAGTTTGGGGCTGCATAGAGGCCTGAATAAATTATACTACAACTTCTTTTAAAATAGAAAAATCGATTTTATCAAAGCTAAATTCCTTACTAAACCCAGGTCCTAATAATATCACTTCTGAACTGCTTCAACGGCATTCCAACTGACTTCCCAACCACCAAATCTTTCTCATAGCCTCACTATTAACCATATTATTAAAAATGATCTCCATCCATCAAATAAAAAATAAAAAGAAAAGCGAGGGTAAGAATGAAGGTAGAAGGAAACTAGATCTGATTATGTCATTCAGATTCTTTTTTTTATTGTAATTTAGGTTCTGGGGTACATGTGCAGATCATGCAGGATTGTTGCATAGGTACACACATGGCAATGTGGTTTGCTGCTTCTGTTTACATTCTTTTCTTTAAACATATTTTCATCTCTTGGTTTCCTTTTCCCTTCCTTGATTTATAAATCTCTCTAAGCCATTCAACTCACTGTCCTATTTCCTGACATTTATTTAAAAGTCCACTCTGCATTTCTGCAGGATAACATAACACTCTTCACTGACGGAGACTGAGACTGTTATCAGGATATTCCACTAATTTTCAGAATGAGCAGATTCAATATGTTTATACATGCCATTCCTTATTCCTAAAGTGCTCTTCATTCCGTTGTCTGGAGAGCTCTCATTAATTCTTCAACTTTCAATATATTAACTGGATATAGCAAGGGTGGTGCATTAGTAACGATAGAATAAATGCTGTAACAAACAGCTTCAAAATCTCAGTGGCTGTCACACTATTGGGTATTTGGCAAGTTGCCTTCCAGAGTAATCCAGGGACTCAGGCAACTTGTATTTCAACACTGATTTTCTATGGCTTTAGAGTCCTCCACTGGATTCTCTACATTTAATCAAGTGTTGAGAGAAGAAATGTCTTCTAAGCAATTTTAAGGGCCACTTTTGGAAATAGTATGTGCCATTTCTGTTTCCATTGATAAGAAATAGTCACATGGCCTCACCTAGTTTCAAAGCTCCAGGAAAGGCAACCTAGCAGGAAGATTCAATGGAGAAATCACAGGGCAGTTGATGAACATCTAGGGAACCTCTGTTAAAACAAGTTACATGTCACCACATCAGCGTATCCTCCAAAGTACATCTCAGGCAGAAATATTTACTTCATTCTTAATGATGAAACCGTTTTTTGCCTTGTTGTGAAATATATCCTATTGAATTGCAGTTTATTTTCATATCTACCTCTTTCAGAGGACTATGAGTTCTTAGAAGAGAAAAGCTATGTCTTATTTTTTTTCATCTGTAGCAATTATCATATTTGATGTATAACAGTGTATAATATACTTGTAGATGAGTGATTTAAGAAATAAATACCATTCAAATATATCTTATGTAATTATAGGGAATTCATTGACTACCATTAAAATCATTAAGTAGAATATGAAACAAGTTTTATGACTTAGTATTTCAGAAAGAAAGTAGGGTTTTCTTATTATGGGAAATAAGGAGAGAAGAAGCAATAGTGAGGTAGTATTATGGGAGGTAAAATTTTTTTTTTTTGTCTTTTTACTTCTTTAACAATGTATTTGAGTACTACGTGCCAAATTGACCTTTGGTTATGGAAGGAAGAAGATTGCCTTTAATTATAGAAATCTTAAAGAGTTGCACTTTAATGAAGACAGAGAAGATCTAAGTGCTAGCCAAAAATAATTCTGAATGCAATATTTGACAACTGACCTTTAGTTTGGGGTCATAAGTCAGGAATACACCCTTTTATACAGCAGCCATGATAACAAACATTTAAACCATTTAGATAGGCCAATGTATGGATGTGCAATCTAAAAATCTATTTATCGCCATATTATTTTATCATAACGTAAATGTTAATGTAAATGTACCTCCATCTAATAAAGTAGTGTAATACAAAAATAAATAAATGAGGATTACTTGGGTAATTTTAAATAGATATTAGCATAGCATTCTAAGTAAAAATAGTATTGTATTGTTTTGTAGGGCCAGCATAACAAAGTATTACAAGTTGGGAGGCTTATAGAAACCCAGAAATTTATTCTCTCACAGTTCCAGAGGCCAGAAGGGTGAAATCAAATTGTCAGGGCCCTGCCACTACCAAAGCCTCTAGGGGAGGATCCTTCTTTGCTTCTTCCAGTTTCTGATGGTTCTCATCAATCTTTGGCATTTCTTGGTTTATAGATGCATTATTCCAATCTTTGCCTGTCTCACGTAATTTTCTACCTGTGTGTATGTGTTCAAATTTTCCTCTTTCTATAAGTACACCAGTCTTATTTGATTAAGTACTCATCTTGACTTGATTAAATCTGGGAAGACCCTGTTTACAAATAAAATCAGATTTACAGACACTTGGTATTACAACTTCAACTTATCTTTTTTGGAGACACACAGCTCAACCCATAACAAACGTGTGGGAAAAACCACACCCAGATAATTAGTTTATATCTTTCTTATTTGTTTTCTGCACTTTCCAGTTATAGCTTTTATTGTTGTTTACTGATGTTTGTGTGAAGAAATAAGGACATTTTACATTTCGAAAGGAATTGTTGTCACTTCTTTCTTTAGCTTCTGGAAAAGCGCTAACATCCCATCCTGGCAGATGCTAGCAGCTCTCTTTTCTCTTCTTGTGCCTAATGAGAGCAGCTGGTATTCACGCACCAAGTTCCCAAACAATTCAATCATTCCAAACTGCTAGTGATTTCCATAGCCCCAGCCTTGTAGGAATCAAGTTTCTCAAGCTCAATTTGAGCACAGTTTTGACAGGTTTTTGAGGTTTATTTTCCATCCATAGCCTAATGAGAATATTTGGTATGTGAATCCAGTGGACATACAGCTTAAGAAACTGCACTGTAATTCATATACCTAACTGTCCCCAAGGAGCACTAATGTACCACAAAGTCATCTCTCAAATATATTAGCATTAAACTAAAACATCAAAGTGGTCTCTTCCAGGCAGAAACTTCTTGTCTCAAAGACAAATTAAATGTGAATTTTGTCATTTTCCTGCTAAAATCCAGGGAAGACATTCACTTTTTTTCTTGGCTGTTTCTTTGGTTTCCTGCAGTAAAATGCATCAAATTATTCAATAAAAATCTTAATGCCAAAGAGAAAAGGAAGAAAGCTGTATATTGCCAGGAAATTAAACAATACTATACCTGGAAGGGATCATGCTGGGATAGCTAATTAAACATTTGAAATATTGTATGTATGAATTTATAATATTTGCTTCAAGCTTGGTTGCTTTTCTGGTTCTCTTTAATATAATTCACCAGCATAAAGTCATATGAAGTTAACTTATTAAGCACACACTCGTACCTCTTGGTTCCATAAATGTAACGTTATACATTGTTTTGATTTGGAGACTAAGAGTTGGAGAGGCATAGGTTTTAAACTCATTCAGACAAGAGGTTTTCTTTTTTATATGCAGATCATGGGAAAATATAATTTATATGTAGGATATGTTTCCTGATGACAATCTATTCGAAAAATGTTTTAGCACTTACTATATGCAAAACTCTGTGTTAAGTGCTATCAGGGACAGAAGTGTGGCATTAGAGAGGAAAAAAATTATAATGTTTGAAAATGTGATAGAAACATCAAAGGTAAATGAAATTAGCTATGTAAATTATAAAACATTAGTCATCACTACTCCATAGCTTCTTTGAGAGTATAAAATCTCTACCATCTCTCAAGATAAAAAAGTAAAAACAGAAGGAAACTTATCTTGTCCAAATAACCTGTCCTAGTAAACCTACTGACCCTTCTCTTGCCAATGTAACAAATATTTTCCTCACACTATGATATTAGGAGAAATATAAGGGGAACATATGTGTTATTAACAAATATTTTCCTCACACTATTCTATTATGAGAAGTATAAGGGGAATTTAGTGTTGTTTCTGTTCTTTAACTCCCAAGTAAGCTGGGGAGTTTTTAGAAACTTTGTTTCATTGTTTTTGTTTTTGTTTGTTCTTGTTTCAATTTTTTTTAATTAATTTTAACCAGGGAGTTGTCACCTTCTTAAAGCACTACAATTAAATCTAGATTGCTATTCCCATCTGAGTATTTATGATAAGTTAAATCTTGAAAATAAAGACTGAATAATATACATTTTAGTTATAAATATTTATCTGAATGATCAAGCTTAAAAATTTTAAATGATCCAAAATCCCACAACCTACATTTACTTATATGGCCTTTTTCTTCTTGTATCTATCCCAATGATCAAGCAACTCTCTATCTTCTTAAACTATAAGAACATAAGTTTCTGATTATATCTGGAACATTGATTTTCCTCATAAATTTATGTTCCATTGAATCCATTGAATATAAAAGTAAAGTATCAATTAAGTATAGATTTGAAACTCATTTGTCAGCTGGGTTCACCACATGTGGATATATTATATATATACGTGTATACACACACACACACACACACACACACACACACACAGAGAGAGAGAGAGAGAGAGAGAGACTGTATCTTACTCCTTTTTTTTTTTTTTTTTTACAAACTGTAATAATCCTAATACACTATTAAAAAATCAAAGACAGTTGGTATATGTCATAGAATGAAGAACAATGGTGCATTCTCCGTCACTTTTCAGTTTCTTTATCTATGGAATCATTTCACATTAGAGATTCAACAAATATGTATTGAATCATATTAGGAGACAGACACTGTTCTAGATAGTAGCATACAGAAAGGACTGAACAAAAGGGCAGAGGTACCTGCCTTCAGGTAGCTCACTTCCTAGGACAAAGAGGAAGGCAATGTTCAAGCAAACAAATAAACACAATGATTTCAAAAACTGAAAAGTTTAATAAATGTAATCCCAGTATTTTGGGAGGCCAAGGTGGACAGATCACAAGATCGGGAGTTCGAAACCAGTCTGGCCAGCATGGTGAAACCATGTCCCTACTAAAGATACAAAAACAAACAAACAAAAATTAGCAGGGCATGGTGGCCTGTGCCTGTAATCCCAACTATTTGGGAGTCTGAGATAGGAGAATTGCTTGACCCCAGGAAGCAGAGGTCGCAGTGAGCCAAGATTGCACCACTGCACTCCAGCCTGGGAGACAGAGCGAGACTCCATCTCAAAAAAAAAAAAAAAAAGTTTAATAAAATAGAAATAGCTCAGTAATATAAAAGAGAAAGATTGAGAGTGACAAAAACTCAATGGAACCCCTCTCTTAGAAGATCTAGATGAGGAAAATGATTTGCCTCTGTAGAGAACATTGAGGTAATAAGTCTTTAACCAGAGGAAACATTTAAGTATCAAAGCCAAGACCAAAAGCAGGGACAAGCTGTTCAAGGAACAGCAAAAAGGCCAATGTGGCTGGAGCTGAGAGTATTCAGGTAACAGCTGGGAAGGAAGGTATTTGCCGATTTTAAAAAGCCTTCTAAAGCCACCTCTAGCAAAAAACAAACAAAAAAAAGGTGTAGATTTTCTTTAGAATAAAACACATTAGAGTTATAGGAAGATTTTAAACAAAGCAGTGAGGTGCTCTGAGTGATATTTGAAGTAATTAGGGTAGGTTGGTAGTAAATGAATTGCCAAGGAATGTATCCTAAGGGGTAAAGAGTAACCTCTGTAATAGCCACCAGCATCGGTGGAGTATGTAAGATGAAAGTTTCTCTTTGAGGTAGACAGAGAGGCAGGTAGTTAACAGTACATAGGCATTTCTCTTTCTCCTCCACAGGATCATCCCAGAGCCCAGATTCTCCTATTTTGTTGCTTCCATGGTAATGTAATTCTCTGTTATCGCCATGATTTTGTGATAGCTCAATTTTCCCCATTGCAGCTGATCCACTAGCATTATGTTGGCATTCCAACCTATAGGGAATGAAAAGAAAGAGTGGAAGATAAGTAATTTCTCTTTTTGTTGAATGTTACGCACATTACTTCTGCTCACACTTCACTGACTAGAATTAAATATATGGCCACATAACCAGCTAAAACTTGTGGTTTTATTACTAAATGGAAAAAAAGAAATATAAGTATGGAAATAGAAAAACCAATACAAAAGTATATACAGCCATCCTGATCATATAACAAAGGATGACCTCTTGGACTAGAGAAGTAACAATAAAGAAATTACCTCATGAACACAAGGTGTTCTGCCACACATCTACTAAGCTGTAGAACTCAGTCATTACACTCAATGGGTCCAAGGTCAAATGGCTTTACGTCAAATATTCCCACCAAATTTACTACTTTGAGACATTCAGTCAATCACTCAAACCTTCTTTTCATTTTCCACATCTGTAAATATCAGATGATAGTAACACCTGCCTTTTGGATCTGTGGTGATGATTAGTAGCAGTGTTACATACGAATACAGTAAAATAATGCTGGAGGTGCAGTAAGTGCTCAATAAATGCTAGGAGTTGCTTCTCTGAGAGTTGTTGGAGTTTGCATCTTAGCAGAACAAATATGCTAAAATAGAATACCAGACATTATTCTTTTTAATAACGCATTGATTATTTTCTGGAACTAAAAATCTAGCCACCTTCCTTGGTAATTTAATCTATTGCATTTCTTCTCTGCCCCTTTATCTGGGGTGCCAAAGAAAGAAAAAATATTCTTCCATTTGGTTATGCAAAAATTGCATAAAATTAAGAATGCTTATTTGTCCTTAATTTTATTTGCATAAAATTAAGAATGCTTATCTGTAAATCCCTTACGGTTAAAGGCATTGCTCACTTAAGGCACCTGTGTCATTATATATTTAACAACTCTATATCACGTTGTTAAGTTTATCTGTGTTTTTAACCTTGGAGCTAGATATACTTTCAAAAGGTAACTGGTGACACCTGCCTCATACCTCACTACGTATTTGTAGGAAAAAAAGTAGCTGCAGTTGATAGGGAATAACAAAAACCAATAAAAAATGCTGTTGTCATATTTTCAGGAAGAAAAGGAATGGCTCTGTTCTAGTGAGTCCACAAACCGATTTTGAAAAACTCAGGATTATTAATCAGACTTGGCCTAAAAGATGGAAAAGGAGAAAGTAGAATAAGCAATGATCAGTAACAAGGTATTCAGGATCACAGGATATGGGGAAGGGGAGGTGGAAGCAGATATGTGTCTTAGTCCTTTTTTTGTCGCTGAAACAGAATAACAAACTGTGTAATTTATAAACAGTAGAATTTTATTTGTCTCACAGTTCTGGATGGTGGAAAGTTCAAGATGGCGTGGTCACATCTGGTCAGGGCTCTCTGACTGCATCATAACATGGTAGAGGATATCATGTGAGAGAGGACAGAGAGCAAGAGGGGGCCAAGTTCAGTTTTATAAAAAGCCCACTCTCACAATAACTAACCTACTTTTGTGATAATGACATTAAACCATTCATGAGGGCAGAGGCCTCATGATCTAATTACTTCTTAATGGGACCTGCCTCCCAACGCTGTTGCACTGGGGAAAATGTTTTCAACACATGAACTTTGGGGGACACATTCAAGCCATAGCAATCTATATTCTTGTCAATGAGAGATACTAGTGCGAAAAGATGTGTGAGACAGTTCCCATAGCATCTCAAGGACAAGGACATTTTCCAGATTTGTTTATTTGGAGATAAAGATAATTTTTCAGTAGTAGTGTAATAAATACGCATACACATGAAGTTCATGTGTGGTGGAAATCCTTAAAGGAAATTCTCCTCAAAGCAATATGAAGATAGAAGAAAAACAAGTTTATTGTCATCATGTTTATTATAAATGCAATTTTGTTATGGCTACTAGAAAAACAGCTTGACCCTTGTACAAATTGAATTAGTGGTTCACTCTTTTTTTTTCCCCATTTATTTATTTTATTGCATTTTAGGTTTTGGGGTACATGTGAAGAACATGCAATATTGTTGCATAGGAACACACGTGGCAGTGTGGTTTGCTGCCTTCCTCCCCATCACCTACATCTGGCATTTCTCCCCTTGCTATCTCTCCCCAGCTTCACTCTCTTGTTCATCATTCTTGTAGAAGAAAAGAGCTAAAGATTACATTATGGCAGAAAATCACAATCTCTGGACACACTTCCCAGGAGAACTGTACCCAAAGCCAACTATAAGAAAGGGTTAAAATAACATGGATAGGATTGATTACAGGTGGCTAGAAGTTGTTTTCTGCAAAATGAGGCATTTAGTGAATAGATTTGAAAGGAAAAGCAGTAAATAAGAATATGAGAAAAATGCAGAATATCAGAATGCCCTCTGGTGGGAGAGAGAGTTTCAAGCAGGACTAGAAGCCATATGAAATCTGACAGATTTTATTGTATACAAATTACTAAAACGTTTGCATGGCAAATATACTCAAACAAAATAAAAGGGCAAATAGTAGACTGAGAAAATGTAATTATACAGGATATGATAAATGGACAATTAATATGTCCTTGGTGTTTGAAGGGCTCCAATAAATCAATTTCAAAATGTGGAAACAATTTCAAAGAATATCAATTCATGAAGAGGATATACAATTGATCAATAATCATATGAAAATAACTTTTGCTTAATTATGGGATACGACAGTTAAAAAAAAAAGAGGTTTTGTCCATTAAATTTAAAATGTTTAAAAATTGAAGTTATCTAATTCTGACAATAACGTACAAAACTGGGTTTTTCTTTTGTTTCTGTGAGAAGGTGAGTTGCTACAACATTGCTAGAAAATAATATGGTATTATAAAATACATGTTGAAATACATATAATCTTTGGCCCAGATATTACACTTTTTAGATCTTTCTCACATACCAAAACACAAACACCTTTCTATAAGATTAATTGAATAAGTCATTTTTAGTCACAAAAATATTGTTTAGAGTGAGGAGAATACTACAAGTACCTGAATATCAGTTTGCTGAAAAGAATATTGTATTGATATTATGATGAAAGAAAAATTCAATATCCATAAGAATTAAAGAAAGATTGGGTATCAAGGCAGAGGAGAAGTGGAACCCCAACCAAACAGAGTGCAGGAGGCATGTGGCTGATCACATGGTGGCATCGTGCTACCTAAGATCTAAAAACATTATCTAGGCATAAGTTAATGAAGAAAAAGAGCAGCAACAAGATAAAATGAAAATTCACGTCTTTCCATTTTAAGATACTAGGTTTCCAAATCTAGCTCAACTCTATGATCCTTAAATTTTCTCATCTGAAGAAATGGAGGTAAAATACTGAAATCACAGGACTGCTGTGAGAATTAAAACAGATAACTTTAAATCACCAAGTGTGGCTCCTGGTAGAGTGAAGTTTCTCAAATCTGGGAAAGAAGATGTTGTAGGTATCTGAAGACTGCCCAGAATCAGATTCGCTAGGACTGATCTCGATATTGAGATCTAAGATTGGCACTGTACAAGAAGAGAAAGCCTGATCCATTGTTGATGCCAACCTTGCATATGAGAAAAAGTGTTATTTTGAGTTTAGTTGCTTTGAAATATTGTTGTTGTTGTTTTCAGATACTTCCTGAGTGTATAAATATTCATGAGTGCAAATCAAATGTTGCAGTTATCATCCAAATTAAAAGACGCCACAACACTTAAGAAGAAAATGTGATGTAAAAATATACTTTTTAAAGTTTAGTGCCTTCGATGTAGAAGATAAAGCTCCAAAAGAGAATAGAAATTTATGGAACTTAATTTTTTGTTTTTATTCAGCAGAGAACAAAGAAACTAAGACTGATTATAAATGTCCCTGTTTTCCACAAAGGAATAAAATTTGCTTCTGTCACCACTTCAGGCAAGCCTTTTCACAAACCTCCTCCCCTTCAAATACATACTCTATCAAGAAAGCCTGGAGTTGAAATTTTTACAAAGAATATGTAAAACAAAATTACCAAAGAAATAATGATTTACACACATTTGTTCATTTTGCACAGAAAAAGAGGCAAGTCTGTATAACTCTCATGAGTTTTTTTGTATACTTTCCCTGTAGAAGTTAATGGATGTGCAGCGTTGAGTGATGGTTAGCTACATAGCAAATATAGAATTTTTTAATGAATCCATTTTAGCTATTTATTGGCAATTTTTAAAAAACAACTCAGGTAATACTCTATAATCTTTTAGTTGCAGATTTAGAATAGTTTTTATAGTAGAGTTTAATTTTACAGTTTAAATTTTATGTTCTAAAGCTTTAGAAAGGTACATTACACTTGACAAAGCAACTCCAAATTCCAAGAAAAAATATTAAGGTGCTAGTCATATAAAATTAAATTACAAAGATATTTATCATAATATTTTATATACGAGTAAAAATAAGGAATAAATATAAGTGTCTTATAATAGAGGATTGGGTTAAGCAATCATTGAGTACTTATTCAACATGATGCTATTGAACCATTGATATAGTTTGCCTCTGCATTCACACCCAAATCTCATGTCCAATTGTCATCACTACATGTAAAAATGGGTCTGGTGAGAGGTGATTGGATCAGGGGGGCAGTTAGTAATGGTTTAGTACAATCCTCCTAGTGCTGTCTTGGGAGTGAGCTCTCACAAAATCTGGTTGTTTAAAAGTTTTTAGCACTTCTGCCTTTGCTGTATCTCTCTCCTGCTTCACTATGGTAAGACATGTTTGCTTCCCCCTCACCTTCTGCCATAATTGTAAGTTTCCTTGGGCTTCCCAGGCACGCTTCTGTATAGCATGTAGAATGCTGAGTCAATTAAACCTCTCTTCTTTACAAATTACACAGTCTCAGATTGTTCTTTACAGTGGTGTCAGAATGGATTGATACAGAAAATTGGTACCAGGAGTGTGAAACTATAAAAATATCTGAAAATGTGGAAGTGAGTTTGGAACTGAATAAAGGATAAGATAGGAACAGTTTGAAGGGCTCAGAAGAAGACAGTAAGATGAGTGAAAATTTGTAACTTTCCTAGAGAACTATTGAATGATTGTGACGAAAATGCTGACAGTGAAGTTCAAGCTGAGGTGGTCTCAGATGGAGACGAGAAACTTTTTGGGAAGTAGAGTACATGTCACTCATGCTATGCTTTAGCAAAGAGACTGGTGGCATTTTACCCCTGCTCTAGCAATCTGTGGAACTTTGAATATGAAAGAGATGATTTAGGGTATCTGTTGGAAGAACTTTCTAAACAGCAAAGCATTCGAGACATGACCTGGCTGTTGCTAAAAGTGTACAGTCATGTGCCTTAACAAAGAGATAGTCTGAAATTGGAACTTACATTTAAAAGGGAATTGAGCTTAAAAGTTTAAAAAATTGCAGCCTGACCATATGGTAGAAGAAAACCTCATTTTCAGTGGAGAAATTTAAGCCAGCTACGAAAGTTGCATAAGTAACAAGGAGCCAAATGTTAACAGCTAAGACAATAGGAAAAAATGTCTCCAGAGCATTTCAGAGAGATCTTCATGGCAGCACCTCTCATTACCGGCCTGGAGGCCTGGTAGGTAAAAGTAGTTTCATAGGCTGGGCCCAGGGTCTGCTGCTCTGTGTAGCCTCCGAACATGGAATCCTTCCTTCTAGCTGCTCCAGCTCTAGCCAAGGCTAACTGAAGACAAGGCACAGCTTGGGCCATGACTTCAGAGGGTGGAAGCCCCAGGCTTTGGTAGTTTCCACATGATGCTGGACCTACAGGTGCCCATAAGGCAAGAACTGAGGTTTGGGAACCTCCTCCTACATTTCAGAGGATATATGGAAATGCCTGTATGCCCAGGCAGAAGTCTGCTGCAAGGGCAGAGCCCTCATGGAGAACCTCTGCTAGAGCAGTGCAGAAAGGAAACATCATGCTGGAGATCCCATACAGAGTCTCCATTGGGGCACTGCCTAGTGGAGCTGTGAGAAGAAGGCCATCATTTTCCAGACCCCAGAATGGTAGATCTACCAAAACCTTGTACCATGCACCTGAATGCCAAGCATCAGGCAGTCAATGCCAGCCTATGAAAGCTGCTGAGGGGGCTAAACCCTGCAGAGGCACAGGGGTAGAGTTACCAAAGGCCTTGAGAGCCCGTCCCTTTCATCATCATACCCTGGATGTGAGACATGGTGTCAAAGGTGATTATTTTGAAGCTTTAAGATTTAATGACTGCCCTGCTATGTTTCGGACTTTCATGGGGCCTGAAGCCCCTTTGTTTTGGCCATTTTCTCCCATGTTCAGCAGGAGCATTTACCCAGTGGCTGCATCCCATTGTAACCTGAAAGTAACTCACCCTTTTTTTATTTTACAGGCTCATACACTGAAGGGACTTGCCTTGTCTCAGATGAGAATTTGGACTTGGACTTTCAGTTAATGCTTGAATGATTTAAGACTTGGGGTACTTATGTTGGGTAGGCGTGGTTGTGTTTTGAAATGAGAGAAGGACATGAGATTTGGGAGGGGCTAAGGTCAGAAGGTTATGGTTTGAATGTGAGTTCACACCCAAATCTCATGTAAAATTGTAATCCCCACGTGCTGAAGGATGGGTCTGGTGGGAAGTGATTGAATCGTGGAGGTGGTTTCTAATGGTTTAGGACCATCCCCCTAGTGCTCTCATTAGTGAGTTCTCACAAGATCTGGTTGTTTAAAAGTATTTAGCATATCCCCCTTTGCTCTGTCTCTCCCCTACTTTGCCATGGTAAGATGTGCTTTCTTCCCCTTTGCCTTCCACTATGCCTAAAAGTTTCCTAAG
Source organism: Cebus imitator (assembly GCF_001604975.1). Lineage (NCBI taxonomy): Eukaryota > Metazoa > Chordata > Mammalia > Primates > Cebidae > Cebus > Cebus imitator. The sequence continues at coordinate 8,632,709 of NW_016107318.1, forward strand.
GTCTCCCAGCCATGCTTCTCTACAGCCTGCAGAACTGTGAGTCAATTAAACTTCTTTTTTTCATCAATCATTCACTCTCAGGTAGTTTTCTATAGCAGTGTGAGAATGGACTAATACAACCATTAAGAAAAATGTTGTAAATGAGTATTTATTGAGATGATTTCTACAATACTTGATAAGTAAAAAAAAGTTTACTTAATGTATGAAAGAATTCTTATATGTTTTAAAGACATGCATACACAGTCAGAAGCAAGAAAACAGTAGGTAATCATATAAATAAAGATAAGTATAAATATTGTTAATAATTATTTTCAGGGATATATTGTAGATTTTAAAAATATTTTGCTTATTTACATGTTTTCGTTGTTTCTAAAATCAGCAAATACTACTTTGATCACAAAAACATAATTACAGAAATAATGCAGCTAACATTTATCGACGGTTCACAATGTACCAGAACCTATTCTGATTATGTCTTGTGTATTTTTCATTAATGCTTTTGACAAACATGTCACATTGGTACTACTTTTAAAAATTTTTATTTGACTGATGAGAAAACTTGGAACACAGAGTGGATACAGCAGGGATAAGGGTGTTTACCTAGGCAGCCTGCCTTCAGAGATAATTTAAAAATTTAATGTGTTTCTGTGGTACCCACAACAAACCTCCATTCCAGCACTCAGTATTCTTTATGTTGTTGAATTATTTATGCTTTTTTGCCTTTAGAATTTACAATCCACTTGAGTACAATATTGGAAAAATTTCCCCCACCATCCATAAAAAATGCTTGTCAAATGGGAGATCCTCAATATGTAGTTGATGAATTAATGGATGAATCAACAGAATTCAAAGATATTCCTTAGATGTATAAAATTATATTATTTTCTACTTTACATGATTTACACATCTGTGTGGGTGTGATGTTTCAGAATAATTAGTGGCAAGCCTTTCAAATGAGAGAAGAAAGTATGTCTTTGCTTCCCTGTATTCTCTCCCCACTCAAAAAAATTTTAAAGAAGACTTGGTGGGCACACACAGATCATTAATTTCAAGAAAGGGAGTCTTTCAAGATAAAGCACAAAAATATAAGCTTGTCTGAGAAGAAAATTCAAGAGGCAGAGAAGGAATCCTATGTCTTTTATTCTTACAGAGAAATAACTATATCTAAAAGTTTATTTAATTTTAAGAAAGTAGAAATAGAGATGAGGTGAGAAAAACTTGCACAAATTTAACAAACTCTTCTATTGCCAAATCCTTGGTTGATTTAAATTAGGTGGATTTCAATCATAATGAAGTTTTGTTTTTATTGTTGTTAGTTTAACTTCACTGTGTAATACAAAGTCAAAGTGATTGGTAAATTGGAAATTTAGAGAGAGTTATAACTTTGTAACCACAGATTTATAGTAATAACCACCACCCTGGAATTAGACTTTCTCTAACAGATCCTAGAGGAAAAGTTGCACGCATAGGAAAGTAAATGTTTGAATTTATCTAAGAATGAAAAAATAAGGTAACAATGATTTTAAAGTTATATAAACTGATGTGAAGAAATATTAAGTATCATATAATCATCGATTTTCAGATAATTAACAGGCGCTATAGATTAAGCTTTTACTTTAAAGAGCAGGGAAACGGCTCATCGGTGGAGATGTTTTAGTTCCTGATTGAATGAACAGAGGGATTACAATTTACCTCTCCATTTTTCATATAAAAATAAGACTTGAAGATAAAGTGAGCCATGCAATTGAGAAAGATGAAAGATTCCATTTACAGAATGTACATTGTAATATATTGACTAACCAAGGTCAAATGAATTTTGACCATCAAGGCAAATAAATATACAAATTGCTCAATGTCTGCTGGTACATCAGTTTAGCAAACAGCTGAATGTTCTTCACATACTTTTATGAAAAAATTGGCTTATAATTATGCTTTTTATTTTAATCATGATTTATTTGATGACTTTGTTTAGTAGTCTGATTGCTGAGTGTAAAAGGAAACTGTCTACCAACATTATATCCACAACTTTCAGAGAATGTTTTAGGACATGTTTTAACAGCTATTAAGTGAGGTGCTGTTGAGTTGGATGTGTAAGGGAAAAGTGTAATCAACCTGTTCCTGTCAATGCTAGCAGCTTGAAGCAGTCATTTCATATTCCCTGAAGCAAAAGCTATCTGAACACTTACATTAAATAAGGTTCATAAAAATAGCACTAGTAAATGTTACATAGAGAATTATTTTGTTGATTTTCCTAGGTTTCCATTAATCAATTCCATAGCATAACAGCATTTATTAGTGATCTGTGAGTGCCACTAAAAGTGGCCAACTCAGAAAGCACGGGTCCCAAAATAGTACTCCCTCTTTACCCAGAGGGGGTATTTTCCTAGACCATCCAGTGGATGTCTGAAACTACAGATAATAATAAACCACTGTTTATATACATGAACATCTATGATGAAGTTTAATTCAAAATTAGGTGCGGTAAGAGACTAACAAGAATAACCAACAATAAAATACAGCATTGTTGTTCACTGAGGTTCACCGACAAAAATTTAAAAAATAGAACAATTGGGGCCGGGCGCGGTGGCTCACGCCTGTAATCCCAGCACTTTGGGAGGCCGAGGCGGGTGGATCATGAGGTCAAGAGATCGAGACCATCCTGGTCAACATGGTGAAACCCCGTCACTACTAAAAATACAAAAAATTAGCTGGGCATGGTGGCGCGTGCCTGTAGTCCCAGCTACTCAGGAGGCTGAGGCAGGAGAATTGCCTGAACCCAGGAGGTGGAGGTTGCGGTGAGGGGAGATCGCGCCATTGCACTCCAGCCTGGGTAACAAGAGTGAAACGCCGTCTCAAAAAAAAACAAAACAAAAAAATAGAACAATTATGATGATATGCTATACAAGTTATGTGAATGTGGCCCCTCTCTCTCTCAAGATACTGTAATGTTTTTGGACCATGGTTGAATGCAGGTAACTGGAATCACAGAAAGCAAAATAATGGATAAGGGAGGTTACCTAAAGTCATTTCAGGAGCCTCCTTTCAGCCCTTACTCTTGGAAGGAGATCAAGGAACATGCCATTTAAGATGCATGATTTGCTGTCCTGATTTTTTTTAAAAGCCTTTTGATGGTAATAAGATGGAGAAGGAAGTGTTTAAGCTATGCCCCAGAGATCTACTTAACCAAAGGCCAACACTGAGGTTTTACATTTCTCAGCACACCTGACACTTTAAATTATGAGGAAAGTACAGGTCTTGTATTGTCTCCAACTAAAAGCAAAAGCCTGGAGGGGATGCAGGCATAGCCAACCATTTAATGTGATGACAAAACAAAATACAAGCTCTACCAACGGTGGCCACAAATGCTATCTTCCTGTGAAAATAAATGCACATTATTATTCTTTGGTCAACTGAAATAACACTGTTAGTTTTGCAAGTGTAGCAGCAATTCTTGAGTGTAGTGTGTATCAGATAGATATGTACCCTAGTTACACTTGCTTAATATATGTGAGGGGCTGTTGGATATTCATTATTTTAGCCATGCCTAGGCGTTGTGATTTGCTTCCCATCACCTTGGACATTAAAACCTCTAAAACTGAAAAACATTAAGAATAGTGTTTTTGTAAGCCATAACTTAATAATATTATACAGCTTACCTAAATTTTTAAGCTATGATAATCTAAGTTGGATCAATCTAGTAGCTTAATATCTTGGGCCTCTTTTTTATCTCATACCCAATGTTTCTTTCCCCAATTATCATCACTGCAGTATGAAAATGAAATAAATGACAGCAGAACACTTGTGGTTAGCTGAAAATGTCCATGGCTTTTAAAAAACCATTTAAGTCACAAGGAGAATATTACTATTCCTCTGAAGTTTGCTATGAAAGCGCTTCATAATTACACCATAATCTCAGTTATCTTTAGTAGTATTTCAAGGCCATAATCTTTTTACAATTTAGCTTTAGAGAATTACCTTATTTGCAATGACTATTCAGAAAAAGGAGAAGGAGATTTATAATACAGGTAATAATATTTTTCTTCTTTTGAATTTTTTACCAACATATGATTTTCGATACAATATGCCTTACTGAATCTGAGTCTGGAGGGATTTGGTTTTATTGATAGAATAAGAGAGAATCAAGTCTACTGTGTGGATAATTTATTTGATTTTACTATGCTGGGTGTTTTTATAAGAAAATTTTAAAAGAAAATTAAACTCATTTAAAAAGCACACAAATGGTTTTTGCAACAAAGCAATTAAGGAAGTCTGCCTCTCCAAAGTGATGGGTAATATTCTAAGCACAAAAGAAGGCTAAATTGTCTTCTTTTTGGGAACTGTGTTCTATCTCTTGAGGTTTAATAAGAAAGGGATGTTTGGGATTAATATGAAGATTTAGAGCTGTCTCATCTGAAATCATAAAAAAAACCCACCATCAAATATATAGAAACAGAGGAGAATAGTGGCTACCAGGGATAGGGATTGGGGAGGGACTAGGAGATAAGGAGAGGTAGTCAACGGGTACAAAGTTGTGGTCATGTGAAGTAAATAAGAAGTGTAGAGATGGAACATACAGCATGAGAACTCCAGTTAGCAATATCATACTGTACACTGTATGTGTGCTATGAAAGCAGATTTTAGAAGATTATAACATACACACAAACACACACACAAGATAATTATGTGATAAAATGGATATCTTAATGAGCTTGACTGTAGTAATCCTCTCCTTACATAAATGTGTATCAAGACATTATGTTGTACACCCTCCTGTAAAGAGTAAAAAAAGATTCAGTCCCCACTGTGATTTTTGAATTAAAAAATTTACTTCAATTTTTAAAGTTAAAAATCAATTCAAATAAATCATTTTATAAATAATTTCTCTTCAGTCAGTTTCTGAAATCAGAACTATTTTGAGGTAATGCGTTAAGAGTTAAAACTCAAAAATTACCTTTATTATTTATGTAGATATGAGCAGGTATATTTTATAGCAGTAGAAGGTATAGCTATCTAGTTTTAATTAACAGAATCCACAAATATTAAACATAAATGGATGCAGAAAGTTCTTTTACTATCTCTATGCCATGTTCAACGCTATATTAATAGCAAAGGGAATATATGTTAGAAATACAGTTTATGTCTGTTTAACAAGATTGATATACATGAGGAAAGGAAGAGAATCAAGACAGAATGTGTCCCTGTGAGTAATTATGTGAATTTTTTACCACAGAAATTTAAAATGTGAAGAATGAAGGAGTAATATAAAGGTGATGTAAACTACAGTAGTCAGACAATAAAAACTTCAACCTCTCATGCTAAAACAATTATCATCACAGAGGCAACCTTATTCCAAGGAATAATTTTAATCCTAAAATTGATACAATCAAATTTGCATGCGTTTTTGGATATGTATTTGAAGGATTGCTTTGAGGAAATCAGAGCTACACTATAGTTCACCAGGACATTTCCAAGACTAGAAGACTACTGCAGTAATATAGAACCACAATGAGTACAGCTTCAGCTAGGACTCTAGGAATAAGGGTAAATGACAGGGATATATATATGTGTGTGTATCAAGACATTATGTTGTATATCCTACCTATAAACAATAAAAAAGATTCAGTAATTATTATTTTTGAATTTAAAAATTCATTTCAATTTTTAAAGTTAAAAATCAATTCAAATAAATTGATTTATAAATAATATTTTCTCCAGTCAGTTTCTGAAATTAGAACTATTTTGAGCTAATGTATAACACATAAGCTATCTGTGGGTCAGAGGAGAACTTCCTGCTCCTGCATTGCTGCTGTACTTCACCCTCTGCCCAACTCTACTTTCTCTCTATCTACTGGAATTGACTACAAGAGTACTCTCTAACTGAAGGTACTGCTTGTTAATCTCTATCTTATCATCTGCCCCTTAGGAAAGTTAACCTGCAACTATGCATGATTGGCTTAAATTATGTATAATTTCAGCCAGTGAGATGTAAAGGAAAGTATACTGGCTTGTCTCAATGAGACTTTGGACTGTGGACTTTTGAGATGATGCTAAAATGAGTTGAGAATTTGGGGAACTGTTGGGAAGGCATGATTGGTTTTTAAATGTAAAGATAGGAGATTTGGAGAAGCCAGGGGCAGAATAATATGGTTTGGCTCTTTGTCCCCATCCAAATGTCATCCTGTACCCTGCAAAGTCAAAAGAGCAGAGCTGTCCAAGACCATGGAAAGCTACCTCTTGCATCAACATGACCTGGATGTGAGACATGGAATCAAAGAAGACAATTTTGGAGCTTTAAGATTAGATGGCCCCACTAGATTTCAGACTTGCAAAGGGACTGTAGCCCCTTTGTTTTGGCCAATTTCTACCATTTGGAATGGCTGTATTTATCCAAGGCCTGTACCACATAATATTTCTTTTTAAACAAAAATACAAAATCTTGAGTAAAGAAGCTTTCTTTTCAATCTTCCATTCTGTTTGATTGCCTGGCAACTCTCCTTTGACCATGAGAATGAATCAAAATTATTTTGGATATGAATATATCCCACAGTATCAATGAACCTTTGGAAATGTCTATATTCTGATACTTTGTTATGCAGAAACATTTAACTTTATATCTACAGAGACACTGTTATTTGGTTCTCAGTTACTTGTAGCCAAAATCATACTATATGATATTGAGGTGAGAACATAGGTGTCGATGGAGGTAATGAAGGTCTAGTGTGGGAATTGCTTTCCCTGTGTGTTTTGAATGTAGTGTTTAATTAACCACCCTAATAAGGATCTTTACTGATTTATTCTTGGCATACCACTGATATTTCTTTCAATTTGGTATGTTTTTGTCCTTTTTTATTTGTGGGCTGTTACTTATATTAGTCTTTTTTCAGTCAATCAAATATTATGTTCTTCATATTCTAATTAATTCTCAACTCATATATAGTTGATGATACTCTTTCTGCTTTTTTCAGTACTGTAATGTATTTATTATTTTAAGTACATTATTCTGCAATTTAAGATGATACATAAGCATAAAATGGGAGAACTCATACTACCTGATTCTAGACTTATTGTAAGTATGTAGTAGTTAATAAAGCATTGTTTTGACTTAAGAACAACAACAAAAAAAATGCCTCACAAAGTAACAGAATATAGAGCCCATCGATAGACCCACACATATGTGGTCAATACATTTTTAACAAAGCTTCTTAAGTAACTCTTTTCAACATATGATGATAGAAAATTTTCACATAAAATAAGAAAAGAAATGATGAAACTCAATCACTTCCTTATATTATATGCAATAAAATAATTAACTAAAAATGGGTTGTGGTCCTAAACAGAAGAGTTAAAATTATAACATGTCAAGAATTAGCTCAGATGTGGCATTTCCATGACCTTGAATTGGGCAACACTTTATTCGATAAGAGACATACATATAAACTATATTGGGGAAAAATGAGAGCTTTGATAGCCTTCATCAAAATTGATAATGTCTTCCTTGAAAGACACTATTAAAAATAATAAGTCACAGAGCTTTTTTTTAAAATACATATATTGTATTATTTTCATGCTACTGATAAAGACATACTCAAGACTGGGCAGTTTACAAAAGAAAGAGGTTTACTGGACTTACAGTTTCATGTGGCCAGGGAGGCCTCACAATCATGGTGGAAGGCAAGGAAGAGCAAGTCACATCTTATGTGGATGGCAGGAGGCAAAGACTGCTTGTGCAGAAGAGCTCCCATTTTTAAAACTATCAGATCTTGTGAGACCCATTCAATATCACAAGAACATCATAGGAAAGACCCACTCCCATGATTCAATCATCTCCCATTGGGTCCCTCCCACAACGTATGGGAATTATGGGAGCTACAAGATGACATTTGGATGGGGACACAGAGCCAAACCATATTATTCTGCCCCTGGTTTCTCCAAATCTCATATCTTTTCATTTAAAAATAATCATGCCTTCCCAACAGCTCCCCAAATCCTCAACTCCTTTTATCATCATCTCAAAAGTCCACAGTCCAAAGTCTCATTGAGACAAGCCAAGTGCCTTCCACCGATGAGCCTGTAAGACCAAAAGCAAGTTAGTTACTTCCTAGATATTATGTGGTACAGGGTTGGATAAATACAACCATAGCAAATGGTAGAAATTGGCCAAAACAAAGGGGCTACAGTCCTTATACATGTCTGAAATCTAGTGGGGCCATCAAATCTTAAAGCTCCAAAATTGTCTTCTTTGATTCCATGTCTCACATCCAGGTCATGTTGATGCAAGAGGTAGCTTTCCATGGTGTTGGTCAGCTCTGCCCTTTTGGCTTTGCAGGGTACAGCCTTTCTTCTGGCTGCTTTCATGAGCTGGCATTGAGTGTCTGTGGCTTTTCCAGGTGCGTGGTGCAAGATGTTGGTGGCTGTACTATTTTGGGGTCTGGAGAATGGTGGCTGTCTTCTCATAGCTCCACTACGCAACACCCAGTAGAAACTCTATGTGGGGGCTCTGACCCTACACTTCCCTTCTGCGTTGCCCTAGCAGAGATTCTCTATGAGGTCCCTGCCCCTGCAGGAAACTTCTCTTGGGCATCCAGACATTTCCATATATCCTCTGAAATCTAGGTGGAGGTTCCCAAATCTCAATTCTTGACTTCTGTGCACTTGCAGGATCAATGCCACATGTAGAAGCTGCCAAAATTGGGGCTTGCACCATCTGAAGCAACAGCTCAAGCTGTACCTTGGCCCCCTTTTAGCCATGGCTGGAACAGCTGGGAAACAGGGCATCAAGTCCTTAGGCTGAACACAGCATGGGGACCCTGGACTTGGACGACAAAACCACATTTTTCTCCTAGGCCTCTGGGCCTGTAATGGGAGGGCTGCTGACCTCTGACATGCCGTGGAGACATTTTCCCCATTGTCTTGGTAAATAACATTTGGCTTCTCATTACTTATGCAAATTTCTGTAGCTGGTTTGGAATTCTACAGAAAAAACGGGAGTTTCATCACATTTTCAGGCTGTAAGGCATCTGAACTTTTATGCTCTGCCTCCCTTATAAAACTGAATGCATTTGACAGTACCCAAGTCACCTCTTGAATGCTTTGCTGCTTAAAAATTTCTTCTGCCAGATACTGTAAATCATCTCTCTCAAGTTCAAGGTTCCACAGATCTCTAGGGTAGGGGCAAAATGTCACCAGTCTCTTTGCTAAAGCATAACAAGAATAACCTTTGCTCCAGTTCCCCACAAGTCCCTCATCTCCATCTGAGGTTGACCAAGTTCAGTTACAAAGTCCAATGGGCTTATCAGTTAAGGCTGGAATAAGGAACAATAGAGAATGTCTCAAAGTTAAGTAGGTGCCCCAGGGGTTGATTATTTCTTCCTTTTTTCTTGGTCTTCGAGTTACTTTAGATTTTCCAGAAACTCATCTGGAGTGTCCATGCAGGTCACGGAGGTTAACATGGCATCCATGGCACTGTCAGTCAGTCTAAAAGACCTTACATTACTGTCTTTTTATATTAGTAATATAAAGGAAAAATAAAATGACAAGTGGAGGTCAGTGGAATATCTGGATGGGTGGCAAAGAGGGTTGATGGGGCGATGTTTCTGAGGGCTTCTTCGAGCGGGATTGGGGGCAGTGCAGAAACCTAAAAATGGGAAACAATTTAGGTTGTTGGGAGATTTCAGGGCAAGGGGTTGATATTGTGGAATTGGAAGGAGCACTTGTCCTATTGACTAACTGGTTATCTTGTATACAATTTTGTCGGAATTGAGAGATTAACTGGAAAATACAGGGTCCAAATAAGAGACGTAGAAAGAGTATCAGAGGACTAGGGATTGGAAGAAACCATGACTCCCAGTTAGAGTGTGCAGCCAGTCCAGCCCACTTTAATTTATTGATGGCATCATATACAAGACCAGCCTGGTTCACAGAATTAAAATTGAAAGTGCTGTTTTCTGGCCATTTGAATTGAGGCCAGGCCATGTTACAGAGGCGTTTAGGTTTCAGATTGGGTGACAGTTGAAGAGGTTTTCCGTTTTTTATGTTGCACTCTAGAGGCCAAAACTAAAGAATAGAGGGCAAAATATTGCCCCTGGCAAAGGAGATAAGTTTAAAGGAAAGGAGTAGAGTGGAGACTAGGAGAAGGAGCGAGCAGCTACCAGGGTTTTCAGTAGGCACCCCTGACTGAGTCCTGGGCTGTAATGTGGGTGAGTGATCAAGGCAGGCATCACCACAATTGACCAATCTCTCTCTTTCCTTAAGAGAAGAGGAGACAACTCTCTTCCCCATCTCCCTCTCTTTCTCTCACCCTCTCTCTTCCTTTCGAGAAAAGGAAACAAGTTTTTCCCTCCTTGTCTCTCTTCTCCTTTAGAAAAAAGGAGACAAGTCTCTCCTTTCTCTCTCTTTTCCTTTAAATCTTTCTAGTAGAGAAAAAGGAGACACTCTATCCATGTAGAGCCAGAGGAGACAAGTCTCTCCCTCTAGCTCAAAAACTCTGATGTCGGTCATGGACTTGGGAAGACAGTCTTCCCTTGGTGTCTGGTCTATTATGGAATTTTCTTTCAAGTTAAATATAATATCATTTAATCTGGCATTTCGATTTCTGGTTTCTGTCTAAAAGAAACTAAAACATATGTCCGTAGATGGACCTCTAAACTAATGCTAACAGCACTTTCTAATAAATTTTGTAAAAGACTTGATATGATTTGGCTTTGCGTCTGCTTCCAAATCTCATGCTGAATTGTAGCTCCCAATGTTGGGGAATGGACCTGGTAGGAGATGATTGTATCATGGGGGCAGATTTTCCGCTATTCTCATGATAGTGAGTGAGTTCTCAAGAGATCGTATGGTTTAAAAGTGTGTGGTGGCAGGTTCAGTGGCTCAGGCCTGTAATCCTAGCATTTTGGGATGCTGAGGTGGGTGGATCACCTGAGGTCAAGAGTTCAAGACCTGCCTGGCCACCATGGTGAAAACCCATCTCTACTAAAAATATAGAAGGTTAGCTGGTCATGGTAGTGCACCCCTGCAATCCCAGCTACTTGGGAGGCTGAGGCAGGAGAATGGCTTGAACCCAGGAGGCAGGGGTTGCAAGGAGCCAAGATTGTGCCATTGCACTCCAGCCTGGGCAACAAGATTGAGACTCTATCTCAAAAAAACAAAACAAAACAAAAGTATGCGGTACTTTCCCCCTCCTGCCCTCCTGCTCACTCTCTCTCTCTCCCCCCAACCCACTTCTCTCTCACTCTCTCTTCTGCCACCATGTGAAGACAGTGTTAAAGTGTTTGCTTCCCTTTTGCTTTCCATCCTGATTGTAAGTTTCCTGCGGCCTCCCAGTTATATTTCCTATTAAGCGTGAAGAACTGTGAGTCAAGGGATGAAACCTCTTTTATGCATAAATTACCCAGTCTCAGGTATTTCTTTATAGCAGCATGAAAATGAACTAATATAAGACTTTATTTTTTAGAGCAGTTTTAGATTCATAGCAAATTTGACAGAAAGGAACAGAGATAGGCTACATATCCCACATCCCCACACACGCATAGCCTCCCCATTGTCGGCATCCCCAACCAGTGTCACATTTGTTATAACTGATGAAGGAACATTGACATGCATTTACTACCCAAAGTCCATAGTTAACATTAAAGTTCACTCTTGGTGTTGCGCATTGTATGGGTTTGAACAAATCTATAATGACATGTATTCACCATTATAGTATCATACATATAGTTTTTCTGCTCTAAAAATCCTGTGTTTCACTTATTTATCCCTCTTTCTCCCTAGTCTCTGGCAACCACTAATCATTTTTTCCCTGTCTCCATAGTATTGCCTTTTTCAGAAAGTCATATAGTTGAATTATAGAGTATTCAGCCTCTTCAGATTGGCTTATTTCAATTAGTGATACACATTTAACTTTCCTCCATGTCTTTTCATGGATGGATAGCTCATTTCTTTTCACCATTGAATAATTGTTCATGTCTCAATGTTCCACAGTTTATTCATTTACTTAGTGAAGGACATCTCTATTGCCTCCAAGATTTGACAATTATGAATAGAACTACTATAAATATCGATATACAAGCTTTTTTGCGAACATAGGTTTCAACACCTTTGGGTCAATATCAAAGTGCATGATTGCTGGATTTTATGGTACAAGTATGTTTAGTTTTGTATGAAACTGCCAAACCATTTTTATAATGGTTTAGAACCAAATTATAAGAATCATTTTAGCAGTTCCATAATAAAACATCAAAAAGTTCATAACAAAACTTCAAAAGTGGCTGTACCATTTTGCATTTAATCTTCTTTGATGAGAGGTTTCTTAAGGTCTTTGGCCCATTTTTTAAAGTGGGTTGTCTGATTTCTTATTGTTTTAGTTCTAAGTATATTTTGGATAACAGTCCTATATCAGATATATCTTTTTGAAATGTGCTCTTTTAGTCTGTGACTTGACATTTCATTCTCTTAATGCAGAGCAGAAATTTTTAATTTTGATGCAGTCAGATTATCAAAATTTTCTTCAAGGGTTATAGACTTTGGTGTTATCTAAAAAGTCATTAACAAATCTAACTTCATTAAGATTTTCTCCCATCTCTAAGGAGCTTTATAGTTTTGCTTTTTACATTTAGGTGTTGCAATTCATTCTGAGTTAATGTTTGTAAAAGATGTAAGGTCTGTGTCTAGATTCATTTTTTGTCTGTATGTATTCAATTGTTCCAGCACCATTTTTGAAAAATACTGTATTTTCTTTATTATGTTGAGTTTATTCATTTGTCAAATATTAATTAACAAACAACAGCTTTATTTTTAATAGCCCAAACTAGAAATAATCCAAATGAATATCAATTAGGTAATGGATAAACAAAATGTGATATGATTATGCAATGCAAAAGCATTTTGTTAAGGCTACATATTGCATAATTATGTGATTCTGCAGAAATTACAGAAAACAAACAAACAAATAAGCAAAGAAACAAACAAAAATACGAGGGAAAGCAAAGGAATGAATGGTTAAACGAATCCATAGGGATAGGGGAGCATTGAATATGCAGAGAGAAACAAAATATCTTTCAGAAGGGTTCAAATTATTTTATATCTTCGTGTGGTATGATTTCATTGTGGGTTATATTTGTTTAAATTTATTGAACTGAGCTCCATGGTGATGAGGATCACTGTCACCATGACATATATTCACACATATCATATTTTTTAAAACAAATAGCATATTTTTCATAAATTACTAATTGATTTTATAACATGTCTATTTAGTAATAAGTGCCTAATTCTTTTGTCAAGGATCAAAATGGAAGAATGTGTTCTTTCTTCCAAAAATATTTTGTTAAAGAAAATTATATAGGCTAATCAGTCTTAAGTAATAACTGCTTGTTCAGTTATTACACTTTTTGTTTTTAAATGTATTTCTACTGAACAAATCAGAAGCGTGGGAAGCTATGAACAATGTATATACAAATTTACTTTGGCAGTATATATAAAGGTTAGTCCTAGAGCAGATGAAATATGCTAATGAGCTTTGTCTGGGTGTAGGTCTATGTATTCACAAAGACTCAGGTAAATCAGGGAAGCCCTTGCACTCATTCAAGAGAGAAAGTGCACATCATTTCCACTCTGACTCCTGGAAGAGCTTCAGAGAATAATTTTGAAACTTCATGCCTTTATTTCCTATTTGAGAGAAAGTCACCTATTATAGAGTTCCTGTGATAAAGAGAAATAAACATAACAGAACAAAACAAAATACAAATGTTCAAATTGGTTAAAAAAGGACTTAAGAAATTACAATGCTAAATAAATGTAAAGAAATTAAAATGCTAAATAAATATAAAGAAACATTTTGGGAGACATAAACTCTGTTTTTATTTTGGGTTTGGAGCCAATTTTCTCTGCATCAGTTCTCTCAAACATATGCAACTATTTACCTCCTCCACAGATACTTATATTGCCATATGGATTATTTGTTAACAACCCGGTTTCTAGACCATTGGAAAGGATTAGAACTAAAAAANAAGAAAAGATTATATTGCAAAATCATTAAAGTTTAAACCTAAAAAGGAGCATTTACTTATAGAATTATATTCCTGTTCCACCTATAAAAATAGTAAATGTATAAAATTAAAATGTAAAAATTGAGCATACTGAAAAGTAGAGAATACATCAAATAAAGAATATTTACAAAATATCCTTTTTAAGAGAGTTTTAGTATGTACATGTACTATCTCATATTTGATCATCCAGTGCAAACAATACCATATTAAAATTAAGGCTGAGATGACAAAAGAGTGCACTTGGGAAGTTAAGGAGACTGCAGAATATGATGAAACCATATTTTTAAAGACTTCTCATTTTAATGAAAATTAGTTTGGAATCTTCATCAGTGTAGTCAGAGAAAAAATTATTTTGTCTGTAGTACCAAGATTTAAATGAAATCTGCTGAAGAAGAAATAATGAATTTATTCTTCACATTTACTCTGTGGTACAGAAGACACATTGCTCTACATTATGCTTATATTAGACTTAAATAAATTTCATTATGAAAACAAGATTAGAAGAGAGCTTTGTAATTTGAAAACATATATTACTATATGAATTTTTATAATAAAACACTTTCAGGATGATAATATGTTTCTGTGCTTTTAGATAATTAAATATCAAAGTACATAGAAGTAGTTTTCAGTCTAATTTTGTAGATTTAAATCAAGGGAATTTAAAATTCAATCACCAAACCTTTATAATTTCTGCTGCCATTTATAATGCTTGGCACTGATTACCTCTATTTAGAGTCAGTGTGCAAGTAATGTTTGTAACATCTGAAAATAAGAATGGCAAGTGTAGAGTGTGAGAGTAGTGAGCACTCAAATTTTATATTACCTGGTGATTGTACCTTTACAAAATCAAGTCTATCAGAAAATATTAAAAGAAATAAAAATTCTATTGGACGTATTTAGCTTTCAATACATAAACAAGTCATTTATTTAAATATAGTAGTTTAACTGTAATTTAATTTTTCTTTTTTTTTTTTTTGCCAAACTGTATACCACGTTTCACTCCATAAAGCAAAAAACATACCAGGCAAACCAATATGGTTATTCTTCTTCCTACACGTGATTGCCTATTACTCTTTGGCTGCAGAAATACTTTGACATAATTATAATAAGCTTTCTATTCATATTTCTTACAGCCCTTCATCATAAAACTAATGACTCCTGCAAGATCCAAGTTCAACGTAATACCAAATCAGAAGTATTTCCTTTTTAACAATGCTACTCTAATTCTATGAACCAGCTAATTTCCTAGGTAATTCCATTAAATAATTTTCCATTAAGCTTTTGGTTAATATTAATACAGATAGATATTTAAGGGGTATTTTAAAAATGGTTGTGTAGAACTCTAGGTGATTGAGATGCTATAAGGGAATAAAAAAAGATTGCATGGTAAAAGATAGTGCATTCTTGCCAATTCACTAGGAACATCACTAATAATGTGCTTAGTTTCGTTTAATTCAGAATTTTTTAATGTCATAAATATAACTACTTAGATTTATAGGACATTTTGGGAAAACCTGTTTCAAAGGCTAACTCATTTGTGAGTAGAAGATAAACCTAATACAAACAAATGTACATTTTTTCTATATGTAATACATTTGATAATCATAGCAGATATGCTAAACAATACAATTTCTATTCATTTGTATAGTTATATTAGATTTACCTTTTAAAAAATGGTCAGAAAATCAAATTAAATTATTTTTGTTTATTTCAATCAAAATTATACATACATGCTTTTTAAAGAGACTGTTTATGATTCTAATTTTGGTTAAAACAAAATCAGTCCACTATAGTCTATTTCTACTGCTGATGACAGATAAAGTTTCTGGAAAAATGCAAAAAGCAATTACCTGAAGACTCTCAAAGTCAATCAAAAGCATGTGAATTGTGAAGGGTTGCCAAAACTTGGGGAAGCAATCATCATAGGGTTAAATTTCCCTCTATCCTAGCCACTCTTTTTTCTCCTGCAGCTTTGCCTAGAGGCCAGGCCCCCATCATACTGCTGCTTGGTGAAGCAGTAGTATGGTCAGCTAACGCTGCAATAGAAAATCAATTTTCTGGCCAGAGCAAATGATAAAAGGGCTTCTGCAGCTTTGTAGGCAAAGATTGTAGGGAAATCCAAAGAAGAAAAAACTGAAGAAAGATATCTTTTAATTCTGTGTATAAAGCCATATGAGTGTTGTTTGGGGCTTATCTCTAAGGGGCACATGTGAAAAGAGCATAATAAAAGAATTTGAGAACTGAACTCAAATTTTAACTTCTGCCCATGTCGTAAACTAATGCTTAAGTGGTGTATCTATGAAACACACCCAAATCAGCATGAAAATCCTTGAAAACTAAAGTGACATTAAAGTCACTGCTCACAGAAAGTGAGGCAGAACTTGCAAACTGAACCCAATCAGGCTGATTTTCTGTGCAAATAAACATACCGAAACAACAGCAGAGTTTCTAAGATTATAACAGAATTCAGAGTCTACAAAACATGACATTTAGAATGTCTAGGATTCAATCCAAATTTACATGACATACAAATAACTGAGAAAATGTGAACAGTTTTCAAGTGAAACAATATTCAACAAATTTCAGCCCTGAGATGTTGGAATTCAAATGTTGGATATATCAGACAAATTACTTTATTGTAAGTCATTATTGTAACTATGATTCATGAGGTAAAAGTAAACACTTGAAATAAATGAAAAAATATAAATATTCGGCAAAGAAGTTAAGAACATTTTAAAAGGTCTGACCTGATGTTCTAGAACTGAAAATTTTAATGCCTAAATTTTTTTTAAAAATCACTGATTGTGTTCAATATTAGAAGGGAAATAATGGAGATATTAATCACTGAACTTGAGGATAAATTGATAGAACTTATCCCATCTGGAAAATATGTTTTGAAATATACGAATAGAAATCCCAAAACCTGTGGAACAATATTATAATGCAAACAGCTTTTACAGGAGTTTCAGAAGGAAGAAAGAGATAAATACAGAAAATACAATTTGAATGATAACTAAAACATTTTCCAATTTAGCAAACATCACAAATTTAAAGATTTAAGAAATAAGCAAATTCCAGATAAGTTAAACACAGACAGCAACAAATAGACACATTATAATCAACTGCTAAAAATCAAATATAAGAAATTCTTGAAATCAGAAAGAAAAAATAATACGTGACATGGATATTAACTATAAATTTCACCACAAAAATGAAAACAAGTTTCTCATCAGAAAATATAAAGACCAGGAAAATGGCTTAGTAAAGAAAATCTTAAATAAAAGACAACAAAGGTAATTTGTTTCCAGTGAGATTATTCTAAAATAAACACTAAAGAAAGTACTTTAGAATGATGGAAAAAATGCCAGATGGAAATTTAGAGGCTTAAGTATGAAGAAGGAGAAAATCAATGGTAGATTTTTGGTAAATATAAAATAATACTTTAAGTACTTTATATATGATTCCTTAGATTAAAATTATAACATTGTCTATTGGAGTTTTGTAAGTGTATAATAATATGTATGATAATAATACCATAAAGTTCAGTAGAGGATGATAAGGGAGCCTGTATGTTTGCCAAGCTTCCATATTTTACTTGAAGTATTATACTAAGTATTACTAGACTGTGAAATGTTAAATGTACATACAGTAATCACTAAGCAACCCTTCAAAAAATAGTGGAAAGGTGTGACTAAAAATCCAATGAGTAAATAAAATGCAGTACTAAAAACAAACTAAACACTCCAAAATAAGCCACAAAAGGATCACCAAAATGAAGTTAAAACACAGTGGACAAACTGGAAAAAAAATAGTAATATGGTATCATTGAATCCAATCATATAAAAATTTAAATAAAATCTAAATTGCTAAAACACATTAGTTAGAAGACAGACTATTAAATTGGATTAAAAAAATCCAACTACTTGTTGTCTGATGAGAGCCCAGTTTAAGTATAAAGTGATATTAATTTCAGATAATGTAGACTTAAAAAAAACAGAATAAAATCAGAAATGAAAATGACATGACAATCTTGAATGTATGTGCATCAATCAACAAGTGTTCCAAAATACATGAAGCAAAAACTGACAATACTGAAAAGTGAAACAGACAAATGCACAAGTATAGTTGAAGACTTCAACATTCTTCTCTCAAGAGTTAAAAAAAATCAGGAAATCAATAAAGATACACAATACCTGAATAACGCTATCAATGACATTTATATAACTGACAATTATAGACAATTCCACTCAGCTCCACATTATTTTCAAGGTCATATGAAACACTAAAAAATGACTACAGTCTAAACCTTAACAATAAAGCAAATCAAATCTCAAATAAGATAATTAAAATAACTGAAAAAAATACAAAAATGTTATTTTACCATAATAGAATTAAAGTGGCATGTAAAAAGGAAGAGTTATATTTGATAAGTTAAGCAGACTTGAGAAGAAGACAATTGAGGCAATACATTTCTAGAATTCTTTCTTGCTACATTTTTTGGTGTGTATAAAAAGGAGATATGAAGCACTTAGAGTGTGATGTTAAAAGAAAGCATTTATTTACAAAGTTATTTACTTACTTGTGTACTTATTTTCTTTTACAATGAAAGAGATATAGCCAAGTCTTCCTTTCTGCTAACCAAAGTCTGTGTACACCACATACTAATTCCCCAGGCAGATAGGGCATGGTAAAAATAAATGGAAATGTGATATATCATGTGCATATTTTTTTTTTTTTGAGACATAATCTCACTCTGTCACCCAGGCCGGTGTGCAGTAGTACCATCTCAGCTTACTGCAACCTCCATCTCCTGGGTTCAAACAATTCTCTGCCTCAGCCTCCCAAGTAGCTGGGATTACAGGCACCCGCTACCATGACCGGCTAATTTTTGTATTTTTAGTAGAAACAGAGTTTCACCGTCTTGGCCAGGCTGGTCTTGAACTCCTGACCTCATGATCTGCCCACCTCTGCCTCTCAAAGTGCTGGGATTACAGGCTTAAGCCACTGTGGCTGGCCCATGTACAACTTCTTACAAAGACTCTTACCAGAATGTAGAGCAGGTGGTTTAATCATCCTTTGATTTTTTAAAGTCATTTGTGTCACTCCAGTCTTTTCTTTGCATACCATGTTCTTTGCTCTCTGTGGGCTTATTATCCATAATTATTTCTGGTGTCATTCATTTTTCATTGTTGCTTCAGAGGTTAGAGTATGCATTTTTAAATTATCACAGTTTACTTGAAATTAAAATTGTGCCTACATGTGATTGTCATTGTAATTACTATTTCATAGTATTTGCTGAGCTTCCTGGACCTATGGCTTGATTAGTGTGTCCAAATTTCAGTTAGGCCCTAATTTACATAGTGAATTCCTTAGTCCTTGGACAGACCTTTAGCTGTTGCATTTGACTTCTTGGTTACAATGGAAAATCTATGGTGTTAAATCTCTCTAATTTGCTGATAATTGAACTCCAAACTTGCTCTCCTTTATGATGGGAGCTAATGGGAACTTTGAATTTTTAAGCTTCTACCTATTGTTTTGATTTTGTGGTCTTTTGATACATCATAATTGTGTGTCTGTGAAGGATTTTAGGAAGTTTCTATACATATTTTGGAGCTCTTACTCTGTGGGTCCTATCATTCCGATATTTTATCCTTCAATTTTCAGCCCCTGCTGCAACCCTAAATTATAACTCTTGACCCTTTAAGAAATAAGTCTTCAGTCTATCATTGATGAGCATTTGAGTTGGCTCCAAGTCTTTGCTATTGTAAACAGTGCTGCAATGAACATTCATGTGCATGTGTCCTTGTAATAGAATGGTTTATAATCCTTTGGATATATACCCAGTAACGGGATTGCTGGGTCAAATGGAATTCTTTTTCCAGGTCTTTGAGGAATCACCACACCGATGGCATGGGGAGAAATGCCAGATATAGGTGATGGGGAGGAAGTCAGTAAACCACATTGCCACGTGTGTACCTACGCAACAATCTTCCATGTTCTTCACATGTACCCCAAAACCTAAAACACAATAAAGTATATATTTTTTAAAAAATAAGTCTTCAGCATTCTATTTGAATTCTATTTAGTTGCCATGTGAACAAGAGGGTTTTCAGGGAAGAGCTATATAATTGTAGCTTTCACCACCTGTGTTTTCTCGCTTTTTATGATTCAATCTCCTCCAGTATCTGCCTGCTTTGGTTCATTCTACAGTGCCTTCAATTAATGAATTGTTTTTTATATTTTGTCTACAGATTTTGATGTTTGTCAGCAGGAGGGTTAGACTGATATAACCTATTTTGCCATTACTGAATGCTAAAAACTTGCTTTTAGGTTTGTTTTGAAAATATGGTTAATTATTATCTTCTGAGTATGAAAGTAATAAGGGTCATTATAAAATATTTTTGAAAACACATCACATGAAAATGAAGAACATAAAAATTACTCTATTATTACACTAATTAGAAATAAACACTTGATATTTTTATGTATATTCTGTAATTTTTATGTACTAAAAATTATGTTCATAGTTAAAATCTGAAATGCTATAGAGATATTGCTGTATATGTCAATTTTTGTATAGGCATATACTTAACAGCATAATATTCATTTTTAATTTTCATAAATAGCCTTTTATGACATAGTTTTAATAACTTTATATCATACCCCCCATTTAGACGTCATTTGTCTAACAATTCTAATGTCATTTATAAGTTATAATTTGTTATCTCATAAATAACAATACTAAGTATCTTTGTATGCAATTCCTTGTCCATATTTATGATTATTTCTTCAGTTTAGGATTCTAGAAATGAATTACTGCACCAAAGAGATGTAATAAGTATACTCTGAAAATTTATATTTTATTTTCCTAATTTTTTTAATAAAATTTTCTTATCAAATTTTTCTGAAAGCAGTGTGTGATGGTGTTTATTTTATATTTTCAATCAGCACTTCTTGGTACTTGACTTTGAATTTATCTAATTGTGAGAGTTTGAATGGTTTTTGTTTGGTTATTTACCATTTGTGTTGTCTTTTACTATGATCATCTATATATATTCTTTATCCATTTTGTTGATTTGTATGAGCTCTTTTAAAGGAGAAAACAATATATTAGAGTTTATTAATCTCTAGAATATGCTATAGGACTGGGTGGCTTGGTTTTGGTTTCTTTTTCTAACTTTTAGGTTGATAGAGTACATGCACAGTTTTGTTAAGCGGGTAAATTGTGTGTCACTGAGGTTTGGCATACATGTTATTTTGTCACCCAGGTAATGAGCATAGCATCTGACAGGCAGTTTTCCGATCTTCACCCTCCTTCCACCCTCCACCCTCAAGTAGTCCCCTATGTCTGTTATTCCCTTCTTTGTGTCCACATGTGCTCAGTATTTAACTTCTTATTAGTGAGAATTTGTGGTGTTTGGTTTTCTGTTCTTGTGTTACTTCACTGGTTATAATGGACTCCAACTCCATCCTTGCCGCTGCAAAGGACATGATCTTGTACGTTTTATGGCTGTGAATAGTCTGTGGTGTATATGTACCATATTTTCTTTATTTAGTGCACCATCAATGGGCATCTAGGTTTATTCCGGGTCTTTGTTAT
This sequence comes from Cebus imitator, assembly GCF_001604975.1. NCBI lineage: Eukaryota > Metazoa > Chordata > Mammalia > Primates > Cebidae > Cebus > Cebus imitator. The sequence continues at coordinate 8,654,354 of NW_016107318.1, forward strand.
TGTGAATAGTGTATGACTTTACTTTTTATCTGTATTACCTGCATTACACACTTTCCAGTTTCTGTTTATACTCTATAGTTGTGTTGAGAACTAGACATTTTGAATATTGTAATGTTTTATCTCTGGATATTAGATTCTCCCTGGTTCTCAAGTGTTCTTGTGTTCTGTTTTAATGGCTATAGCTGTCCATATCTTCACTGAATTTCCAAGCTATTTTTTTGTACAGACTGTATTTCTTGTTATGTAGTCACTGAAATCTTTGTTCTGTCATCACCATGACAGCTAGTAACCTGACAGGAATTTCCTTGTGTGCCTGAATCCAATTGTTAAAAAGTATCCTGTCTCTTTAAATTCTTTTGGCAGATACCGTCTAGTTTAGTTTAGTGAGGTTGAAACAACGGTCAACCTCTGGGCAAGTCTCTCAGTGACCAACTGGGAAGATCAAAATATACGCCTCTAATGCTTGGAGGATTCTGTTCTTATTGCCCATCCTGGCACCAGCAGGCTACACCATGAAAGTAGGTGTTTCCTGAAGCTGTCTACTCAGAAGCCAGGGAATGGCAGCTGCCATGGAAAAAACACTGAAATGTATGGAACATTGTCTTTCTCTTTCTTCATCATGTATTCTCCTGAATGTTGTAAATGTTAGATTGCACAGTCACAAAATAGTTTATTTTCGTAGTTCTTGCCATGTTAGTAGTTGTTTTGGTGGGGGGACTGATTTCTGGAGATTCTTACTCTGCCATCCTCTGTAATATCACTCGGATTCACAGTTTTTGGCCATGAGACAAAACAATGTTTACTTTTACCATCGAACTTTTCAATAACATCATAAAACTTACTGCCAAATTTCACCCACTCAGATGTGTCTGCTTCCTCAATAATAAACCTTAAATACATACTTTTCAGATGTCTTAACACAATTTTCATAGAATAATATCACTGGAAGCAGTTTTACATTATACATGTTTGCAAAGTATGGGAAAATTTCCCCAAGAAGGTAATAAGAAAGATATCTCACATGTTCTGACATCTTGTCTATCTTATTATTATGGTACTGTTATCTAATATCAGAAGTTAAGGGTAAACACAAAAAGCTGGAAAAATTTCCAGGAAAACCATAGGGAACCTGAATCTGCATTTGAGTCATGTAAAGAGAATGAGAAAGAGATGAAAAAGGAGCTGTGAAAGACTGCTATATACTTCAAAATGTGATACACAATATCTTAATATGAGCATTTTCATTTTGATATTTTTAATGTAATAGTATTTAATGTAGCAGTATCAAGAGCATAATGTTGCTCCTGAAATTTAACTCAGAAAATTTTCTTCATAAATCTATAACCACATTCTTTATATCCTAAAGGTCTCTCTATGCAATATTAATACATATTCTTTTTATGCAAACTCATTTTGACAGCAATGGTACAAGCATATGATTCATTTCCATTTAGATTTCTTACTTATTAAAAATAATTTAAGAAAAAAAATTCAACCAGCATAATTTATTAGGCAGTACAAAGACATTTGTATGATGCTTATAGTTCAAAATTGATTTCAAATTTTAAAATAATTTATAAAGGCAAAGAAAAATATATTCATACTGACACATCTTGAAATTCAAAATATATGCTAGATATGAATAGGTGCCATACATTTCTCTCTGTATTGATTTGTTCTACAAATGGAGATAGCACATTTGAGAAATTTTTATTTGAATAAGAATAAAATATTCCGAGCATTAAAATGTGCTAAACTGATTTTATTTAAAGAATGCTAATGCTATGTTAGCCCTTCCCTCCCTTTCTGAATCAATTGTTTGGGAATTATAATAATTTCAGTGCATTATCATTGCTTTTATTTTGAAATGGAAAGGTATATATAAGATTGATAAACTCTAAAAGGAATTGCTGGGCTCATGCCTTGCATAAGGCGACACAAAAAAATCAGTAGAAAAAGGGAAGAATAACACTGGCGTTGGGATGATAAAATCATGTACAAAATGAGTTGTTATTTGGTCGTTTCATACCCATGTAGCAGGTTGGTTTTGGTTACCTTGATAATTTAAGGAAAAGTTACTTGAAAAATTATTTCTCTTCTCTATTTTACTTTGAATTAATCTGAATGACATTTACATTGGAAAAAGATGTAAGGAACTTTATGGAACTCATCAATCTGCTCAGTCTGTATTGGCAGCCTTCAGTTTAGCTGCTATTTCATGGATTCAAAAGAACAATTAATATGTCCTTTCTCAAGGATCTCACAGTCTAGTGATGAAGGCAGACAATGTAACAGATCCCTAATGAACAGTGTGATGGGGCTAAAATGCAGGAAATCTCAGGTATGTTGGGAGTAAGGAAAGACTGTACAGACAGCTAGGAAAGTTTTTCACCTGCAACTGAAAGGAATTATTGTTGCTCATAACTCCCTGGGGATTTCATTGGATGGCTCTCTTCAGCTTTTACAGAACTGTGCTTTTTCATTTTTATATGTTTTACTATTGATCATACTTATTTATTCCTTCATTTATTTGTATAAGTTCATGGAGCACAAGTTTAATTTTTTTACATGTATAGATTGTATAGTGGTGCAGTCACAGCTTTTTGGGTATCACACAAATAATATACATTGTACACATTAAAAAACTTAAGCTGGTCACAGTGGCTCATGACTGTAATTCCAGCACTTTGGGAGGCTGAGATGGGTGGATCACCTGAGGTCAGGAGTTGGAGACCAGCCTGGCCAACACAATGGTGAAACACCATCTCTACTAAAAATACAAAAATTAGCCTGACATGGTGGTGGATGCCTGTAATCACAGCTACTTGGGAGACTGAGGCAGGAGAATTGCTTGAACCCAGGAGGCAGAGGTTGCAGTGAGTGGAGATAGTGCCACTGCACTCCAGCCTGGGTGACAGAGCAAGACTGTCTCAAGAAAAAAAGAAAAAAACCTTAAATTACATATTCTTACTATAAACTCTCATATACTTTGCTGAGTTAGTAAATATATGATCATTTAGGGTAGGCTGTCACTCAAAGTTATGCTGGATTAAATAAATTAACATGAATTTCCTTCTCATATAAGGCTTCTTACAGCTCGGTATCCCTAAGTGCTATGGTAGTTCTGCTCTACAGATTTACTCTGTATTCTGCAATGGATGGTCTTAAATTTCCAAGGCCACTTTATGGTTTGCAATGGCTGCTTCATCCACAACTAGAACATTATATTTCAGAGAGGAGGAAGCACAAGAAGGGGTGGTGGGCATACCACATGCATCTTTTAAGGCCAATTTCCAGAAGCTGATGTGGGGTATTTTAGTTTACCTAACACTGGCAATTACTTAATCATCTAGTTACACCTAGCTGCCTTGGAAGCCTAGGAAAATATAGTTTTTCTAAGTTGTCATTATTTTTATTGCAGAGATGACAAGAGAAGCTTAAAAACATCTTCTAAACTTGCTCACATAGGCCATGTGCTAGTGCCTTCTAAATTTATATATCTTCGTCTTCCTTGACATCTCCATGTAGTTGTTCAACCATTTACTGAATATTCGATTTAGGTCAATAAATTTATATTATGCACTTACTATGTGTTAGATTATGTGTTAAGTATTATGGATAAAATAGTAAATATAAATGGTCTTCATCTCTGCCCCTAAATAATTTATAGATTAATTCAGTGTCAGTTAACACTATATAATTATTTCACAGTTTTATCAGTTGTGAATTAGGAAAACTTTAGGGTGCTATGATAGAAAACGAGAGGATACCTAACAGACTTGGTGGTCAGGAAAAATATTGTAGGTTAGATGACATCTAAGTTAATACACAAAGTTAAAAGTTGACCAAATGTGTTTTAAGTGAAAAAGTATTCCATAAATGCTCAGCAATACAAATATATTAAAGCAGGAAACATTCAAGGAGCAGAAAGGAGGTGTAGTGTTACAGCAGTAAGTGTGGAGCGCTGATGTCCCAGAGATGACGTGGAAAAAGTCAGCAGGAGAGAAATGAAGGGATATTCACGTCAGTTAAAGAAATTTGGAATTTTAGAGACAACAGCGTTCTAATTTAATGTTTCTAAACATTAAAGAGTTTAGAAGAATTCCTTCTACCAAAGAGCAGGTAGAACATTGTGAAAGCTACAGACCTCATCATAATAACTAAAACATAATAAAATTAAAAAGAGGTAATCTAAAACTTCATAGGTATTTTTTACAGTTGGTGAAGAGAATGGTTGCACAGAATTGTAGGTAAATTAATTCCAGAGAGAATGTGCCCTTCTTAAGTGGGCAGAGACTGGTGCTGGAAGGATTTTTAAAAATTCACTATCTTGTGTTTTCTCTTAGCCTCTTCTACAATCATGTAATGCTAAGTCTTTGTGTTTCAGTTTGGGTATCAGGCACTTATGAAAGCCAAATTATGTGGTGATATTAGAGGACAGAAAGTTTACACAATCTATACCTCACTCTCTGACAGTACACATTTTGAAAGAGATAAGCACAATAATTAGGAAAGAGTATACTACAAGCTGGTATAAGGTTCTATAATTTGGTAAAGGAATAGGGGAGTTTTCCAAAAAGGCATCAAGTTTGTCATACTTGGTTTGGACTTTGAAAGATGATTGGAATACAATGGAAAACTCTCTATGGGCTTATACAACCAAGTAAATATATCCATGTCTACCACAAATCCTAAGTAATTCTCCTAGGTCCAAATGAGTTAAGTCATTCTTCTCCACTCAGTCCAATATACAATTTCTGACAGCAGAGTCTAACCTGCCTTTTTCCAGAATTTCTTAGACCAGGAACCATGTATCCAGGTTATATTCCTAACCTCTTCAGAAGAAACTCCTCCAAGGTAAAGGTAGCATTTTTACATTCCTAAGTTCATCACCTTTGCTGTCCTCTTTCACTCTTTCTCTTTAAAATTAATTGCATTCTATTTACTTGCTAATAAGCACACCCAAAACCAGTCATCAATATTTCCTTGAGGAGAAAGCATCAGGTACACTCAGCAACCCAAATATGAGTGCAGCCCAATGCTTAAGCACATGGTAGTTCTGTTAATTGCTAGCTGTATGAACCTGGGCAAGTCTTTTAAGATATCTAATCCTCAACTTTTGCATTTATAAAATGTAGATGATACAATACAGGGCTGAAACTAGGGTTGTCCTTTATGCAAAATTTAAGAGGTTACCCCAAAACATATTAATCTACATAACTAATATATTTATACAATATTTTACAAAATCAAAATGTAAAATACTGATGAACGAAATATCAAAGTTTTACATAAAGATAAGATTTGCCCTGAGCTTACACAACTCATCTTTCTTACCTCACCCTAATGTCAGCTGTGATAAAATGCCTACTGTATTAGTCAGGTGTCTCTCATATATATTGATGAGAAGATATTTATTAAGGGGATTGGCCCACGTGATTATAGAATCTGAGATGTCCCAGAACATGTTTTTAGTAAGCTGGAGACCCTGGTTTTTTGGTATTTGGGCTTAATCTAAGTCTGAAATCTTCAGAACCAGGGAAGCTTAAGACATAACTCTCAGTCCCAGACTATATGCCTAATGACCCCAGGGAACTGCTGGTGAAAACCCTGGAGTCCAGAAGCTGGAGAGCCTGAAGTTCTGATGTCCAGGGGGAGAAAAGGGATGTACCCACTTCCAAAGGGAGACAGAACATAAATCACCTTTCCTCTGCTTTTTTGTTTTATCTAAGCCCCCAGCCATTTGGATAGTTCCTGCCCTCAGTGAAGGCAAATATTTCCCCCCTCAATTCTGCAGCTCACATGCTGATCTTTTCTAGAAACATCTTCACAGACACACCCATAAATCATGCTTTACCATTTCCGTGGGTATTCCTGAATCCAATTTAGTTGATACCTAAAATTAACCACCACACCTACTTCATTAAATTATTATAAGATTTTAATGAAATGATACATATAAAATGGTTAAGTAAAAGCTCAGTAAAACAGAATTATATCCATTATCTCATTTCAATTTGAATTAGACAATTAATTACGTTCATAAAAGAAGTACTGACACTTGTTTATGAATGTGTAATTCAATAATTTATTTCAGAAGTGGAAACATCACGATACAACATCGACAATAAAATTGATGATACCAGGTAGAATTTTTACTACATAAAACAGAATTGAAATTTTTCGATGAAAATGCAAGTGCTTGATTATGGCCTTGTTAACTACCAACTCAGCATTACAGCACTATTTATTTTTAGGCACAGTGCTCTAACAGATTAATGGTGCTTTCTCACTTTTATCATTGATTAAGATCAACAAATTCACATACAAATTCCAACATAGCTGAGTGTGGTGGTTCATGCTTATAATCCCAACATTTTGAGAGGCCAAGGTATGCAGATCACTGGAGGTCAGAGTTTGAGACCAACCTGGGAAACATGGTAAAAACCTGTCTCTACTAAAAATACAAAAATTAGCCAGGCGTAGTGGTGTGCCCCTGTGGGACCAGCTACTTGTGATGTTGAGGGAGGATCACCTAAGCCCAGCAGGTGGAGGCAGCAGTGAGCCATGGTCACAGCACTCCAGCCTGGGTGACAGAGTAAAACCTCATCTCAGAAACAAAAACAGAAACAAAACTTGGTGAAGTGAAGATGGTACGATATAAATGGAGAGAAAAATGGAGTATTTTGTGATTAACCAAAATATGATTGTTTCGATTTCTTTTAGATATTAACAATAATTTGACACAATATTTCATTAAAAGTTTATAGAAAAGAATAGTCTGGGATTTAGCTCTGGGGTATATTTCTTTTCTTCACATCGAACACAAGGAGGGCTTTAGGACTTCTCCCGTAAAAACAGGAATAATTTCTGCTGAAATGCTACAGAACATTTTAAAGACCTATGACTCCAGAAATTGTAATAGAACACTAAGAACGTTCAGCTTTCTAAAAGTTGAAACAAAAATACAGAAAAGTAATTCCATATTTGACAAAATTTTAACTAAAAAACAGGTTATTGTTCAATTGAAAGAAATCATAAATATAAATTAAGGAGGTTGTTCAGAGATTCACTGCCAAGATTCAAATCTCTGCTTAGCATCCTTTTTCTTTCTTTTTTTTTTTTTTTTCTGAGACAGAGCTGCACTCTCCCACCTGGGCTGGAGTGCAGTAGCATGATCTCAGCTCACTGCAACCTCCGCCTCCTGGGTTCAAATGATTCTCCTGCCGCAGCCTCCCGAGTAGCTGGGATTACAGGCACCTGCGCCTAGCATCTTAATAGCTGTGCAATGTTGGCTAATTCAAACTCTACATTCTTACTTTTCCTTCCTCTGTTAGATGGGACTAGCATAATATAATAGAGCTGCTATATGTATAGCACTTATTAAAGTGCACATCGTTTCATGTATAATGAATATTAGCTTTGGTAACTATTATTAAGCATAAATTCATTCATATATCCAGCAAATATCTATCAAGAGAATACCATGTGTTGTGGCCCCTCTCATTCTACAACATTTTCTTATTCTTTGCTGTTCTTTGCTATTTATTAATTTTTTAATTACTTATATATCAGGTGCATGCTACATAGCGTAGAAATGTTTCCTTTTGCCTTCAATTATCAGTTAAAATATCACCTTCTCTATGAAAGATATGCCAAACTACATTTGACTTCTGTGCATCCATAAAATTGCATTTAAAAAGCTGTGCTATAGTTAATTCCGTATATTTTTATCCTTTACTCTTGCTTAAGGAAAGCCATTGTATCTTCTCTGTCTTTTAATACAGGGTCCTGACAGAACAGTGGTGGGAATATAGATCCACAGGAATCATCATCTGAATTGATGGCTGGATAAATGTGTACATTAGCTTGAGCTATTTGGCATCTTCAATCTGTTCACTTGAAATAGAGGAAAGATGGAAAATCTATTTCAAATTGTTTGGATTATCTTGCAAGTGTAACTGTCAAATGCTGAAGAGGAAATTATAATAATGAAGATCTCAAAGTTCATCATGGATCAGATATTCCTAATGATAAGCACTAGTTAATATCCAACATTAGGTAAGAACCATTATGCAAGAATCAGAGTTCTATCAGGAAGGTTAATAATTTAAGTGACAGAATATGATCCCTTATTTTAATAAGAAATTAGAATTTGCATGTGGTGTTTCTTCAGTTATAAATTCAGGCAACTTCTAATGGTTGTCTGTGTCACAAAAAGTACTTTATTTTATTTTTATTTTAACCAGACCATGGCTTCTATGTTGGATTAAAATACTTTAAAATTGATGAGAGTGTTTCTGTGTGTGGCTCATAAATAGAACTTTTCATATTCCCTCCTTTCTCTAGACATTACTTGCTGTTTACCTTTAGGCCTGACCTAGACAAAAAAGCATACTTAATAGCCAAAATAATTACAATACTCTTGTCTTCCCTTTTTTAATTTTCACTTTAATTTTCAATTGCCTTACAAATAGGTCAGATGATATGTCTATCATTTAAACATTTCCTCTGAGATAATATTTTTCTCTCATATCAGTGTCACTTGCCTGTGGCCCTAGTGATCAGGGGCAGATACAATTATTTATTTGTGACAGACCATGGGTGACACCATATTCTATTTTAATATAGTGCGTGCGAGGGCTAGTTCTTTCACTGCTGCCTTATCTTTTCCTCTCTCCCAACTCCATGTTAAAAGAAAACAAAATGGGATATCAGATCTGTTTTCTGATAAACACTGAATGATAATTGAAAGATGTTTGATGTTGAAACAGGTGGTGACAAATTAAGTAAACAAGGAGCGTATTTGTGAAAGAAACATTGAGAGAACAAGGAATATAGAATTGCCTTTGTTGGTTTTACTCTGGACAGAAGGGGTACATCATGTGGCCTAGATTCCAGATGCTTTTTTTGCCATTTCACATGCCCTGCAGCTGCTACTTCTGTTGTGATTCTGCGTCACCTCCTGTCATTGCCCACTTGAAAGTGAAGAAATGTCTCTAACAAAATGAATGAAACAGTACTCACTGTGATTTTGCTTTTATTCTTTAGTTGAAATAGCACACATCACAGATCCCTCATTTTTTTTTTCTTCCATGTGTACCTCTCCTAGATCTCTAATAATGTGAGATTGTAATTTGGCTCAGAAGCTTAAAAAGGAATTGTACATTGAAAAGTCATACAGTACATATTCAATTTGTCTTCTTCGTAGATTTTTAAATATCAAAATTATTAGGTCGGATTTAGGACCAATTATCTGAGAAAGTTTATGATTAAAAGACTTAGTCTGTGCCTGGCCATGAGATAATGAAGCAGTCAACACACCTTTAGAATTTTATGAAGAAGGAGGAAAGAGGTTACTGATCTCTGCCTTCCATATTGCCAAACTGATGTGTACATGGAGTTTGGGTGATATAATACATATTCATGCTGACAGCTAATTTTCAGGCTAATGTAATTCAAAACAGAAAAGATAATGAACCCTAAAAGAACAGAGTTTGTAAATGGAAATGCTGACACTCTTAACTCTAATAGCTTTGGTATTGGGCACCAAAAAAAAGCTAATTTTAATGAAGATTTGAAAGTAGATGAGGCATTTATCTTAGGTAATTATGGTGCTTCTATACACCTAATATCTAAATGGAATTTAAACCATTTAAATGACCCAAGGGAAGGGACAATTGTAGGAATAATTCCTGCTCAGTATGATTCCATAAAGGTTATCAGTATGAATATATTTCAAGAGCATTTTTCCCCATATAAGAACTGGGCACATTCCAATTATAAACATACTCTTATTTTCTAACTTTGATTTTAGAAAAACTGCTTCCAAAATCAATCTAGTTGAAGTTTTCTTAAATTATACTTTTTAGAATAAATTTATTATTTTTTCTGATACAGAGTCTCCCTCTGTCACACAAACATGTGTCACCCATGTCAGTCACAGCTCACTGCAGCCTAATCTGTGGGGCGAAGTGATCCTCCCAGGTCAGTCTCCCAAGTAGCTAGGACTACAGGTTCATGTCCCAATGTGTGGCTATTTTTTAAATATTTTTAGAGTCAGAGTCTCACGCTGTTGCACAGGCTAGTCTTGAAATCCTGGGCTCAAGGGATCTGCCTGCTTCAGTCTCCCAAAGTTCTGGGATTACAGGCCTAAGCCATGTTGCCAACTAATTTATTTAAAAAATTGTTGATAAGGGAAAAGATATGCTGCAAGTCTTAGTGGCCACTTACTTAGCCTCTCAGTATCTTTTGCTAAACCTAGATTCGGCATCTTAGTTGACATCCCTGTCAGACTTGCCCATTTACTCTGAGTGTCAAATGAATTCATGTATATTATGACTATCTACTATGAATAGTTCATGATGTTAAGAAACATTTAATCCTTTGGGGAATATATGTAAACACATTCAAATGTAAATATAGTTCTCCTCCTGTAGAGATTTACAACCCAACTGCAGAGATGGAATCCTAAAGAGATAAAATTTAGACACATGAACTAGTGAACACTCAAGCCTTCAAGTCTTATTCCATTGCATTATTCCCTGTTATTTTCTCAGAACTCTTCAAGAATAGGCATTGTTTTCGTTTCCCCAGGACCATTTTGATAATTTGGATATTCTTCTTTTCCATTACGAGACAAATGACTAAAGTTAAAACTCACTTACTTAAAAAAGTCTTCAGCACATCAATTATGTGACAAACCATTCGTAATACCACCTTGAAGTTTACTAAATTTTTTATCATGATTTGTTTCCTTTGAACCTCATAACAATTTAATGAATTAGAAAACCGAGTTTTTATTTTTCACTTAAATGTATAAGAGGCAAATGAAGCATACATAATAAGTGAATATCCAAATCATTTGACAGCTAAGAAGTGAAAATAAAAATAAAACTTTATCTTCTACCTTTATAAAATCAAAATATCTATTTTAGAACAGTTTCAAATTTACAGAAAAAATGTGACGGTAATACAGACAGTTCTCATATACTGTGCACCTGATTATTAAAATCTTATATTAAGATGGTACATTTGTGATGATGTTGAATATTGATGCATTATTGTGAAATGAAGTTAATCTATACCTGATCCATATATTCTTTTTTTGACCTAATGTCATTTTTCAAAATTCTAGTATCCCATTAAAAATGCCATCCTACACTTAGTTCTCATATATACTTAGGTTTTTCTCAGTTGCGGCAGCTTCTTGAGCTTGCCCTGTTTTTGATAAACTTAACAGTTTGAGGAGTGTTACCCATATATTTTGTAGATTATCTCTCAATTGGGATTTATCTAATGTCATTCATCATTAGATTGAGATTATGGGTTTGGGGAAGGAATAGCAGAGAGGTAAAATGTCATTTTTATCACATAAAGGCTACATACTATATACATGTCATCTTACTGTTTATTTTGTCCTCTGTCACTTGGTTTAGGTAGTGTTTGTCAGGTTTCTCTACTGTAAATTTAGTCTTCTACCTCCATTCCACATTGAAAGAAAGTCACTATATGCAGGTCACACTTAGGGAGTAAGGAGCTATTCTCTACCTCCTACAAAGTAGAATATCTATATAAATTATTTGGAGTTCTTCTGCATTGGAGATTTCTCTCTTCTTCTCCATTTATTTATTTCTTCAATTGCTTACTTATATCTGTGTTGATTGTTGATTTAGGGATATTAGATACTCTAAGTTATAATCCAGCACTACTTACTTTATTTTGTTGCTCAAATCATTCTACATCAGGCTATTACGAGCTCTTTCTGTTGGTTCTTGTACCTCTGTGACATACCTCTATCAATGTAGTGAGTTTTTGTTGTTTGTAGTGAGTTTTTGTTGTTTGTTTTGGCTTTGATCTTGGTTTGGTTTAGATTTGTTTTTTTTTTTTTTTTTTTTTTTTTTGTTGTTTTTTTTTTTTTTTTTTTTTTTTTTTTATTTTTTTTTTTTTTGTTTCTGTCTTTTTAGCCTCATTCTCCTT
>NW_016107318.1:8666348-8682956 GCF_001604975.1 Cebus imitator
TGGCAGGCTCTTAGCTCCTAGCACTCCAAGTTGCTCTGGGCTCATCTTGAATATTTCCTTCTCTTGTAATAGAAGTACTCATTTCTTTTAGGAGTGCTTGTTTCTTTTTTTTTTTAAGAATGGTATTAGAACCCAATCTTTGGGCACTAAGTGTGCTTGTTGTTTTATTCTTAATTTTCATCCAGTTCAATTTCCAAACCGCATTTTGCATATCCTAAGCAAAAACAGATAAGAATGAGAAACACTCTGCTCTGATTGAGTTCTCTCTGAAGGGCTTGAGTTCTTTATTCTGGTTTTTGAAAACTGACGATCACTGAGACCAGCATTCTTCACAACTACTCCGGATGCAATTTTTACACTATTATTTGAGATTGCTTTTTGTATTCCTATACTCTGTGTAAAAATAAAAAGAGAAGGCTTAATGTGTGCAAATTAATAATAATTTCTAAGGTCATGGAAATAATTGAGGGGTAAGCATGAATTTAAAATTATAAATTGCCTTCCAAAAACATTAAAGTGCTACCATACACTACCTCTTTCTTTGTTATTGACCCCATGCCACCATGACTGCAATCACTATTACTTTTGGATTAAGTGTGGTTATAATCTGCTTGGGTTTCTAGAGAGTTACTGACCAGTGAAAGCATTTCAGTGGAACAAGTTTATATTCCTAAGGGAAAATTAAATGAAAAAAATATTTTAATGAGAACATTTAAAGATGAATCTTGCCCAGCAAAGATAACTAGTACATTGTATACATTCAGTAAGAGTTTAATAGATCCTGCTGTGCACAAAAAAGCAATAAGCAGTGGTGATCAACAATTTCATTATTCCTTCTACAGGCAAAGGGACTCATTCTTTACATAGGAGAGAAAAATATTTAAGCAAACATATAAAGGTAAAGAAATATAGAATTAAATGTTTGTAGATTAAAACAGTGGTCCTCAGACTTTAATGTGTCTAGGAATCATTCAGGAAGTCCAACAAAATACATATTCTGAATCAATAGACCTGAAGTTGTGTTATTGAAACTCCAGAGATTGTCTTAAGTTCTGCTACTCACAGCATAGAAAGCCAGTCACAAGACAAAGATTATTGCCAGAGAAAAAGGTATTATTTGGACAATGTGGACAAGGAGATGAGCGATCAGTCTCAAATCCATCTCCTGGATGGACTAAAATTAAAGTTTCATATAGCAGGTAAGAAATGTGACCATGTGCAGGAAAAGAAGAATTAGAAAGGGGTGAGGAAGATCAGTTTATCAACAGGAAGCAGGTGATCAGTTAGCCAATCATAATGGGAAGGGGCATGGTGCCCCATTGTTCAGATGCAGTGATCTGGTAAATTTCATTTTCTTGATACTATCTGGGAGGCCTGGTGGTTGGTTTCCTGAGAAAGGAACTCAGATAAAACAATTGTAATTTTCTGAAGTTTTAAGACCAGGAGGACCAGTTTCTATGTTTATTCAAAAGAAACCTTATCAGCACAGGATGAATGTAATGGTTTCAGTTGGACTAACATTTCTGTCTTTTTCAAAAGTGTCAGGTGGCCAGGTGCAGTGGCTCATGCTTATAATCCCAACACTTTGGGAGGCTGAGGCTGTGGATACTTTGAGGTCAGGAGTTTGAGACCAGGTTGGGCAACATGGTGAGAACTGTCTCTATGAAAAATAAAAAATTAGCAAGCATGATGGTGTGCACCTATAATCCCAGCTACTACTGAGGCTGAAGTAGGAGAATCACTTGAACCCAGGAGGCAGAGGTTGCGGTGAGCCAAGATCTTGCCACTACACTCCAGCCTGGGAGACAGACTGAGACTCCATCTCAAAAAAAAAAAAAAATGTTAGGACACTACGCTTAAAAGCAGTGGTGTTAAAAACAGTAGGCCACAAAAATAGTGGTTACTTTTATAAGAAGAGTCAGAAAGGTTTTATAAATCAAAAGCACAAATTAGAGATACAATGAGTATCTGAATCAAGAAATGAAAGAATCAAAACTTTGAAAATAAAGCAATTCAAGATAAAATATTACCTGGAAAATTCTATGTTTTATGTTCATTAGGTTTTGTTAGAAGATAGATATATAATTTACTATATCTACTATCAAATCCGATGTTGTATACAACTTCTTTCCATTTCTGGTCAAATTTTTGAAAAGTCCATAAAAATTCCTTACAGTTCTAATGGCCAGTATTTTTCCCATACCTTCACCAAAACACATGTAAGTAGGTTTGTGTGCGTGTGTTTGTGTGCCTAGGTATGTGCATGTGGGAAGATGTGTATCATGGGCTATAGAAATCTCAAAATGTATTTATCTTCTGAGCTCTATTATGTCTCAGTTCCTCAAGTTTATTTGATTGTATATAGATAAGTAGAGATTTGAAAGAATCGCTTTTTGAAGACAGATACAGTACCTTTCTATAGCATAATATGTACTTTTAATTATATTTTTAATTTCCTGAATTCTAGAAATAGTTTCCTGACTTATTTCCACAGCTTATTAATTTAAAAAGTATAAGAATTGGGCAAGAGTTCTTTTCTTCTAAAAAAAAAAAATGTTCTGTTTTCTTGGTAGCCAGATTCCATTAACCTTTTATCTTTTAACTGTTCTTTGGAGTGTGTTCTCTAAAACAAGCTGAGTATTCATTTTGAGATAAATTATTCAGTCAAAACAGTTCTGTCACCATATTATGTAATAAAACAGTATGCTATTGATTTGACATTGCAAATTAACTAGTTTTTTTTCTTCATTTTTTCATATTGTAATTTATCTCATTCTATTTGTATCTACGCAGGTATCTTGCAAGCCAATAATCATTTTACTTGTATGAACTAGAATTCAACTAAAATATATTAACTCATAAGACTGAAAATAAATATATCAGATAGATTTAAATATGTGTGGTCATTAGAGTTCCATGACATACACATGAAGTATTTCTAGGAGAAACACTCCAGTCTTCCAGCTGTGATAGAAGATGAGCAAGATATCTATAAACATTTTTTTTTTAAAGCCTGAAGTTAATTAAATGAAATCTCATGCAGCACTACACTGGATGAGTATCTTCAAAACCAAGAGAATGGAGAGCTGGATAAAGGTGACTTCATTGTTCAATCAGCTATATATATCTATTGATACTTGAAAGGAGATTGGCACTGATTCTCACTGCTTGCAGATCTTTGTAGAAACAACCTAGATAAAATCCCATCTATTTTATAAAGCTCTTAAAATAACATTGCAAAAAGCATATCATAGTAAATGCATGCAAACATTGTAGCTCCAAAATTACTAGAATCACATAAAATAAGGTCTTTTGTAATGTACTAATGTAAATATAATACTTAAAATATGTAATTTCTTGAAGCTCCAGTTTCTTCCTCATTAAATTAGAGAAATAAATACCTACCACATAGGCTTATTTTATGAAATGATTACATGGGATAGTATATACTAAGTTATTAACACAATGCCTGAAATACAGAGTTTTATTTTTATCATTATTGTTAGTATCCAGTTGCTGCATTTATTAGCTTAATTTGTGAATTAAATTTTATATTTTGACATTTCAGTGCTGCCCTAAAACAATTTCAAGAGGACTTAAAAATTGACTTCCACTCTCTCAGTTTTATGTAACCCAAGTGATCCATGTTGGCTAGTTCATATTGGGAGCAATAAAATTGAAAAGTTTCTTTATACCCCTTTCTCATCATTCCCTTCTCCATATACCTTTCTATCCTTGCCTCCATTTTTAGGCAACCATAGGTGTTTTTTGTCACTATGTATTAGTTTGCATCCCTGTGTTTTTTTTTTTTTAATAAGTGGAAGCATTTAGTGTATTTTTTGCTTTTCATATATTGCAGCATTATTAATAAACTAGTAAATTTATTAATAAATTAATTTTTTATTTATTATGACATTATTAATGGTGACATGTTATTAAGCATAATTATTTTGATATTCTTTCATATTGTGTTGTATAAAGAGTTCATTTCATCTTTCTAATGTAGTAATATTCTCTTTTATGGTTATGCCATGTGTATATGTCTACTTAACTGCTGGAGATTAGAGTTGTTTTCAGTTTGGGGCCACTATGCAAAAGCTGCTAGAAACATTCAGGTGCAAGTTCTTGTATGAACATACCTCATTGCTTGAGGAAACTTGATGTATGTTTAAATTTTTACAAAACTGCCAAATTATTTTCAGAGTGGTTATTAGCTTGATGACATTTCCATCTATTTCTACTTTCTTGAGAGTAGATAACAGGAATGGATGGTAAATTTGGCCAATTCCAGAAAAAAAGATAACTAATTGAAGAAGGCAAAGAGTCAAGATCTAGGATGCCACTGTCCAATAGACCTAGATATTACCTCATTTAATTTGATGTACAAGGATTCAAAAGCCTGAAAGAGAGCAGTGAGGAAAATATTTATTTACAAGTGAGACTACAGCAAAGCATAATATATACATGTATTCATCTACCTATGTGTGTTTATGTGTATATTTCCAATACTATTAGCAAATATAAAGCAATTAAGATCCTAGATAAGTGATATAATAAAACTATTAGTAATAATGTATTAATAACTAATATTCCTGGCTCCGCAAAGTACACTGTTTGCATATCCATTATGATATAAGCAATACTTACTAGTATTAAATTTCATAAATGAACTACAGAAAATGCACATAAAATTTAAAATTATGTTTCAGAAAAATGACATCATTAGCATTCACAATGCAAAAAATAATAGTTCAGTTGACAGAATTTGGGAGGGGAAGTTAGAAGAGTTGAAGAGAAGGGTCACCTTACAAAGTAGAGAAAAAGATAGTATAGGTGTCGAAGTTTTTTTAATAACAAAAATAAAATTTGAAAATTATGAGTGAAAGAATATATATCCAAGTTATTTTTATATATAGTTTGTATATGTAAGATATATATTATATATAATTATGTAAATATATAGTATACAATTATGTAAAATATATAATATAAAACATATAAATAATATATATTTATACATATATTCGCTTACATTTCTTAATAAATGGAAACTCAAGCAAGGATTAAGTGCTAATTCTTTATGTGCGGTGTGTAATCTTATAAAAGATGAGACAGATTAAAAATGGATGTGAAGTTCTAAGGATGGAAAGGAATACAAATTGATATTTTATTTGCTGTTAACTCTTTCCCAATGAGCTAATCAACAGGAATAATTATTCAGTACAATTTCTCGGTCTAGGAGGAATTCTATAGACTTACTAAAACTAGCAGCCATGCCTTGAAACAGTCCATCCAAGGGAGAAAGGGAACAGAAATGTATCCTTCATTTAACTGCCTCTTAAGTTTCTCCACATGGGAAATTACTTTCATCATTACAGATTTAGTTGCCTAATTGCTCCAATAGCTGCTCTGGAAGCAAAGTTCCATATTCCCTGGTGCGGTGTTCTTCTGATACCAGATGTAGTGGACAAGTCAGAGTCTGGTCTTGTGACTAGTCACACTTATCTGGCAAAACCCCAGGGGCCTCCACAAAGTAGACTGGCTATGGTTGGTGATGAAGGAGTAAGCAGCTGATGATCTAGAAGACAGATGAACACCAGAGAATCTCATTCAGTCAACCTATGGAAATCTAGCAGAAAGATGGTGGGAGGAGTTCAATCCCTGACATCACTCTCCTCTTACCAGCCTATATATAGTAATGCCTCCGACTAGGCACACTCAGATGGAAGTCAGCAGTTAAGGAAGCCCATGGATGCAATCCTATAGCATCAGCCTCCTGCTCAGGTAGTGACAGGAAGGGAAAATCTGTTGGGGCACCAGGTGAGGTTGGGAAGAAGGGAGAAATGCAGTCAGTGCATCTGGTGTGGCAAATAGAATATATCTAGGCAGCCTGTCCCTTATTTACTTATTGCTGCTCTTGATCCTTAAGTTCTGTTCATGTTACAATGGAATGCTTGTTCAGATTTTGTTATTAACACTGACACTTTTGGAAACTGTCACTGTTTCTTCTTTTCAACTCTCACTGTCTTCCTAGAACAAACAACTCTTATCACCGACTTTGTCTTGCCCACAAAGTGCTTCCTTTTTCCCTTTTCTCTCATAATTTCATTCATTCTTTATGAAGCATCAAGTTTTAAATTTATCTGCCTGATATATGCAAAATAATTTTAAAAAATAAAATGAATGTCAATGTAATACATTACTTTGAGTTAGAGAATTCTGAAACTGTAAATTACTTTGGGTAGTATGGCCATTTTCATGATATTGATTCTTTCTAACTGTGAACATGGAATGTTTCTTCATCTGTTTTTGTCCTCTCTTATTTCGTTGAGCAGTGGCTTGTAGTTCTCCTTGAAGAGGCACTTTATGTTCTTTGTTAGTTGTATTACTAGGTATTTTATTCTCTTTGTAGCAATTGTGAATGGCAGCTCGTTCTTGATTTGGCTCTCTTTAAGTTATTGGTGTATAGGAAATCTTGTCATTTTTGCACATTGATTTTGTATCCTGAGACTTTGCTGAACTTGCTTTTCAGTTTCAGGAAATTTTGGGCTGAGACGATGGGGTCTTCTAGATATACACTCATGTCATCTGCAAATAGACACAATTTGACTTCCTCCTTTCCTATTTGAATATCCTTTATTTCTTTTTCTTTCCTGATTGCTCTGGCTAGAACTTCCAGTACTATATTGAATAGGAGTGGTGAGAGAGGGCATCCTTGTCTAGTGCCCGATTTCAAAGGGAATGCTTCCATTTTTTGCCCATTCAGTATGATATTGGCTGTTGGTTTATCATAAATAGCTTTTATTATTTTGAGATACATTCCGTCAATGCCTAGTTTATTGAGGGTTTTTAGCATAAAGCGCTGTTGAATTTTGTCAAAGGCCTTCTCTGCATCAATTGAGATAATCATGTGGTTTTTGTCTTTGGTTCTGTTTATGTGGTGAATTACTTTTATAGACTTGCGTATGTTGAACCAGCCTTGCATCCCCGGGATGAAGCCTACTTGATCATGGTGGATAAGCTTTTTGATGTGCTGTTGCAATCGGCTTGCCAGTATTTTATTGAATATTTTTGTATCTGTGTTCATCATGGATATTGGCCTGAAGGATATGAACAGGCATTTCACAGAAGAAGACATACATGAGGCCAACAAACATATGAAAAAAATGCTCATCATCACTGGTCATTAGAGAAATGCAAATCAAATCTACATTGAGATACCATCTCATGCCAGTTAGAATGGTGATTATTAAAAAATCTGGAGACAACAGATGCTGGAGAGGATGTGGAGAAATAGGAACACTTTTACACTGTTGGTGGGAGTGTAAATTAGTTCAATCATTGTGGAAGACAGTGTGGCAATTACTTAAGGGCCTAGAAATAGAAATTCCATTTGATCCAGAAATCCCATTACTGGGTATATATCCAAAGGATTACAAATTGTTCTACTATAAGGACTCATGCACATGAATGTTCATTGCAGCCCTGTTTACAATAGCAATGACCTGGAACCAACACTAATGCCCATCGATGATAGACTGGACTGGGAAAATGTGGTACATATACACCATGGAATATTATGCAGCCATCAAAAACGATGAGTTCGTGTCCTTTGTAGGGACATGGGTGAACCTAGAAACCATCATTCTCAGCAAACTTACACAAGAGCAGAAAATCTAACACCGCATGTTCTCACTCATAGGCGGGTGTTGAACAATGAGAACACATGGACACAGGGAGGGGAGCACTACACACTGGGGTCAGTTGGGGGGAAATAGGGGAGGGACGGGGGTGGGTAGGAGGGGAGAGACAGCATGGGGAGAAATGCCAGATATAGGTGAAGGGGAGGAAGGCAGCAAATCACATTGCCACGTGTGTACCTATGCAACAATCTTGCAAGTTCTTCACATGTACCCCAAAACCTAAAATGCAATTAAAAAAAAAAAACAACAAAAAAAAGAATTCTGCAACTAAAATAATGGGAAAGTTATTTTTTTTCCTATTAGCTAACAGCTTTGATTGGGGAAA
Organism: Cebus imitator; assembly: GCF_001604975.1. Taxonomy (NCBI): domain Eukaryota; kingdom Metazoa; phylum Chordata; class Mammalia; order Primates; family Cebidae; genus Cebus; species Cebus imitator. The sequence continues at coordinate 8,674,377 of NW_016107318.1, forward strand.
AATCATAAAGGATTATTTAAGGATCATTGTTCAAACTGAAATGGAACTGCAAGACTTGTAATCGTTTTCTATATATATTTTAGCATAATTTTAAACAAACTATTTTAGATCTCATTGATGTTGAAACGTAACTTCAGTTAATGCATTCCATTAAGATTGCCAGCACCAAAATTGTCTAATTGTTGTGGACTTAATGGGCAGATGGTTTAAATTCTGAATTAGTTGTGACTTTAGGCAAGCACTTGATCTTTCCAAGTCTTATCAGTCTTATCTTCTTCTTTAATGGGTAATATCTACCTTACAGAGCTGTAGGGTGAACATATTTCCTGCTAGATGCTACTCCCAAGATATAAAAATAAAAATTTGAGTGGTTAAATCATCATTCAAATGCAATATAGTAAAATGTGATATCATTTAATATACCAGAATAGCATGTGTAAAAAACCAAAAACAAACATAGAAGCACAAGTAATATGGGTACACAGTCCTCCTAATATTTGACAAATACATACTTGCACAAAAGATGTTAAAAAATACAAGAGTATGTGGGATGTAGATACTTAGTTTAGGCAGCCATATAAGTTATGCAGAGTTCCTTTTGTCTTATCCAAAGATGTGATGTAAAATGACCTCTGAAAAATGTGTTGATTTCATTCATCTCATGGTATTAAAACAGTTAACTATCTATGTTTGTGTGTAGTTTATTATAATAATCTCATGAAAGCACTTTTTTTGGTAAGACAAAGGCTGGAGAATAAAGCAAGATACGTGATAGAACTACTGAACTAGATCAGAAATTAGAAATTAGTTGTCATTAAAAATATACAAGGAACAGACAAAGATTTAATAGGAAGCTGACTTACTGGTTTGTACAGTGAACTCTATGATCAAAATAAATATGTGAACTGTACAATTTTCACAATGTTTATTGGCTTAGCATGCCATACTAAGGAGACTGTTATGGTAACTTTCTTCTTTGTGAGATTTAAATATATGTCAAAATACAATTAACATGCATACTTTTAATAAAGATGATTATATTAAAACATTCAAGCATTTATAAATAGAAAAAGAGAAGAGGATCCTTCACTTGTAGTCAGTGAAGTTTACATAATTGATTTAAGGAACAGATGCGCCTTCCAGTATTAATTGGTAAATTCTGAGTCCTGGTGCAAAGAAACCAAGAGCTTTGCATAAATGGTATCTTGTATAACTGAAGAGAGGGTAAACAAACCAGGACAAACTTTGGATGTAGCTGAGAGTTTATTTTGAAAATAATAAATATGAAAAAAAGATTATAAAACTTCACAAAATAATATATAAGTATGACAAATAACCACGTGAAAAAGCTATATATACCATTTAATTTTCAGAGAAAAGCAAACAAAAATCACAGTTTTACCACTGTGGACCCACTGGAATGGCTAAATTAAAAAACTGATTACATTAATTGTTGGCAACAGTGTGAGGTGATGGACTGTCATACAAAGCTGGTAGGAGTTAAAATAGTGCAAACAGATTGAAAGACTGACAATATCCTATGCAGTCAAAAATAACTTATCCTGTGGCCCAGAAAGTCTACTCCTAGGTGTCAATTCAATAGGAACAAAAATTTAAGTCTACAAAATGACTTACACTCAATTGCTTATAGTAGCAATATTAATAATGGAAAAAAAGTTTAAAAAAAATCAAGCATGGTGTACCACCATGAGAACAGATAAACAAACTGGGGCATATTTATGCAATGGAATATTTATATCTCAGAAAAAAAGTATAAAAATAGTGGTTATTTATTTTTCAAATGCCTTCTTGTCACCTAACAAAAATAACATATTATTTTTTCTCTGATACTCTAATATCATAATATAAGCAACATAAAATTGCTAAAAAGATTATATATTGGAAATATGTTTCAACCTCAATGTTATTTTGTTAATTTTCTGATATTGCAATATTCTTACCTCCCTGTAATAAATTTTATATGCTTAAGTTTTAGTTTCCTCCGAATTCTTTGGAGCTTTTCATTTTTCTCTATACTTCAAGAAGTTTAGTAGTATATTCGCTATCTGTGAAAGTGCCTTGATTTAGTAAATAACATCCGTAAAAGTGCATAGGTTCAGAGCTAGTTATGTGCTATGATTTCTTACTTTTGTATAGTTCATTTTCTTTTGTAAACTTTGTTAATATGTATTTTCACAACAACATTAATTTTGTGAAGGCTTTTAAATCAACAGTAATAAAAAAATTAAAAATTTCCAAGACTTTATTGTACACTACAAGTAAACTGATCTTTTGAAATTTGTCAGTTAAGTATCACTTCAACAAATTTTAGGTTATTCAGTTTTCTTTTGACTATTTAATCAACGTACACTCCCTCCTTAACAAGCCCTTTCCCTCATTTAACTCTTATACAGTTCTTATTTAGCTTTCAAAACTCATCTCTAGGAACCTATGGTTATCAACAGTTTCTTCCATCTGATAGTTACTCTGCTGTGATATCATAGCAAATCATGAATATCAAAAACATTTTTTTCCAATAACCCCATCATCATCTTATATTAAATAGTATGTTTCTTATTTATGGTTATTTATTGTGTCCTTTTATGAGAATGTAAGCTCCCTGGCCAGGTGCAGTGGCTCACACCTGTAATCCCAGCTTTTTGAGTGGCCAATGGAGGAGAGTACCTTGAGCTCAGGAGTTTAAGACCAGCTTGGACAACATAGCTAGTCCTATCTCCACAAAAAATTTAAAAAAATTTAAAAAGCTGGGTGTGTTGGCATGGTGGTACATGCTTGTAGTCCCACCTATTCAGAAAGCTGAAGTAGAACAATCGTTTGAGGACAGAGGTCAAGTCTGCAGTAAGCAGAAATCCCACCTCTGCACTCCTGCCTGGGAGACAGAGTGAGACCTTGTCCCTAATAAATAAATAAATAAATAAATAAATAAATAAATAAAATATACATATAAACTCCATCACAAAAATCAACATTTTTGCTTTATTTTCTTGCTGCTCTGCCTGCAAACCCTGGAAGCTGTAGTAAGGGCCCAAATTGTACTGGAATAAATTTGTTTCTTGTCTGACCTCCTTGCTATACTGGGTTTTTCAAGCCACAAGCTGTCCGTTTCCTTTGTTATATCCCTAGTGACTATCACAGAGTCTGTCTAATGGTGGACATTCAATCAATTTGTATTGAATAAATGCCACAATACAGCCTTACCTCATCAAATTAATTGCAAATTAAAAGTAGAATAGAATATAGAACAGAATGAACAGAAAAGTTTTTTTGCAACTTTATTCTCAATGTGGTTTTTCATTTATAAGAAGCATTTCCTGTTTTTTTAAAGTAGAATTCACCCGTACTAAGCATATGTGATTGCATATATCATATTCTATTACAATTGTGTATTACATTTATTTTCCATTAGATTTTTAATAGTTTGGGACAAGAATATATCTTATTCATCTTTGTGTATAAGAATAGTGTCATTTATTGCTTTCAAGAAAAAAAATAGATGTTAAAGAGATCAATGATTCAAAGGCATGTACCTCTTGAGGTTTTCCTAATTCATTGAAGAGAGGGTGTTATTTTCATTAAATAAACTGGTCTCCAAATGAATAAAGAAAACTTTATCATCATATTATCTTAATAGTAGGGGACTATAATTTAACTATCTAGAATGACTAGATTTAGCGTATACTTTTAACGAGATTGAAGGCTTCAGTATGTGGTATCTCATCTCTCTCTGTTTCAGAACCTCAGGGTTTTGTTGTTGTTGTTAATATCTAATAGTTGTGGTTTGAAAAGGCAAGGTTATTTTCCAGGAATAATTCTTTCCTGGATCCTGTAACCTCCTTGAAAACATGGGATGTATCATGATCACCATTGCATTTCTTGTATTTAATAAATGTTTTTTTTTTTTTTTTGGGGCTGGCTAGCTCATGATGAATGAATGAATAAATAGCATGTGACCTTGGGTGAGTTATTTTATATCCTATGATTCTTTGGCTGTCTTTGTGAATTATTTCTTTCCCATGGCTCATTCCTATTACCTTTGATATTTTATAACATGAATTTTTAACTCTGAATAACCAAAACTATCTATTTTCATAACCACATGATCATCTAATTATTAGAGTTGTATAAAAATTCACATAATACCCCATCCATGGAGCATACATTTAATTTTGTAACACATTTTTATTTTTATAAAGTACTTCCTTCTATATATTATCTTATTTTTCCTTTAAAAATATGATAATCTCAATATTATATCTATTATAAATATGAAGATATTTAGAGTTACACAAGTTAACTTCCTAGAGAAAACTTCTGTGCTAGTTGTGTAAGCTTTGAAAACTGTTTTGTGAACAGTAAAAGTTAACTATGGAGATATGGATAATTTGAAAAAAAGAGATGGGTAATGGACTCTCCAATTCAGTGAAAATATTCAATTGAGGATAAATTTCAAATTGAAGATAAATTTACCCTAGTGATAATTGAATTTCTAATTCTGCTTATCAAATGCTTAGATCCTCTCCCAAGAGGGTGCAGAATTGATCAAGAAAATAATCTAAATAAAAAGAAGCTAAATTAAGTAGAAAGATATATGAACACTTTGAGATCATGTGGTTTTAATAATGGAATTTCAAAAAAAACACTTTGTCCTCCAGTTCAACAATTTTAAGATTTTAATTTTGGCAGCTGAATTAAGTCCTCTGCTTTTTACCCGAGACTTTGAATATCCTTATAGGTTAGTGATAACTTTGTACATTTATTGATGTGTGTCAATAATTTATAGGAATTGCATAAAGCCAAATAGCCTGAGTGATGGAGTTTAGGCATCCCTCTAAGGTTAGTCAAGAGTTTTAATCAATGTTTTGGTTTCTCATCAGTTACAATATGAGTGCAAATGGAACTAAAGCTTTGATTAGATTTGATTTCTGTGTGGATCAGTCAACATTTCTCTTTTCCATTCTACTGCCACATGATTCTAAAGGCAACTAAAAAGTAATACCTGACAAATATTAAATACTTAACAAAAAGTTTTTAATTAAATCAAATTGAGCCAAATTAAGGATCTAGTAATATATTATATTCAACACCTGTGTGGCAAGAACTTCAAGAACCCGTTTTTACTACTAACTAAACTGCAAGCCAGAGCCTTACAGCCAGCCAAGTCAGTCATTATATCATCATTTAGAAATAACTACAAATTATTTTATTGTAAGCCATTTTTTTCAGTCCATCAGAACTATAAGAGTAGAGTTTTAAAACTAAATCTAGCCCTAAGCTAAGATTTGTTAATTCTCTTAGGGAAAAAAAAATCAATATATCTAGATGATTAGAGAGGCAGAACAGAAAGTGATAGTCCACTAAAGATGTGACATAAGTTTAGAATAATGTCTTTTAAAGTTTTGATCCTGTTAGTCATCTTATTCCTGAGATATTTCCCATGAATTCCAGCATCATACAGGTTGACCAATTTATTCAAAGTCAATGTTTGTGGGAGGGAACACTTCTTTATCAATTAACCTTAAGGCATGCATATCAGAATAGGAAGCACACCTTACTGCTAAACAGCAAATGTCAAGGTTGAGGGCTGAAAAGTCAGACTATAGTAGCTTCATCTCAGCAATGTATTGTTATCCCAATGTTATACAGAAGCAAACTGAGTTGCAGAGAAGTTCTCTTCCTTTGAATTTCAAAGATTTTTATCTTCTACTATGATATACCATGTGGATTTCAAAATCTTTAGCCACAGGTCTTTCCTTTATAACAATGACAAATAAAAACCAAAATCCAACATTAAATTAGATTGTAAAATTATCAGAACATTGTTAAATTCTTTGCATTTACTTTATATCCCAGCATGATAAAAAGAAAATAATTTGAGCATTGGAAAGAAAGTCCATGGTATGAAGATTACACTTGCTAATTGTTATCACTATTAATATTTTTTAGTGTTGCCTTGAGCAAGGTCCTTAATATCTTGATTTTATTTTCTATAACATTGTGCTAATAATATTTTGCAAAGGTGACCTACATATTATGGAGAACTATGGTGCAATTAAAACACTGACTACATGGTAGACATCATATTCAGCATTCATTCATTACATCTTTAACAAATATTTACTGAGCAGTTCAATATTTCAGCTGCTAGGTGATGAATTTCATATTAGCGAACAAGACAGATAAATGTCTAACACTCAAGAAGCTTATATTTAGTTTGGAAAAAGCTATTTCAATATGAGAAATAAATATGTACAATATCAAGTTGTTTTGAGGGCTAAGGAAGCAGTGAAGTATTAAAGACATTTGAAGAGAGGGAAGACACCTCAGAAGGGAGACTATCTGAACAGAGACATGAAGGATTTGAGCAAGTGAGAAAATAGGGTACGTGGGCGAAGATGTTTCTAGGTCGAGGGAATAGCAAATGCCAAATTTCTGAGATAAAGGAGTGTGTTCAGGGAATGGGGGGAGGCCCATGTGGGTGGAAACCAGAACCATGAAAATATAGTGGGAGAAGAGGTCAGAGAGGCAACATAACTAGATGACGTAATGCCTTTGCTATGGACTGAATATATCCCACAGAATTTTACATGGCAAGGTCCTCATGTTATCCTCAATCCCCAGTGTGATGATAGTTTGAGATGTGAGGCTTTGGGAAGTAATTAGGTCCTTAGGATGGAGCCCTCATGATGGGATTAATGCCCTTATAAGAAAAGAAAAGAGAAATGACATGAGAACACAGCAAGAATATGGTTATCTGCAAGCCAGGAAGGGTACTTTCAAAAAACTGAATCAGCCAGCATCTATTTTTTTTTTTTTTTTTTTTTTGAGACAATCTCTCTCTATGACCCAGTCACTATCTCTGGGCTCACTGAAGCCTCTGCTTCCTGGGTTCAAGTGATTCTTATGCCTCAGTCTCCTGAGTAGTTGGGATTACAGGCATGACCCACCACACCCAGCTACTTTTTGTATTTTTAGTAGAGACAAGGTTTCACCATGTCAGCCAGGCTGATCTCAAACTCCTGACCTCAAATGATTCGCCCACCTTTGCCTCCCAAAATGCTGGGATTACAGGCATGAGCCACCATGCCAGCCAGCCAGCATCTTGATTTGTGGCTTCCAAGCCTGCATAGCTGTGAGAAATAAATGTCATTTGTTTAAGCCACTTAGTGTGTGGTATTCTTTTCCAACAGCCTGAGCTGACTAAGACAGCCTGATAAACCACCTTAAGGAATTTGACTTTCACTCTGAGATGGAAAATTTTTATAGGGAGTAAAGAGAAGAACGACATGATCAAATTGAACTTTTAAAAGGATAATTCTGGCTATTGTATTGAAAACTAAAATAGGAAGGCAAAGGTAAGGGCAGATAGTTAAGATGTGAATATCCCTTATCCTGGAGTAGAGATGTGAATGTTAAATCCATTGTTTTGAATATTCTTTGTTATTCTCCTAGACTGACTGCAACAAAGATCTGTGAGTATGACTAGAATACATTTACGTATACCACACGACCTTCTCTATTGTGGTTCTCAGTAACATGACTCTAACTACTTAGCATTTAATTTAGCAATTGTTTTTTATTTTTTATTTTTTAATTTTTTTTTAGAATTTTTTTGAGATGGAGTCTTGCTGTGTTGTCTGGGCTGGAGTGCAGTGGTGTGATCTCTGCTCACTGCAACCTCTGCCTCCTGGGTTCAAGCAATCCTTCTGCCTCAGCCTCCTGAGTAGCTTGGATTACAGGTTCCTGTCACCAAACCCAACTAATCTTTGTACTTTCAGTAGAGACAGGGTTTCACTATGTTGGCCAGGCTGGTCTCAAACTCTTGGCCTCAAGTGATCTGTCCGCCCCAGCCTCCCAAAGTGCTGGGATTACAGTTATGAGCTACCCACCAGATAATTTAGCAATTGTTTATGAAATGTCAGGCTTTGACTACATTGCTATATTAGGTGGTATGGCAGAAAGAACTAAATAAATATCCAAAAAAGCTTTTCTCCATAAAATGCCTATACTTTCATTCAAGTTAACAATATTATTGAATGTCTAATATGTATATCTGTGTTCAACATCAGGGTAGATGCAAAAGGCCTGCTCCCAGTCATCAAGCAGCCATATAAAATGAACTTTATGAAAAAGAAGTAGCGTGAAATATATTTCAAATACAATATGATGTGAAAACTGATCACAACTGTGTAAAACAACCCTTAGGGAGGAAAAGATACTAGGATGAAAAAAGGAAAAAATAATAATACTATATTTAAGTAATGGGAACGTGAGAGTATTGGTGGATTCAATTTATCTTTCATTTTTATTTATTTTTGCAAATAAAAATGTCACTCTCTAAATGCATTATTTTAAAATAAAAACAACTTATGTTTAAGTCTTTAATCCATCTGGAGTTAATTTTAGTGTAAGGTGTCAGGAAGGGGTCCAGTTTCTGCTTTCTGCACATGGCTAGCCAACTTTCCCAACACCATTTATTGAACAGGGAATCCTTTCCCCATTGCTTGTTTTTGTCTGGTTTGTCAAAGATCAGATGGCTGTAGATATGTTGTGTTGCCTCTG
>NW_016107318.1:8684206-8689637 GCF_001604975.1 Cebus imitator
AGAAACAACAAATAACACCATCGTCTACAAATAAAATTTGATGTACGTGTATTATCAAAAAAAAAAAAATAAATAAAATAAAATAAAAACAACTATATTGAGGGGAAATATGCTAGGTAAAGTTATTCAAATCAAATATTCTGCTGGGAAAAATGAAACTGTAGTACACATTAGGAAAACATAACCTTAAGAATTTTTAAACTTTTCTTTTTTGTGCTGGAAATCTTAAGCAAAGCAGAAAACTGGATGCATAATTGAGAATTGAACAGTTACACACTTATTTTGTTCTGAGAGAATTTTCCAGTTTTAGGTAACATAAAATTTACGTTTGAGGACCTTTCAGGAAAAGAGAAGTAGAAATCAAAGCCCAGTGGCTTTTAAGTTAGGGAATTTAACAAAGTGACTCTTCTAACATTTATTTAGGAAATTCAAGTGGGAAAGACTGAGGTAAAAGATGTCTTCAACTCAATTTTTTTTTTTCAGGTATGCAAGTCTGATTCAATGTTAGAAAGTCAATCAAAGTAGTACAACTAATCTACTTCTCAGACAGGTAAAAAAGAAGTATCATAATGATACAGAAAAGCTTTTGAAAAAATTCAACACCCTTCCATGATAATAATTCTTAGCAAATTAAGACTCAAAGGGGAAATCTTCAACTTCATAAAGAAAATCTACAAAAAAAAAAAGGTATACATAATACCATACTTAATCATGAAAGGCTGGATATATTCCCCCTAAGATGAGAAACAAGGCAAAAATACTCTATCTCACCATTCCTATACAAGGAAGTCCTAGCAAGTTCACTAACATTAAAAACAAACTGTATATAGACTGTTCCTGAAGAAATAAAATTGTCTTCATTCAGAGATTATATCACTGTCTGCAGAGTCGATCCAAAAGATTCTACAAAAATTTCTGGAAGTAATGAGTGTTTATAGGAAGGTCATAGAAGGTAAAATCAGTTCACTGTAGTCAATTTTGCCTTATATACAAGCCCAAAATAATCAGAATTTGAAATAAAAATTATTATTTTATAATATTACACAAAAATGTAATACTTAAGTATAAATCTAACGAAATATGTGCAATATCTGTATCAGAAAACTATAAAACATGATTAAAATTTATTTTAAAATTAAATAACTAGAAATATATTTTATGTTCATGAATTGTACAACACTGTTAACATGTCAATTATTCATGTTTGTCTATAGGTTCAACACAATCTCTATCAAAAGCCCAGCAAACTATTTTGTTGATATCAATAAACTGATTTTAAAATTTATATTAAAGAGACAAAAAACTAGGAGAACCAGCACAATACTGAAGAACAAAGTTAAATGACTGACTCTACTAGATTTCAAGGCTTACCATAAAATTGCCGTAAACAGGACAGCATGGTATTGATGAAAGAATAGCCATTCCTGAAAGAGCAAAAAGCCTGGAAACAGACCCACCAGACCCATACAAATGTAGTCAACTGATTTTTGACAAAGGCTCCATTGAATTTAAATGTGGAAATGCTAGTCTTGATAAGGTGCTAGAAAATGGTGTTAGAAAAAATCAGACATTTGCATGTAAAGAAGAAGGAGAAATAGAAGGAGGAGGAGGAGGAAGAGAAGTAGAAGGAATAAGAGGAGAAAAAAACAGGAGAAGAAGAAGGGGAAGAAGGCAAAGAAGGAGAGGAAAAGAAGAGGAAGAGAAGAGGAAGAAGAAGAGGAGGAGGAGAAGAGAGAAGGGTAAGAAGAAGGAGAAGAAGAGGACAAAAAACAGCAACAATACACCTACTCACAGAGTTTTCACCCTACACAAAATTTAAGTCAAAATAGAACATACACATAAATGGAAGATACAAAACTACAAGACTCCTCAAAAATAGCATACGGGAAAATCTAAGTGACCTTAATTATGTTGATGACTTTTTAGATACAGCACCAAAAACATTGTCCATGACAGAAGAAATTTGATAAATTGGACTTATTTTTAAAACTTCTAATTTCTACCTGGTAGCATGTACCTGTCATCCCAGCTTCTGGGGAGGCTGAGGCAGGAGGATCACTTGAGGTCGGGAGTTCCAGGCTGTAATGCACAATGAGCATGCCTATTAATATCAATTGATCTCCAGCCTGGGCAACATGGGGGAACCTATCTCAAAACAAAACGAAACGAAATTTTTTTAAAAAGAGCATAGATTGGGAGAAAAATCTTTGTAAATTAAATATCTGATAAAGGACTAGTATCCAAAATATACAAAGAACCCTTAAACTGCAGTTGAGGAACATTCTACAAAATACAATATGACTCATAAAACTGTCAAGGTCATCAAAATAACAGATTTCTGAGAAACTGTCAGAGCCAAAAGGAACCTAATGAGTCCTCATGATTAAATTTAATGTGATGTCATGAATGGGATCTTGATATAAGAAAAGAATATTATATGAAAACTAAATAAATTAATAAATTATGAAGTTTAGTTGATAATGATATAGCAATATTGTAACAAATATATCAGTCTAAGTTGTAATAATGTGAGAAATTGGATATAAGGTGCTATGGACTGAATTTTGTTTCCTCAAAATTCATATGTTGATGCTTTAATTTTCAATTCAATGGCATTTGGACGTCGGGCCTCTACGAGGCAAATAAATTTAAATGAGGTCATGAGGGTGAATTCTCCAGAAGAGAGAATTAGCACTCCTATAAGAAGAGATCAGGGAGCTTGCCATCCCTTCACATATTGCCACTATGTGAAGATAGAAAAAGAAAGAGGTTATGGCAAACCGAAAGAGGACCCACATCAGAGAGTGATTCTGTGGATACCTTGATCTTAGACTTCTGAGCCTCCAGAACTGTGAGAAATAGATACATATTGGCCATAACAATTCCTTCTTCTCAGACAAAATTCTATGTAAAATTTAATTTCTCTCATACGTTCACTAAATTACTATAAAATGTTGAGTTAAGCTCTAATGATATCTGTTTTTCAAAAATAAACATATGATTCAGTAAAAAGGACACAGATCTTATGGTTATAGATCTTATAGCTGTAGTTGCAAAATTTAGAATTTGAATTATCAAACACCTGGTTCAAAGATGTCACTCAGAAGAGGCAACCAGGAAAAGCACAAACCACTTATTGCTTGCTGCATGCGTGTTTAATCTCATTCAACAATTTGATTGAGCAAGTAAGCAATTAAGTCAAGGATTCTGAAAGAGTGGTACCTACAGCAACAATACCAGCATTACCTGGAAATGTAGAATTGTAAATCCTCAGGCCCCACTCAGACCTACCATATCAGAAACTGGAATTGGGACCCAGAAGATGGTGTTTAAACAAATCCTCCAGGTGATTCTGATACTTGCTCAAGTTTAAGAACTACTGAATTAGAGCAGTAAACGAGCATGTGAACTAACAACAACAAAAAAGGTATTCACTTGCCCTGAAGATTTGGTCAGTCGCTTCCTGTCTCTGCCTTTTGCTGACATTGACTCCAAGCCAAAATGTCTGTTGACCTTTTTCTCACTAATATCCTTTACACTCTAAGAAGATCAAGAAGGTCATAGTAATCATCAGCCCTATGCAGAATGATTTGTAGACACCTCAGTATACTAAAAAAGCACTCTGAGAGATGGATGTTGTTTGCAAACAGACACATCTTACATTCTTTTGGTTTTGTATTGTATCATCCTTATTGGTGAATTTATTCAAAAAATGTCACTTATTTATCAAAAAGTGGACAGATTGGAAGAAAAAGAAAAACACAACGGGTAAATGTTTAAATGTTCACGTTATGTTTCACATAAACATGTTTAACACTTCAGGTTATTTAAATAAAGATGATATACACAATGCTGTTTATCTCTAAACAAAACAGCCTGTCTTTGAGCAAAGCAGCACAGTGATTCAGCAAACATATTTAGAAATTTTAGGAAAAAATATGCTTGCCATTGTAGTAGTGTCCCCAATAAATTGAGGATTGGCCTGCTTATTCTCGTGGCCCAATAACAAGATGCAGATGAACCCGGGAAAAAAGGGAGTTTATTTCTGTACCCAGATACAAGGAGAAGGCATGGAAATTATCACCAGACCAACTCCAAATTACGTTTACCAGAGTGTATATACCTACTAAGCTATATGTCTACATATTAAGTGTGCATTCGTCTAAATACATAAGTGATTAAATTCTTCTAATTTATAACTAAGATACAGGTCCCTAAGTCCTTCCCCAGTAAATTTGCTTAATCTAAATGGTTCCAGATGCTTGAGTGATTATCCTTATCTTGTCTCCTGCAAAATCATGAAGGTCTTGGGAGTTCCTTCAGACCCCCAGTAAATGTATTTAATCCCAAACAGGTCCTGTTAAGAATTCCTTCATTATCTTGTAATGCTTCAAGGGCCAGGAAAGGCCTGGGAAAAACTCTTGTTGGGCTTTTGTTACATCCCAGTGTTTGTAAAAGGGGACTGGCTCTATCAACTTTTGACATTTAACTTAACCACTCAGTGCTGAAACAGTTGTTAGGAAGCCCTGTGTTAGTGAGACTTGGCCTGCTACAGCAGGTCACCAAAAAAACGCTGAAGCAAAAAACTCAAGGAGATATCCTTTACATGATCTATAAATTACACATGTCATACTATATTTCCAAACTGGTCAGATTGCCTAAGCCAATGTCACATTCTCCTCATCTGCCAAATGGAAATGTTAATAATTACTCTATTATTAACATTGATAAGAGACTTATATATAAAAGTGCTAGATACATAGTAAATAATAAATATTTAAAGGATATAATACCAGTTCCAGCTCTACCACCAAATTTCGAAGTGATTATGGAAAATTAGTTAATCTTGTGCTTTAATTGATTTGAAAAATTAGTGGGTGGATGTGATAATCCTTAGGACCATTTCTGTAGAACTTTATTTGTGATACTTCAATTAAATAAATTACAGATGCTCCCTGATTTACAATAGGCTTACATTCAGATAAACACATTGTAAGTTGAAAATATCATGTTGAAAATGTGTCTAATACACCTAGCATACTAAACATCATAGCTTAGCCTAGCCTTTGTAAAACAGGCCTGGAACACTTAACTAGTCTGCAGTTGAACAAAATTATGAAACACAAAGCGTATTTTATAATTGTTAAAAATCTCATGTAATTTACTGATATTTATTGAAAGTGAAAAATAGAATTTTTTTTTTTGGTGCCTGAAATATGTTTCTTACTGAAAGTGTATTGCTTTCACACAATACTAGAGCCAAAAAAATCATAAGCGGAACCAATGGAAGTTGGAGACTGTACTAAAATCATTTCATCTACATTGCTTTGCATTTTACCAATGACATGTCTTAAAGAAATACACCAAAATTATTTCTAATCAATATTTGCAGGTTTCAAAGGATGATTAGTGACATCTTAGTTAATGAAGG
>NW_016107318.1:8689652-8699987 GCF_001604975.1 Cebus imitator
CAGTAATTTCCAGAAGACAATTCCTAAAACTTTGAAATGTGCAAATTTGAGAGCATTTAAAAGTGTCCGGTTATTCAGTTCACCAAGACATTAAAAATAAAGAACAACCTTTTGAAATGTTCTATCAAAAGAATTAAGATATCTGTTTCTTCTTGTTTTTTTCTTTTTTGTGGCATGAGTCTGTATTGGAAAGGTTTTAGAACATTTGCCATTGAAAACTACATTTAAGAATTTATGAGGTTTCAGCTCAGAATGCACTGATCAGGCTGTTATTTCAGAGCTGAAAAGCATTTAAGATTTTATACAATCTTCACTATGACACTGACATCTAACAGCTATGTTTATTTTATATTTGAAGTAAGGATGAGGGGCAATGAGGCTATTGTGGTAAGGGTGGACAGATTGGTAGAAAAACACAATGAGTAATATCTACCATGTTCATATTTAATATTTTTTCATTCTGAAAAAGTCATGGTAGGAGACATCTTATTAAATATACATGCTTCTGTCCCAAGATTTTTTAAAATTCATGTTCTGTTCTATTCGTTTGGGTTATTTTGACATAGCAAAGCTGTATAGTTTCCCCAAGTTGACAATTACACTTTAATGAAGTGTAGTCTTCATTATATTTCAAGAGAAAGAATATTGCCTTTACCCTGAGAACTCAACACTTTGTCATGTTGCGTTCTGTTTCTCAGATAGATTTCATAAGCAAATCTTACATGATATCACAGAATGCTAGTATTCAGGAGACAGTGCATAATATTGCTTAAAAGGTCTATTACTACATTTTCAGTTGCTTTATCATATCATTTTTGAACATTTTTACATACTCAAGTTATACTCTGCAGGGGAATTTATTATTGTATAAGGGACTGCAAGAGATTTTAAAGAGACATACAATCAATTCTTTTGCCTTTAGGCAACAAAGTGCCTGGTTGTCTTCTTCCTTTTAAGCTTATATTACTGAATATTTAAATTTTTCTCCATAATGTTCGTAAAATATTCATTATGTCTTAGAATATCTGGCTTTTTCCAATAACCCATGTAGAATTTGTTTAAATCTATATTATTTAGGGTGAAAAACTACTATAATGTTATTTTGAATAAATTTCTCCTATATAACTTTATTTAAAAATTACCATTTTTTAAGTTTGTCTGGAAAAATATTCAAGAATAGCAGATATTATCTTAGCTGACACAATCATAAAATAGAAAAAAGTGGTGATATGGTTTGGCTGTGTCCCCATCCAAATCTCAACTTGAATTGTATCTCTCAGAATGCCCACGTGTTGTAGGAGGGAAGATGGGGGAGGTAACTGAATCATGGGTGCCGGTATTTACCAGGCTATTCTTGTGATAGTGAGATAGTGATAGATCTGATGGGTTTATCAGGGGTTTCCACGTTTGCTTCCTCCTCATTTTTCACTTCCTGCCACCATGTAAGATGTGCCTTTCTCCTCCAACCGTGATTCTGAGGCCTCCTGAGCCATGTGGAACTGTTAAGTCCAATTAAACCTGTTTTTCTTCCCAGTCTCAGGTATGTCTTTATCAGTAGTGTGAAAACGGACTACTAAAGGTAGTTCGTTTGAAAATCTTAAGATTGGAAATCAGCATATTTAGGTTCTAATCTGGATTTTGACAATAAGTAGGGCTTGAACAAGTCACTTTAATAACATGAGGTCACAATATCCTTTGTGTTAAGTGTGACGGTTGTCCCTTATCAGGGTTTTCCTGAATACAAATTGTTGAGCCCCATTTCATCTTTACATATATTTATAAATAAGATTGGCCTACAGTTTTTAAAAAGATTATTCCATCTTACTGGTTTGATGTTTGTGGCAGTGTTACACTAGCCTCATTAATTAAAATGTAAATAAAAAACAAAGGCATATGAAGCTTCCTTCTGTTTTATCTGGAAACATTTCTGTTAGATTATAATTTTTTTTTCAATTTTTGATACAAATTGCTGTAGAAACAATCTGTCTGAATCTTCCGTATTATAAAGAAAATGTGGCCTCATAGTTTTGAGTTTATATTTTGTACAGTTAATTTTATTTTGCATGTCCAGTAAGTTCTCCATTAATGTTGTCTTGGAAACTGCCATGTTAAGCAAAACAACTCCGATGAAACCAATTCACCATAAGGTAACTGATATAAACAAGAGCTAACTTCCTATGGCATGTATCTGATCACAAATGGTCACCAAACTTTTACATAAGGATAAAAACACTTCTGATATTAAATGTTCGAATAAATGTGAGCTGTACATATATTTAACAAAGATTAATAAAAACAAGCAAGGTATTTACTTACCTAAGTATTCCAGAGTCTCAGATTGCCAAAGCTCATTCCAACAGCTTGGGAAATCAGGTGGGAACCCACGCCAGACAAGCTGCCATTCCACCTCAGGGTGTACTCACACACACTCCACGTTCACTCACATTGGGATCCTTTAGACGTGCCAATTCAGCTGTCATTCACAGCTTTGAAGTGCCCCGAGAAAACTCAAGTAGACATGAGGTGAATGTGTAAACTCTACACAGACAGTGGGCCTACTGGGTATCATTTTTTTTCTCATCAACGTTATAAGGAAATGACGTTGAATCAAAACATGGTTATTGAAGATCAGACTGTACAGTAGTTGCCCTTACCCAAGAAAGGTTTCACGTTCTGAGGTTTTGGAATATTACATGAAATATTCCAGGAATAAACATTTCATAAGTTTTAAATTGTACACACTCTGGATAGCATGATGAAATCTCACCTGGGCCATGCATCATTCCTTTGTCCAGCATCTCCACACTGCCTACAGCTCTCCACGCATTAGTTCTTACTAGCCATCTTGGTTATCAGATTCACTGTGGCAGTATTGCAGGGCTTGTGCTCAAGTAACCCTTAATTTACTCAATAATGGTCTCAAAGCTCAAGAGCAGTGATGATGGCAACTCAGATATGCCAAAGAGAAGCCATAAAGTGCTCCTTTAAGTGAAAAGGTGAAAGTTTTCTTAATATAGAAAGAAAAAGAATCGTATACTGACGTTGCTAAGATTTCTTCAGGAAGAAATCTTCTCTTTGTGAAATTGCGAAAGGAAAAAGACATTCGTGCTAGTTTTGCTATCACATCACAAACTGAAAAAGTTACTGCCACAGGTGCATCATAAGTGCTTAGTTAAGATAGAAAAATTGTGGGTGGAATACACGAACAAAAACGTGTTCTGATTGACTGCAATTGGTTTGCTACTAGCAGCATTCCTTGGGGATTTTGGAAGACCCTTGTGGATAAAAACTACTGTACAATAAGGTAAAAAACATAAAAAATGTGTCTTTGGCTGGGCACGGTGGCTCACGCCTATAATGCCAGCATTTTGGAGGGCCAAGGTGGGTGGGTCACCTGAGGACAGAGGTTGAAGAGCTGCCTGGCCAACATGATGAAACCCCGCCTCTACTAAAAATACAAAAATTAGCTGAGTGTGGTGGTGTTTACCTGTAATCCCAGCTATTTGAGAGGCTGAGGTGGAAGAATTGCTTAAACCCTGCAAAACAGAGGTTACAGTGAGCTGAGATCATGCCACTGCACTTCAGCCTGGATGACAGAGTGAGGCTTTGTCTGAAAAAAAAAAAAAAAATAGAAGTGTGTCTTAATTGACACTCTAACATTAGATTTAAATCTATCATTTATATGACTATTTGGACACAGTAACAAAAGCAAAATATGTAGGTAGTTAGTTGTTTATATCATAGAATATTGATGAAGTCTATTTTTACCGTATGCAAGATAAATAAACACTTTTTGGCATCACTGGAACTAAAAAGAGCTAAAACAAGCTCATTTGAATATGCAAAGAATATACCTCTGTCCCCTACATCAACGAACATAGATACACCTCTATCTGTAGGGAGAAAATACCCATTGGTTGATAGCTTCAGTGGCAGGATAAGAAATCACTTAAGTGAGGCTGCATTACTCTCCTCAGTCTCTAAGCTGCTCAACAGCAAGGGAATACCTTGGGTTATGTTAGATTTCAACGGGTCATAGTAATGAATCCCATTATTCATCTCCTGAGCAATTCACTTTCATCCCCAAGGGCACTCCAAAGCTAAAATGTACTTTAGGTTAAATTTTCCAGTTTTCAAAATATATCTGTGTGTATTCAAGTTCCTTTATATAACTACCACTGCTGCTGACAGGAGAAACCCTTGAGATGACAAACAGAACCAAACTTTACCAATAGAATAAAAAGTTATGTTTTTCTCCTATGATGATATCAGTGCCCTTAAAAATAAAAGATTCTTTAAACTCCATCACAATCCTTTGGTACTATCTTGTTGCAATAGAACTCCTATCTTCAACATATTACCTATTTTTTTCTTGTGGAAAACTCTACCCTCTTCCATTATGTCTTGGTCACCCTGAAAGGCTGTATAAGTTTCCCAGACTCTGGTCCCAAGCACTTTTCCCAACCTCCGGTTTCTCCGATCTCCACGAAACCAAACTCAGATGCACACCTGATCTCAGTGTTGTACCACCTGGGCAAAGCCATCATTAATGTTTTCTGTGTTCCTCCATCACTTGTAGCCCACAGTCTTTTTCTTTCCTTGTAAAATCCCCACCTGAATGTAAGGTAAGGGTTCTGGAGTCTACTCTTGAATGTTTATTTCGCCATTTCAATGTCACCTTTTATGTGTGGGCTCTGTATGATTTAAATTACTTTCCATGTTTCCCTACATAGTTTTTGGAGTCTGTAAGAGTGGTTCATTTTTCAACAGTTAGCATTATTTTATCAGAGCCTGGGTGGTTTGGAGGGGGGCAAATTTCAAGTCATGCAAACCATAAGAAGTTTTGCATTACAGGAGGGAAACAATCATACTATGAGGTCGGTTATAATTTTGGCTTACTCTGGTCACTATTCACATGGACTCCCCAAAGCATTTATGCCCACAAACAAATTAACAACAAGGTAAATAATTAGCCTGAATAGTCCCTTTATCTTAGTGCAGGATTTTTGTAATTTTCTATAAGAACATGTAAATTGAACTCAAGGCTTAAGCAAAGCACGTTTTCCCCCATTTTCTTCCAATGTTGCTACAAGTTTGTCACTTGAAGGAAGTGTCACTTGGCACATGTAAGTGAAAAAACAACAATAACAAATACAATCCAGGAGTTATCCAGGGCACATAGGACATGGAAAATAAAAAAGGGAGGACCACGTGTGTGTCAATGATCTTTTAGAATAGTGATTTACATGTGCCATTAGTGTCTTGAAATCTGAGTATTAGTGTTAATTTCTCCACTGATCTGAGGAGGAAAACATAGAAATAGAATATTCCAATAAGAGCATCTATGTCCTCCTCTACAGGCAGTGAAGCATGGCATTTGTCATGCTGAGGTTTCTCAATACTTGTTTGTTAAGTTAACAAAAAAATGAATGAATGGAAAGTAAATGTTGGTAACCTAATACTTCATTTTACCACCTTTTAGAAACATGTATTGAATACCAAAACAATAATTCTCAAGCAGGGTTAATATAACTGTGCTAGTCAGTTTTTTTTTCTTGCATAAAGAAGTATCTGAGGCTGAGTAATTGATAAAGAAATGAGGTTTAATTGGCTCACTGTTCAGCAGGTTGCACAGGAAGCATGGTATTTGCTTGTGGTGAAGGCCTCAGGAAGTTTATAATCATGGTGGAAGATGAAGACGGTGTAAGCATATCACATGGTGAGAGAGAGAGCAAGAGAGCAAGGTGGGGATGTCCCAGACCTTTAAAAAGCCAGAACTCACTTGAACTAACTGAGCGAGAAATCACTTATTACCTAGGAGATGGTGCTAAATCATTCATGAGAGATCTGTCCTCATGATCCAATCACCTCCCTCCAGTTCAACCTCCGACATTGGGAATCACGTTTCAACATGAGATTTGGAGGGGACAAACACCCAAACCATATCCATAACCTATTAGCTAACAGTTTCATATGTGTGAACTTGTTTTGGGCTGTCTGGTAACTGGAGACCAGAGATGTTAGGATGTTGGGGTCAAGGACAATACACACTGTGCAGTGTGTGAGACAGTCTTTTACGGGAAAGATTTATCTCATCTAAAATGCCAGAAGTGCTCTCACTAACAGATACTGATACCGACATATAGGGTACGGTCTGTACTGGGAGGCAATGACATTACCAAGACAATAAAATGTATCCTTATTTCAGGGACCAAAAGTATGAAATTAAAGTGTAGTATGCATCATTATCCTTATTTTAACACTGGGACCTCTGAGGACCAAAGGAATTAATTGTGGAAAATGAAAAGCATGAATAAAAGAAAGTTGCTCTTATACCACTGCTCCCCAGGAGTTAAATTTCTTACAAATCACACCCCTGCCACAAAGGGTGCTTTGAGATTCCTGCCTGTTTATGTCACTAAAGACATTATCTGTTTCAAGTCATACTTCAGAGGGGCATGACTCAGGTCAATATCCTGACTGTAATTATCCCATTTAACATAGCACCATCATACCCTCTGTGGAAGGCAGAATGAAGATCCCCAAAATATATCCTTAGAACTTAATTCTTGGAACTGTTATCCTACACTGCAAAAGGTAGTTTGCATACACAACAATTGAGTAGGGAAATCACTCTGTATTATCCAGGTAGGCATAATCTATATACATAAATTCTCAAAGAAAGAGAATCTTCCCAGGCTCTAGTCAGGGAGATGTGAAATGAAAGATACTTTACTTGCCATTACTGATTCTGAATAGAGGTTGTGATCATTATCCACAGAATGCAATTGAGACTTAAAACCCAGAGTGATGGTGACTTGAGGATAGGGCTGAATCATTAAGTTTTGGTCAGGTTCTTATCTAAGTGAGAACCTGACCAAAAGGGGTAATTGTTAAGCAAAATTTGTAGGAGACCATTGTTTCAGGCTAGGCTTCTGCACTGGTTTCCCACAGATCAGATCAAACCAGAATGGAGTCACTCATGCTAGGTGCCACATAATCAAACTAAACTTTGAAATGCTGCTAGTTTTCACAAAAGATGCTGGTGAAGTTGTAGAGAAAATGGAATGCTTTTACACTGTTTGTGGGAATTTAAATTAGTTCAACTATTGTGGAAGACTGTGTGGAGATGCCTCAAAGACCTAGAGGCAGAAATGCCATTTGACCCAGAAATTCCATTGCTGGGTACATACGCAAGGAATGGAAATCATTCCATTATAAGGTTACATGCATGTGTATGTTCACTGCAGCACTATTCACAATAGCAAAGACATGGAATCACCCTAAAGGTCCGTCAATGATAGACTGGATCAAGCAAATGTGGTACGTATATACCATGGAATACTCTGCAGCCATAAAAAGGAACGATATCATGTCCTTTGCAGAGACATGGATGGAGGTGGAAGCCATTATCCTCAGCAGACTAACACAAGAACAGTAAACCAAATACTGTTCTCTTTTAAAAGTGAGAGCTGAATACTGAGAGCACATGGACACATGAGGGAATACAATAGACACTAGGGCCTATCAAAGGGTGGGGGATGGGAGGGGGATACCATCAAGAAGAACAGCACATGGATGGTAGGCTTAATACCTAAGTGATGGGTTGATATGTGTAGCAAACCACCATGCCACACATTTACCTATGTGACAAACCTACACATCCTGCGCATGTATCCATGATTAAAAGTTGGAAATGAAAAAGAAGAAAGAAATGGGCCAGTTTTCCAACAAAACAAAACAAGAAAACAAAAACAGGAGTTTCACAGCAACCAGACATAAGGAGACCAGTTTTCCTGAGTTGGCATGATAAGAAAGTCCCCTCTCTTTTAACACTATAAGGAAGGAAAATAACTTTGAAAGGGCCAATCACTTTTCATTCTATTCTACTTTCTTCAGCCTTTTTCTCCCTATAAAGCCAAACTTCTATGCTCAGCTCATTGGAACACCCATTCTATTTTATAGAATGTCACCCAATTCTAGAATCGCTAATAAAAGCCAATTAGATCTTTAAACTAAATTTGCTATAATTTTGTCTTTTGACAGTGTAAATTACGCAATAGCTCATAGCCTTCTCAAGGCTAAAAAAACAATGAGACTTTGGGTTATTTGTGTGCCTTAAAACTTTCCATTCTTCCAATTAGATATAGTTATCCAAATTATAAAGTGCTTCTTAGAAGGCTACACACATTTATACTTGGAATTGGATTGTTGTATCATGTTAAACATAGGGTATAACAATTCCTACTGAATTTGTTTATGTATAAACAGGAAATAAATGCCAATAATAAAAAACAGAGAATGTTGAGAGGCATATATGAGCCTTAACAGCATATGATTCTTATTCGGAGGGCTCTGGCTGCTTATGATTTGAGCTGAGCAAACGCACATTATATTTTTAGTGTCTGTTATCACCAAGTACTAGCATCATACAGCAAATACTGTGAGAAAATTCCTACTTCCTATAGCTAAAACTACAGATAGGAACAGAGACAGTATATTTTGAGAAAGCTTTTCAGCACAGATTGCAGTAGCAGGAGTGTTTTATCTCATTGTCATTTTATGTAACAAGATATGTTAATGATACCATAAATTAAAAGAAATAAAAATTATTTACATTTTACCGTAAAAATTTAATATAAAGGAAACAAGCTGCTTTTCAATACATAGTAGAGGGTAATTTATTTGTCATTAAGGGATATTTATCAAAATGAATCTCAATTATTCTCATAAAATTGACAGTTTAAAACACTAGTAATTGAGACAATAATCTTTTGATGTTATTTTTAAAAGTTAAGTGATTTGAAAAAACTTTCTAGCAAGGTCTTCAAAGGAAGAGTATTTTTGGCTCTTCTGCCCGGGAACAATTATCAAATATTATAAATATGCATCTTAATTGCCAATTTAGATAAACTTTGAGATTTGTGAAATGTGATAAAAGCAACATGAAAAAGCATAATCTCTAGTGAGAAAGCTACATAATTGTAGTCACTCCAACTAGTCCACCATTAATGCCCACATACACTGGCCAAAGCCAAAGCATTTGGCAGCAAAATGTAGCAACAGTCCAAGAAAGTATGGGCTTAATCCTAAAGGTTACCATTTCTGTCATTAATAGTGACAGCTTACTTACCATCTGATTGATTTTACACCTAGCTCAATTTCTTTCACATCCAGAGGCTGCAGGTTTCTACTAATCTGCATGCTGATTATCAGTCTCTTTAATTCCAATTGAGCGTTATTAGCACTTAGCATTTGTTACTCAATAGTGCTCTCTACCATATCTGTGAATAGTTTTCTATTAAACAATTATGCAAACACCAGTAAATGAGTAAAGATAGGGTTAAGAGAAAGTGAGTGAAAAGGTGAAAGAGAGGAAACTCAGAGAGAAAGGAGCAGAGGAGCAATAAGGAGAAGATATAGGGAAAGCAGTATTATTTGAGATGAAGGAAGATATTAATTTATTACAATAAGTAGAGTAAATAACACCATGTTCCATGGAGGAAAGTGTTTGGGTGCATCACTAAATGTTTTCTCTATAACAATATTGTTTTAATATTTGCTAATTTAACACTTAATATGTGCCAGATACTCAACTATGAATAATATTTGTTTCTTATCTTAAGAGACTTAGACTTTTCCCTGCACCCAGTGGAAAGCCATTTAAAATATGAAGTTAGTGAGATGATCAGTTCAAATTTATGATTTTAAGAAGATAATTTTTCAATATGGACATTAGATGATTGGAGAACAAAGGCAAATTGGGAGAGATCAAGAAGATTGCTGTCAATACTAACAAAGAAAGAGGTTATTTAAATACATAACTAAATTCCTGCCACCTCTTTCTTTGTCAGTATTGACAGTAGACTTCTTGATCTCTCCAATTTGCCTATGTTCTCCAATAATTTAATGTTCATACTGAAAAATTATCTTCCTAAAATCATAAATTTGAACTGACCATCTGACTAATTTAATATTTTAAGCCAGGTGTGGTGGCTCACCCCTGTAATCCCAGCACTTTGGGAGGCTGAGGTGGGTGGATCACCTGAGATTGGGAGTTGGAGACCAGCGTGACCAACAGGGAGAAACCCAGTCTCTACTAAAAATACAAAAAATTAGCTGGGCGTGGTGGTTCATGCCTGCAATCCCAGCAACTCGGGAGGCTGAGGCAGGAGAATCGCTTAAACCCAGGAGGTGGAGGTTGCAGTGAGCTGAGATGGAGCTATTGCACTCCAGCCTAGGCAACAAGAGCAAAACTCCGTCTCAAAAAAAAAAAAAAAAAAAAAAAAAAAAAAAAAAAAAAAAAAAAAAAAAAAAAAAAAAAAAAAAAAAAAA
>NW_016107318.1:8700227-8842315 GCF_001604975.1 Cebus imitator
AAAAAAAAAAAAAAAAAAAAAAGAGGTTTAGTAGACTTACACTTCCATGTTTCTGGGAAGGCCTCACAATCAGGATGGAAGGTGAAAGTCACATCTCACATGGCAGCAGACAAGAGAAGAGAGAGAACTTGTGCAGAGGATCTGCCCTTTTTAAAAACCATCAGATCTTGTGAGACTCACTCACCATCTCGAGAACAGCATAAAAAAGACCCACCCCCATGATTCAATTGCCACCCACAGGTCTCTCCCAGGACATGTGGAAATTGTGGGAGCTACAATTCAAGTTAAGATATGGGTGGGGACACAGCCTGACGATATCAATTAAGGAAAGACAAAAGCCACCTAGGAAGCTATTTCCCTTAAACCTGGAAAAGAAAATTCTGCCCTGAATTCTACTCTCTCTCCTTTCTCCATGAGAAATCCGTGAAGCATAAAAGATACACCCCCACCAACCCAGGTCCCACCACTCCTCTTCCATTCTCTAGTAAGCTTGAGCCCTGGATCTTGATCCGTCATGACTCAGCTCCAGGTTTGCCTCTCCAAGAGCAGAACACACGTAGTATATACCAGGCTGGCTTTATGGGCACACATCCTTGTAGTCGAATAGGACCCCAAACTGAGAAGATACCCCAGTTGGCTTAATGCATTCATCATCATTTTAATAATTTTATATTTGAACTTCTGCCTTGTGATGAAGTTGAGTGAAGTCCAATCAAACTTATGCATAAGCAGAGGAGATATAGGCAAGATGTGTGTAAATCACTTCTTGGTACTCATAGAAAAGTAGTTTGTGATGCCCATGAACACAGAATTTCACACACACACACACACACACACACACACACTCTCGCACACACACATATATTTATTTAAATATATTTGGCATTCTGATAAGTGTGTAGAATGGCATTACATAGCCAATAAAAAACATCATGACAAGGAAAAAGACCACAGAAGAAAGGAAATGTGTTTATATTTAGTAACTTTATAGGTATTCTTTTTTACTTTGTCTTTTAAACAAAGCATTCTGTTTTAATTTTGCACTGGGCTCCACAAATTATTTAACCACCTCTGGGTGTATGTAGCGAAGTCCAAGGGGTGGTCAAAAACAGGTTGTTGTCAGAGGTTTGGAACTAAACTTGAATGTGCAAGCTAAATGGCATGTAATTGTATGAGAAACCTGATGTATGATGGGGGTAGGGAGTAGTTGGCAAGAGAAGGACACAGGCTACAAACAGACACCTGGTGCCCAAGGTCAACACCTGGCTCTTTCTTTGCTGCCAAATTTTAACCATTTTTGGAATGTTTACATTTTTACATATTTAGATATTTGGTAAATGGCTTCCATTTCTACTCTTACCATTGCCTGATAAATTTTCAGGATTGGATTAATTGCTATAGTCCAGATAAGAGATGATGGTAGAATAAACTAGAGATGGGAAGAAGAGCCTAGATGTATTTTCAATGTAAAACTATGGCCTTTGTGTAGAAGTCAAATGCATAATGCCCAAGAAAAAATGGTGTCAACGAAGATTTTAGCTTGAAGCATGGAAGTGCAAAGGCCTATGAATATACCAATTTGTTTATAGACATTTAGGCTATTTCAAATTTTTGGTGATTATGATTAATGCTGCTATAACCAGTCACATAATTTTTGTAAATTTTTAAAAAATTTTTATTGGTAAATTCGGAGTGAAATTGCTGGGTTATATAGTAAGTATACTTTTAACTCTATAAGAAATTGCCATATTTCAAATAGAGCTGCATTTTTTTTTCTTTTGAGACTGAGTCTCACTCTCTCACCCAGACTGGAGTGCAATGGTGCCATCTTGGCTCACTGCAACCTCCACCTCCCAGGTTCAAGCCGATTCTCTTGCTTCAGCCTCCTGAGTAGCTGGGATTGCAGGTGCATGCCACAGCGTCCAGCTAATTATTGTATTTTTAGTAGAGAAGGGGTTTCAACATCTTTTCCAGGCTGGTCTTGAACTCCTGAGCTCATGATCCACCCTCCTTGGCCTCCCAAAGTGCTGGGATTACAGGCGTGAGCCACCGCGCCCGGTGGAGCTGCATCATTTTATAGTGTCACCAGCAAAATGTAAGGGTTCTAGTTGTTCAACATTATTTGTAGCACTTGGTAATATTCAGCTTTTTATTTTGTTTTAATTGTTTTGTCATTGTAATAGGCATGAAGTGGTACTTCATAACGGTTTTAGTATTCTGTTACCTAATGACTAATATAATTGGGTGTATTTTTATGTGTTTATTATCCAGATATAATATATTACTTGGTAAAATGTCTGCCCAAATATGTTGCCTATGTTTTATTGCTTTTTATTTCTGATACTGACTTTTGTTTGAGAGTCCTTAATATGTTTAGAATGCAAATTCATTGTCAGAAATAAACAAATGTGATGTTGCTTTATCTTCTATTTTATAGGTTATCGTTTTGTTCTCTCTTATGTGATCTATCAAAGACCAAAAGTTTTAAATTGTGAGGAAGTCTAATTGTTTAACTTGTTCATTTACGGATAGTGTTTTGGTTTCATATGAAAGATTAGAACTGCAGATACTACTTGAGAATACTGAACATAAAGATTGCTGTAAAACTATAAAATTCGATGAAATTACTTAGGAAATGAGCAGGAATAAAGAGTAGAGATCTGTCATTCCCTAGAATACTACAAATTTTACCATTGAGAAAGATGGGAGGTATCCAGCAGAGAGACTAGAATGGAGCAGCCTGTGAGGCAGGAACATAACTAGGAGAACATGATGAAACCCAATTGGTGGGATTATTTCAGAGAGAAGGGAATGATCACCCGTGTCAGATCTCATCAAAAGTCAAGTGAGCTGAAGCCTAAGAGGTGACATTACAATAGCAATGGGGTGACCACTGGTGAGTTTCAATTAAAGTAAGTTTGTATAATAACTGAAAAAAAAGAAAGTCCTGGTTAAGGATTAATTTAAGAAGGCAGTCCAGAAAGGCAAAGGATAGTCAACACACCTGAATTTTTTTCTTTTATTAAATTGACAAAAATGCTTAGGAAAGAGATTGTAAGTTGAATGGGATTGAAGAAAGTTTTGTTGTTGTTTAGTTTAAGATGGAAGACATTGTATTATGCTCATACGCTGATAGGGATGTTATAGTAGAAAGAGAGAAATACAGTAAATTAGATAACAAAATTTTGAGGAGATTCTGAAAACAAAGTCAGCAGGAAATAGGATCTATACTTAAGTAGAGAGTTTGATCTTTTTTTTCCATAAAACAGAACAAGATTATATTTCATATTTCAATATGAGACTTCTGCATAACCAAAAAATAAACCACCACAGTAAAATGAATGAGAAAAAACATATTTGCAATTCTAGACAAAATATTAACACTGTTAATCATAAATGAGCTCTTCCGATATCAGTATAAAGAGACTAACATTACAAGGGAAGTGAAAATAAAAGGAACAGAGGAAAATGGAATAGCACAAATGAGTTATAGGCTATATGAAGATGATACAGTTAACAAAACAGCTGAGAAAGTAATGTCATTATAAATTACATTATTGATCCTTACAAATATTGATTATCTGTTGTTTGTACAGCTTTAGGATATGAAGAATTTGCAAATACACAGGAAACTTACTCTAGTCATGGGAAGTTTACTCAAAAATATAGATTTTTGCATAAACTTGGCCCCAGCAATTCCAAACCACAGGAATCACTCCAACAAAGTAGTTAGATACACACCCTCACACATACACATACATGTATACTACATCGAAAATGTGTAAGTAATATATCACCCCCCAAGGAGCCACTTATGTATCAACTAGTTTATAAAATAATAGACTGGGGGGTAGAAACAGACAAAAGGCATTTAAGTAAAAGTACTATATTTCACACAATGACTATGTCCTGTGAATTTTTATAATCTTAGAAATGAGGGGACCAGTTCACTCATTGAAATATGAGAGGAAGCAGAGAATGTGGGCATAGATACACAGATAAATTGGTGGATTTATTGGTAGAGAAGCCTGTGAACAAGTTCATGTAATTTCTAGTTCCTTTTGTTTTTCAGTAAAATGAACAGCAAGTAATACATTAAATACTCTCCTTTTAATGACTACTATTACCATACCATTATGTACCCATGTAGACAAGTCCCCCTTTTTTGATATACTCTTTCTTAAAATCTTCAAGTAGATGAGTGTTGTGTTTTTAAATATCTTACTGTTAAGAAAAGTGTCTATCATTTCCATGTGTAGTTTGGGTCTTAAAGCATTCCTGAGGCTACTTCAGGGATTATCTGGGTCCTAACTGTGCTTATTTAAAAGTAAAATAACTTAGTTTGCCCAGTCCATTCTCACCCCCCTAGTAGATTCATTGTATGAAACTCATAAAATTCCCCCTCCCTGGTTATATCACTGCTCCTGTTCTAACAACAAAATTGCCACTTTTCAGGAGTTATAAGCAATAGAAAATAGTGGTGCCAATCTTCAATACCATCACTCTGTACGAGTTTTGTCATTGTTCTGACATTGCAGTATACAGAAATCAATCACTGCCACTAGGATGCAGGCAAACCAAATCTGGAACTTCCAGATGGAATTAACTTTCTGTCTATTCCCTGGACCACACCCCTTCAATTGCCTTGTAAGAGTAATGACTAATACAGCAATATAGTACTTATATTTATCTGAATATAAAACAGGTTAAGAAAACTTTTGTTTCATAAAAATTTGTTCAAATAAAAAAAGGTATGACTGTGAAAACAAGACAACGTCACTAAAAATTAATGCTATCTGCCATGTACTTTAGTTCATGGCTACTTGGAATATTGTTGCTATGTAAATAGTTGCTAAATGAAATAAGTTCATCATATGAAAGATGAATTGTTAATACAAAACCCCAAATTTTTATTCGAAATACCTGAGAAGTTTTTTTTTTTTCATTTCTTCTAGCAAAATCATATTATTCTAATGAATTCAATGGAGGACACAAAAAACATAAAAGGTTTTTTTTTTTTAAGTTTTAAAAAGTACAATTTCTCAGTTCTTTGGGATTTGCTTTATGCCATGTCCCTATCTGGGAAATTCACAAGTCTTAGAAATAGATTAAAGTTACCAATAAGCTTTTTAGGAAAGAAACTTATTTGATTTGTTAACTAAGTCCTACTCAAGCTAATTAGACTTTCTTTTTCATACATACATATATATATATATATATATATATATATATATATTTATGAATAGGAGATTTTTGGCTACATATTACAGTTGCTGATATAAAATTGCCAATTTTTTAGGACCAGTTAAATATTTTAAGTTTAGAACTTTCTATCTATCTTAACAGTATCTTAACTATCTGTTGATATTTAAATGGCCTAAACTGGAAGCAAAACATATAGTCATCCTTTACACACAATCCATAGAATCAAAGTTGTCAATCTAAATTAGAATGCTATTCAACTATATAGCTATGGAAAAGGAAATATTTTTAAAATGCTTTTGAGGAAGTAAATGCATTATAAGAATCTTTAAAGACTAAATGGAGTAAACTTTATAGCTAAAACCAAAACAATACTAGGGCTTTGCCATTTGTGATGAAAATAGACAAAAATAACAAATTGAATTGTCCCATCTAGAACTTGTCAAATATAAAACATGAGGCAGAAAATATAGAGAAGATGTGAAGTGTTTTTTTACCAATAAACTTGGTGGCACCCCAAAATAGCACCTTTCCCTCTTCAGTGCTGCAGACACAGTACATGAAACTGAAAGGGAGCATCAAGCACAGCAAGTTCTGCTCCGTGACCAGGGGTTGGAGAGTGGGAGCATGACTTGCAAATCAACTTTTTGACTAGTGAGAGGTCAGAGAGTTAAAATACAGGGTTTCTTTAATGAAGGGATTGGACATTAAAAGTGAGGGGAGGAATTCTTCAAGTCTTTTCTGGAAATGAGTGGTGAACTCCTCTCAACTGATAGTGCCCCCTTCCTTTTTGTTCTTTAATGATTTCTTCCAGTCAGTATCAGGGCAATTCTTAACTGTCATTGTGCTCATGGGAGTGTCCTCTAGTGTGGAAATGAGATTCTAATGAAGCCTGAGGTTTTTATTAAGCTTTATGTTGGCTATCTTCGTTCTAACCAGTCTCAGCTGGTCTGACTATAAAGGGAAGTTCTTATAGCAGGCATTTTATTTCTTAAAGATAAGCAGAATTCGAGTGGGTAGAAGTTCAGCTATGTCATATAGGCATTACATTTGGTAACATTTTTATAATACGTGATATCATGTGACACAGGGGAAGAAGGCAGTAGAACTGGGTTAATCTCCCACTGCACTTCATAAAGTCTTCATGGAAAACAAAGACTGTATTTGTGAACCAACACAGTAGTGTCTTGCTCTCCTCTTACTTTAAACTTCTAAGAACCTAATTCTTTGAAATTATCAGAGATTGACATGTTCCTATTAGATGAGGCTCTGGCATATTTTCTGGAAATACATTAAAGTTATACATTGATGCCAAAGTTATACAATGATGCCAAAGAAATATACACATAGTAGAACACGATGTCCAAATAATAAGAAGAAAACTACAGTTGTTGAAGTGTTCCTTTTGAAATAGAACTAACAGTAATCAAGGGATTTGGAACGCTTAATATAAAATGAAAATAAGAACACTGATTGCCTCCCTATATTGAGTGGGTGGTGGGAAAATAAAGAGACAGGAATGAAAGAAGATAAAACAGCAGAGGCAACAAACTTTTCTTATTTAGAATGTTATCTGGGCCTGATAGGACCCACTCTCCCTTCCATTAAATATACCTCTATTCAATCTGGAATATAATCATAATCTAATAAAACTAAAGTCATCAAACACACATTTGAGAAATGAAGATTGTTTCAAGGCTTTCGAATATCCTTTCTGATTTAAACTTTGAATTTTACTCAGATTGACACTGGATGTGGCATACAAAAGAGAGTAATATTAAGGACAGAAAAGAAATATTGACTTATGTAATCAGAAAAGTAGTGTTTCAATTTATGTAAAAGTAATACAGAACATAATCAAGATTTTCTTTTTGTTTGTGTTTTTTTTAGTCAAAGTAGATTGTGATGAGCAACAAAAATTTTGTAAGTTAACATCTAAAATCTTAACATAGCTTTCAGGTCAAATTCCTCTAATTACAGAATGAATTTTTTTGTAAATTAGATAAATAGATTTAATATACTTTTTATAGTTAATATTTTTTACTTCTGTTTATAGATAAAAACTCATATTTACAGGCACTACCGAAAACTGTAATATCAATAGAGAAACCAACTTTGCAACAGTGAGAGTCTTCTACAACAGAAGGTAACATCTTCACACAGATGTTAGATCTCTCCTGGTTGTGAGAACTTCAAAAGTGAATAAACTCACAAAGAGTGGAATGTGGCATCAGCAAAGTCATTCAACTGCTAGGCATACTGTATATCTTCTTACAAAATAGAGATTATGTACCAGGCAATGCAGCACAAAACCTTGAAGGGCTTCATTATTGCTTTTGATTTTGCTGATTGCTTATTAACTGGCTCTCTTCAGCCACCTGGTTGTTCTAAATGAAAAGAATCCACTTGTATTCTAAATGATTATTGGCATAGTGATTGAAAAAGGGAATCATTCCAAGAACATGTTTAGTATGCCCTTGACCATGTGAGAAGCAACCAATAAAGAAAATAGCTTGCTGAATAGAGCCCATTACACATGATACATCTGCAAATAACTGCAAATTGAAAGATTGCAAACTAATACAATGACTACAAGGACACACTAATGAAGCATTTCTAATGTTAACTTCTCATTGGACATAAATATGGAGAACGTGCTATAGTTATTTGACAGCTGTCACATTTTTTAGATTAAGATTTCTATACCACTTAAAATGATTTCAGCTCTAGTAGAATACAGTTAAGTAATCACTGAAAAACAAAAATATTTTTGCTTCCAGTAACATACCTAAACTTAAACTAGCATGACTAAACTAAGACATTTTAAGTATCCTAGTGTTTCTGACAGAATTCATCCTTTTAATATTTAAATCGTTTTCAAACAAATATTTGGATACAATAAATAATAGTCGAGTGATTTATTGGATATCCTTATTTCAGCAGCACCACTGGGTCCTTCATATGTGCTCTTGCCATTTAGTTAAACACCTGGTTTGTTAAAAATTTCTCCATACCTACGTTTTACCTATGAGGAAATACAGTCAGACTATTGCTAGGGCACCATCAAGTCCATGTATCTTAACTTAAACCACTCAAATGGCTTGCTTCCTGACAAAATTTTTCATGTAGCGAAGCAGAGAAGAAGAATGCAAGTGTTAAGATAGGAGTTTGTAACATAGTTAATTGCATGGTAATCTCTACATAGTCCATTTATAATTGCCCTACCCTCCTCTGGTGAAACAAGTACCTATTTATATGTAGGTCCTCAATCCTCTTTTCTAGGTTCATGGTCCTTGGTAAATGTTAAAAGTTAATAGTCTCACTATAAAAAACTATATCAATGAATCATCTCAATTTCAATAGGTCAGGTATGACTGACTATATGCTGTTGCATTATCTACAAAAGCAGGTTTAATATTGCCAAAATGGCAGTCTTCCCAAAAGAGTACACTCTGCCTACAGAGAGAAATGCCAAGCCAATGACCATGTTCCCTTTCTTACATAACCTTTAGCTTTTAATTTAAGCGTTAGACATCCTGTTTTCTAGTGAGAAAATGGCCTTAAAATGAAATAAATAAATAAATAAAAGGAAAGATTTAAGAGGGCAAATGATCTTTAGATTCTTCTTATTTTGTGTTCCTTTCTGTTGTGGAGGCTTGCAATTTTTAACAAGTTGTCAGAGGTGGCACGTAAGTTCTAGTGTAAAATAAAAATCTCAAGAGAAAACGGTAAGGTAAGTTTAACCATATATCTTTCAGAGAGTACAATGTTTAAAATACAGATAGCATTCATTCAAACAGTATAGTTATTTTACAAGCTTGGCAGTAAAAGGCTATAAAAGAATGTAAAACTGCAGGTCTCAAAGTGTGATTGAAGTAAAATATGATGGATTATTTCTACCAGGATATTGGAATCTATATTTATTTTTAGTGAATGCATATTCTCAAAGTCTGGCAATCAGACTTCCATAAACTTCGGTGTTCAAAGGTGGACACAGTTTGGCTGAGAGCAATGATTTCGCATCATCTGTCTTTAGCCACAAAATATTTAAGAGTTATTCTTCAGTTAAGTGACTACAAATGTCAGGGAAACTAAATCTTAGTTGTCTTCAAAGAGTTATGCAAGTGTTGCAATTGGTATGTTAGGGAAATTTGGTCATGTGATATCTTAATTTTCCTCTGGAGTTTCTCATGTTTTACTTGGAATTAAGTGTGATGCTATTAAGATATGATTAAGTGTGATGCTATTAACATTTGTAATTTTATCTTTTCAAAGATAGTATAAAACACATGGTTGATCTTTCCTCTTTATTTTCAGTAAACACTACCTTAAACCTACAGTATAAGAAAAATCAATTGAGTATTTAGGTTCTATACAAAGTAATGGATTGAGAAGGTGGGTTAAGGAACTAATTTGTTATGGAAGATATTTATGTAAGGAAAGAAAGTGAAAGAAGTTTCAAATACATAGATTACAACCTGTCTAGCCAAGAAATGAACATTCAACATGTTTTAATATGGAAATTTATGTTCTCTTTCCACCTTTACCTGTATTGTATAATCATTCATTCATTCATAAATTCAACAAATATTTATTGAGTTACTACTACCTGTCAGAAACTTCTAGGCACTGAGGATTCATTATAATAGGCATTATAATTAAATGAACAGTTAAACTCATTGTAGAAGGGACATCTTCTCACATAGATTACATTTCCAGCATGGATTGTATCATTATCTCTCATTACCCCAAGGAAGAGTTTGAAGGTTCAGCATAACAGAATCACCTGTTTTTCAGGTGCTAATGTTTGGGATTTTTTATAGTGAAAGAAAATGAGAATAGAACCTCTGAGGGGTCAAGGAAAAAAAACTGGAGTAGAAAAATGTAAATGAAAGGAATATTGGAGTCAAGGAAGAAGAAACCCCAGTAAATCAGGGTCAGTTGGAAGTTCCAGGGTGTGACCTTGGCTCCAGGACCTTATTTGCCTACCAGTAACAGCTTTGGCCTATGCCCAGGACTCTCATCTGAAAATGGTGGTAAGACCAGTTATAATATTCTGTGTTGCTAACATGCCCTCATGTGTTATTGGATAGAGCTAGGCAGAATAATTTTATGACCCCTGAGTTGTAACAGTAGTTAATAATGCTTCCATTATACTTTCAATAGAGGATAACTGTTAAGTTGTGAGGCTGAATTTATGGCCCTGGAGATGTTTGCTGAGCTACTTAACATCCCAGTTCTTCAGTTACCAGCTGAGATGTTTGGTGAATTACTTAACATCCTAGTTCTTCAGTTTATTCTAGTGTAAAGTGGAATAATAAAATTGTCTTGCTACTGGGTTGTCTCTTGCAAAGAATAAATGTGTTGTTGTGTATCCAGCACTTCCAATGGCATCGGTGCCATAGTAAAATCCAGTAGATATTAGCATTATCTTCATGCTTTCAAATATGTACATTGATAAAAGCATTGATTTCCAGAGGCTAATGTTTTTATTAAAGTTCTTACGTTCATTATGCATTTCTTTCCTCCAAGCTTCTCCATCTAATCCATCACTGAGATTTTAAGTCTTTGTAACATTTCTAACACCAGAATTGCTGATAACAGAACTGTGGAGTGAGCCATTCAGCAGTAAGTTGGAAGTATAATAGAAGGGGCAAAATTGTGATTGACCATTCTCACAGATCAAAAAGAACTCCACACTTGTATTAATAGTGTCTTCTTAAAATCTTTTCTGGAATGTTTTCACATAAGGACATAATTTGCAAAGCCCAGTAATTGGGTTATTTTGAGACAGAATTTCCACATTATGTTTCATTATTCATGCAGATTTTTAGGACTCAAAGACTGATCATTACATGCTACTCTTTATGTATCAGGTGTATTTCCCAGAATATGATAAAACTCTTAATTGATGATAAGGCATAGGTGATACAGATGCCATTAAAATTACTTACATTTTAAGTGTTATTTTAATTATTTGCAATTAAAAGTAGAAGTCTAAAATAATAATATTTGCAACCTGCAGTATTTCTCATTTATGGGACCAGTTCTGTTATTTATGTACATTGGCTTTGGAAGCTATACCTAGATGAAGCTGCGCGATTGTATGTGTTCAGAGTTAGCATAAATAAATGTTTACAAAATACATTGCCATCTAATGGTTTTATATTAAAATGCATTCTTCTATTTGTTACTGTAGTCAATCTCCTAAAATATACTGAGCAATGAAATTTGTTATTTTAAAAATGAAAAACTCAATTTGTTACTTATTGGTGGTAATATATGATGAAGGCTGCAATATTATGGTTTATTTCATGAGACTTATTTATTCTATAAAACTGAGGGTCTAAAAAACTTTTATTTTAAATATCTCTTCCAGTCATGAGGAAATAAGATGGTTTAGAATTATCCTCCCACTATAAACAGTTGGACAAGTTGACAAGATACCTAAAATAAGAATTTTCAAACATTAGAAAATAGGCAGAACAGGACTGTGATTCCTGAGAGAAAGGAAACTAAGGAGGGGAGTCCTAAAATCTTCCAGGCTTTCTGCCTAGGAGCAATTTCTGGACCACAGTTCAGGGAAGAGAGTACAAATGTAACCAAGAACTGTTCATGGCTTGAGGAGACACAGATCAGAGTTTAGGGAGATGAAGGCACCTAGATTTTGTAGGGCAGACTAAACTAAAGGAGCATACAGAGAAAGAGCCCCAGAAATTTGCATAGATTTTTAGATTTTTCCTAAGGTCCCTGACCAAATACCAATCTGCACAGACATGAAGTGAATATCCAGGAGGCCAGGCAAAAACAATCTTGACCCATCAAACTTCCCAGAGTAAAAAGACCTAATTGAGGCCAGGAGATACTCAGTAAAGACAACAGAAAGATTCTTGAGGTTCTTGCTTTTGCAGATGTATAGTTTTCACTTGATAAATCTGTATCCATTTTTTAATTTTGTTTCTATTCCTCTTCTTTCTCTCTTCCTGGAATTTCAAACATAACTATGTATAAATTGCTTGATGCTGTCACTCTGTTCAATAAGGCCAAGTTTTTTTTTTCTTTTTCTTTTTTAGTCATGTTTCATTCTGTGCTTCACTTTGCATAATTTTATTTCTATGTAAAATGTAAGTTAAAAGAAACAAAAGCAAAATAATAATATAGCAAAGGAATGAAGATTTTCCCAGGTAATGTATGGTGACAACAAACATAATTTATTAATATAATTCATGTATTAACCAATTAAAAACCATATAGTCATGGCAATGGCAATCAACATAATGGAAGCACAAAAATGATTTAGTATTTATTACTAAACATTCCATTTTAAATCCTAGCAAGATAGGTAACAAGGGAGCACTTACTATATGCAGGCATTCATCTACTCACTATTGAACCAAATCGAAAAAGACAGAGCAAGCCAAATTGAAAGAAAAGCAGGAAGACTAAATTAAAAGAAAAAAGTTAAGTAACACACATAAGGAAAGAAAGAAAGAAAGAGAGAGGGAGGGAAAAAGAAATAAAGCAAGAAAGTAAAGCAGAAAAAAATGGAGAAGGAAAGAAGTAAAGAAAAAAGGAAAGAAGAGAAAAAATAGATGAATTCTTGATATGAGCAATAATATGGATAAATCTTAAATTAATCATTTGAGCAAAAAAACCTAGATCTCCCAAAAATGTACATACTGCATTTTCAGTATAATTAATTTGAGATTTATCCATGTTGTTGCTCATATCAAGACACTAATATATACTGGCAGGAAAGAAAATCAGTGGTTGTCCTGAGGATGAGGGTTTAAGTGGGTTGGACAGGGTTACAATAAAGAATAAGAAAACTTATTGCTGGGCAACGTTCCATTACAGATTATAGATCTATACTAAAATTTGTTCATGCATTCACCTCTTGACTAATATTTAAGTTGTTTCTAATTTTGTGCTATTGCATGTAAACCTGCAATGAACCTTAATGTGCAACATTTTGTATGCATATTTGCTTTCAGTTCCCTTATGCAGTAAAAACCTAGAAGCAGAATTGTTGGGTCATATGGTAGCTACATATTTAATATTTTAAGAATATAAGAGTTTTCAAACCATAGCATTTTATAAGCCCACAAGCAGTTCTTCCACATCCTTGCAACACTTGTTTTTAAATTTTAGACAAACTAATAAGCATGTAGTTGTATAACTTTGTAGTTATAATTTGCATTACTCTAATGAATCATGATGTTTAGCATATGTTCCTTGCTTATTTGCCGTCTATATATCTTCTTGGTGAAGCATCCATTAAAATAGTTTGTTCATTTTGGGGAGCTGGATTTTTTAAATAATTGAGTCTTGAGTGTTTTATATATATTCCAGATAGAAATTATTTATTAAACTCTTAGATTTTCAATATTTTTTCAATTGTAAGCTTGTCTTTTCACTCTTTTAACAGTATCTTTGCAGATCATAAAATATTAATTTTACCAAATTCTAATTTATCAATTTTTTGTTTTATTTTGCTCTTTGTGTCATATCAAAGAGAGCTTTGCCTAACTCAGGTTATAGATAACTTATTTTATATTTTTTCTAGAATTTTTGTGGTTTTAGGTTTTACATTTAGGTCTATGATGTATTTTTTATTAATATTCTTATATGGTGCAAAGCATAGATTAAGTCTTATATTACTGGATATTCAACTCAATCACCATCTGTTTAAAAGATTATCATGCTTCCACTGACTTAGCACCTATATTAATCAGAATTCTCCAGAGTTTTCCAAGAAACAAAAACAATAGTGTGTGTGTGTGTGTGTGTGTGTGTGTGTGTATGTGTGTGTGTTTGTGTCTGCGTGTATGTGTGTATATAGATTTACTATAAAGAATTGGTTCATGTAATTATGAAGGCCAGTAAGTTCAAAATGTTCAGGGTAAACCAGCAGGCGAGAGACCCAGGAAAGCCAAAGTTTTAGTTTGATTCTGATAATGCTCTACTGCAGAATTCTCTCTTCCTCAAGGAAGACTGGCCTTTTAGTTCTATTCACGTCTTCAACTGCTTGAATGAGACCCATCTGCATCAGGGAGAGGAAACTGCTTTACTCAATGTTCATCAATTTAAGTGTTAATCTTATCCCAAAACACCCTTGCAGAAACATCCAGAAGAATGCTTGATCAAATATAGTTTAGTCAAATATTTTGACCAAAATAATATTTGACCAACTTGGGCCCTCAGTGTCAACAGCCAAGTTGAAAGGTAAAATTAACCATCACAACTCCTTTGTTAAAAATCAAATTACCATATATGTGTCTGTCTATTACTAGACTCTCAGTTTTTTTCCATGAGCCTAGTAGTCTATCCCTACTTCATGATGCATGATGGCTTAGCTTTATAGTAATTATTGATATCCAAGCTTGTTTTTTTTCTTCAAAGTTGTTTTTGGTGATTCTAGGTCCTTTTATTGCCATAATAATTTTAGACTAAGACTTGATAAATTCTACCAAAAAGCATATGAGCTTTTGATTGGTATTATATTGAATACAAAAATATCTTCATGTCAGATTTATTTCTAACTTTTTTATTTTTAATGTCATTATAAATCATATTTTAAAATTTAAAATGTTAGTTTATGAGAATTGGTGCTGATACATGGAAATACTTTGATCCTTTTTTGTCTATCTTGAATTCTGCATTCTTGATAAACTAAAAAATATCTGGAAATTTTCCAGAGGTTTTTTTTTTTTTTTTGAGACAGAGTCTCCCTTTGTCACCAGACTGGAGTGCAGTGGCAGTGGTGCGATCTTGGCTCACTGCCACCTCTGTCTCCTGGGTTCAAGTGATTCTCCTGCTTCAGCATCCCGAGTAGCTGGGAGAAGAGGTAAGCCACTATACCCAGCTAATTTTTTGTATTTTTAGTAGAGACAGAGTTTCACCATGGTAGCCAGGATGTTCTGGATTTTTTGACCTTGTAATCTCCCCACTTTAGTCTCCCAAAATGCTGGATTACAGGTGTGAGCCACGGCGTCAGGCTGAGATTTTCTGTAATTGATTTCCAGAGATCTTGTAGTATTAATTTCTCATTAATTCTAATTTTCTCAGGTAACATAGAGACTTGTTTCATGGCCAAGATGATGATATATTTTTGGTAAATGTTTTACATGTATCTGAAAAAAACACATTGAGACAAAAAATAAAAAACCTGCTGTTGGGCAGAATATTCTATAAACATCAATTAGATCAATTTGGTTGGTAGTATAATTCACTTCCCTTATGAGTTCTATCATTTAAAAAACATTTGCTACTTTTCTATCAATTATTAAGAGGTAAATTTTGAAATTTCATGTGAATTCATCTATTTTTTCATGCAATCCTTTTCTTTGCACTTTATGTATTATAATACTGCACACTCATTGATGCTGTATACGTCTTTTCTCTCATTCGTTTTAGAGATTCTCTTCTAGCTCTTCGCCAACCTTTACTTTTCATTGTTGAATCTGCTGTTAATCCCATCCAGTGTATTTTTTATCTCAGACATTGCAGTTATCATCTATGGAAGTTAAATTGTGCCTCTTAAAATATCCTCCATGTGTCTACTAACCATGCTCCATATTTCTTCTACTTTTTTAGCCTATTGAGTACCTAATAATGGCTGCTCTTACTAATTGCCTCACTGGTGTCATTTCTGATTCAGTTTTGATTGGTTGTTTTTCCTCCTTATATGGGGTATATTTTTCAGCTTTTTTTCCCATAAGTGGTAACTTTTTATTAGATATAGCCATGCTTGGTTCATGTTGATTTTTTTTTTAATTTTTATAAATACTCTTTAGTTATTTTCTTGAGCAGTCTGTTGATTGAAAACATTAATACTTTCAGTTCTTGCTTTTAAATTTTCTCAGGAGAGTTCATAGCAGCCTTTAGTCTATGGAGGATTTTCTTCCATTACTGAGGCAAAATAATTCAGAGTACCTTACTTCATATGTCATGACTTAAGTGGTTTTCCACTCTGGCTGTTTAGATCAGGAATTACTTCTCCTAGCCCTGTGTGAGTTCTAAGAATTGTTTTCACAATTTTTCTCTGTGTTTTTGTTCATAGACATGGTAGTTTCCTCACATAAATACACTGAACAGAACTCAGCTGAAGCCTTCAGGACTACTTTCTGCATGACATTGGGTATTATTTCTGTCTCTTTTTCTCTCTCATTCAATCTCACTCTCCCTCTCTGTCTCTTTCTCGGTCTCTCTCTGTTTCCCTTGGTAGCACTAATGTCTCTAGTGAATTTCCTATAAACCCTAGCCAACTTGACCTTTCTCTCCTAGACTCTCAGC
This sequence comes from Cebus imitator, assembly GCF_001604975.1. Classification (NCBI taxonomy): domain Eukaryota; kingdom Metazoa; phylum Chordata; class Mammalia; order Primates; family Cebidae; genus Cebus; species Cebus imitator. Next base: position 8,716,725 of record NW_016107318.1, read on the forward strand.
CTCATTTCCTCCACTTAGAGAAACTTCTGGGTTCTGTCAAGATTCCCATTCTCCACACCACATTCTGAGAACTCTAACCTGGTGGTAGCTAAGAAAACTATAGAACTTGCCTCTTTCATTTTCAGTTTCTCAGGTATCAATGTCCTTCATTACTTGCTGTCTAACATCTTTAAAACTGTGGTTTCATTTTTCATGCTTTATACTTTAGCTGTTTAGGGGGACTGGAAAAATTGTTCCTGTTATTTCATCTTTTTCAAAAGCCAAAATCCTCTAAGTTTTCTTAATAATTTTTGATGTAGATATTGATTTTGGCTTTAGATTTGCTCAATATTATAATGTAGTTTGATTTCTAATGAAATCAAACTATTTTTTAAGGTAAAAGTATAGAGCATTTTAGATGTTCAATCTATATAGAAATGAAAGTCACTTACTTAGGATGTAAGATAAATGCATATGGAAAACATTAAAACATGACTTTTTTGGGTGAACACTCTGCTCTGCCCTAATGATAGAACTCTCACAAATGCCTACTTAAGCTTTACTCATGTTATACAGGGGAGTGTACAATAGTAGATGGTATGGATTTGAAAAAGAATGACCAAAGGTCTCTAAGCTGCACAAAAGAATACTATAGTTCTTCAGCATGACAAAATGTACAGGAGAATAACAAGAAATTGTCTTTTGTCCTTCTAAGCTCTTATTTTACATTTTAGAGAGAGAGAAGGAAACAACTTGTTTCTAGTTGTGAGAAACACACATTCACCTAGCCAAACCCAAAGAATGGACTGGGAGACACAAAGAACAGAGGAAGGGAGACTTTTAATGGCAGTCTTGCAAGATCAAGTGTCTGGTAGGCAGGCACACGTGTGGCAGCTACAGCAGCTAATTTACTTCCTATCACACAAGCCCCTCCGCCAGTTCCTCATTGGTTGAGTACTATGTGGTTACAATCTTCCCGGATGTTGCCTAAGTTTCATTATCTGCCTTATAAGGTTATACCCCGCCCCCTTCCCTGCTTAAGTTTCAATTTCCCAATTAAAAAAAATTTCTTCCCTTTTATGGAGTGAGCCCTCCTCTACATTCTGTTCACTTATCATGACTTTCTAGGAGCCTGAGCCCTGTGGTTTGTTACATCTGCAGGTTGGCTGGCTGCCAGTGCTGAGATTTATCATGCCTTGAAGATAGATCATTTAAAATGTTTTCTCACACAGTTAAGATGTAATAAATAAAAATATTCAAGCTCATAGTGAAAGAGATAAAATTGTATCCATGAATATCAGATGGAAAATGAGAGAGACAAGAGTATTTTTTACCTGTCTTTATCTATCTGTTTAAAGTCAAGCATGTGATAACCCCTGTGCCCTCTACCGCTGAGTATCTTCCTATATTCATGGAGTCAATCATCCTCCTGTATTATTCACTTAACACAGACTGCCAGCTAAATAAATACTGGGGCAATCAGAGCAATTTATTAGTTTACTATTCATTTTTTATTTTATTCATTCATTGACTTATCTATTCAGTATGTATTTATTTAGCACTAATGTGCCAATCATTGTGAGAAAATGCTGCATATATTTCTTAATATATCATAAAATAACCCAAATGAAGAATAATGAATTTATAGGTTTAGAAAGGTTAGGCAATTCCTCCAAACCACCCTCCCCCAACATGATATGTGCTAGAGGTAAACTTTGAATACATTTTTGTCTAATATTAAGCTTGACTACTTAACAACTCAATACTGGCCTTTACAGAAATTGCGTGTGAAAAGTAATCTGAAGTCTAGAACAAGCTTATTAATTAGCATGTGACAATTTACCAAGTGGATGATCCTGGCAAATTCTTCCCCTTTACAAACTATTATACATTGTGTTATGACATCTTTGACTATATGATGGAAACATATTAATTTCCATTACAATTAGAAAACTGACAAATTTGAAGTTGAAGAAATGACACTATATGTAATAAATGTTTTATAAAATTCAGTAAGGTATAATTTATATGCTGTAAAACACATTTTCATTATATGTGAATTTAACAATTGTATACATATATACACCTGTACACCTAACACTACAAAGGAGATATAGAATATTTCCACGACTCCAAAAGTTTTCCTTCTCAATAACCATAACACCCAGAACCAGACAATCACTGCTTTGCTTTATGTCAATATATATTTGCTATATGTTGTCCTTATGGTCTGTTATTAGGTTACATGTATATCATATTGGATTACATATACATCTGAAATCATATCACATATTCTCTGTTTTGTTTGGATTCTTTCACTTAGCATAATGGTTTGAGATGCATTCATGTTATCATATGCATCTATAATTCATCACTTTTTATTGTGAAATAGAACTTTGTTGTATGAATATATCACATTTGTTTACCCAATTTTTTTTTTTTTTCATTATACTTTAAGTTCTAGGGTAAATGTGAAAAATGTGTAGGATTGTTACGTAGCTTTTTGGTAAATAAAAGTGTATTTCTCATATTTTATAGTAATTAGACGTTAAAGACTTTAAGAAATTGTCAAACTTTTGCAAATTGGTTGTACCACTTTACATTCCCAAGAGCCACACAGCTGAAAGAGAGTTCAATTACTCCACAGTCCCATCAATACTTCAGTATGGTGAAACTTTTAAATTTTAACCATTATAATGAATATGCAATGATATCTTCTTGTGATTTTACTTAGAATCTCCTTGATGACTAACAATGTTGACCATCTTTTCATGCACTTGCTGACGATCTGTATATCGTAGTGAAGTATTGTTTTAAATCTCCCACCTTTTTTATATCGTAATGTCATGTTTTTGAGATAACAAAACATTATTTTTCATAAACTGTGTTTTTCATTCATGTTTAACCAAACACACAGTAAATGCACACTTTTGTGTACAGTTATTTAAATATTTTCTAATGCATGCACTCAAATAATTATCACAATCAAGGTATGGAAAAGTCCCATTGTATTAATTTGCTTGGACTACCCTAACCAAGAACCACATACTAGGTGGTTAACCCTAATCCTAACCCTAATACAACAAAAATGTATTATATCATGGCTTTTGAAAATAGAAGTTCAGAATCAAAGTGACAGCAGGATTGATTCCTTCTGAAGCCCCAGGAATAATCTGTTCCAGGCCTCTCTCGCTGGCTTGTATCTGGCCATCTCCTCCCTGTGTCTCTCTATCTTGTCTTCCCTCTCTGCATATCCCACTGACCAAATTTCTCTTTTTATCAGATTAGATCTGCAGTTATGTTGTTAATATGGTTTGGCTGTGTCTCTACCCAAATCTCACCTTGAATTGTAGCTCCCACAATTCCCACATGTCATGGGAGAGAGAGACCTGATGAGGGGTAACTGAATCATGGGGGCAAGTCTTTCCAATGCTGTTCCTGTGATAGTGATTAAGTCTCATGAGCTCTGATGGTTTTACAAAGGAAAGTTCCACTATACATGCTCTCTTGTCTGCCGCCCTGTAGGATATGACTGTGCTCCTCATTCACTTTCTGCCATGAGTGTGAGGCCTCCCCAGCCGTGTGTAACTGTGAGTCAATTAAACCTCTTTCATTTATAAATTACCCAGTCTTGGGTATGTCTTTATTAGCAATGTGAGAACAGACTAATACAATTGTATTAGAGCCCAACTTAAGGACCATATTTTAACTTGATTACTTCTATAATCAAAAGACCCCATCTCCAAATAAGGTCGCAATATAAGTACTGAGGATTAAGACTTGACATATGATTTTTTTTAGTAAGAGGGGCACAATTAAACCTATAACATCTGTTAAATTAAAAAGTTTCCTTGTACTGCTACTGTGTAGCCAATACCCTTTATAACCTCCAGCCCTTTCTAACTATTGATTTCTTTCCTTTCCTTAAGGTTTTGTCTTTTTCAGGATGTCATTTATGAGAATCATAAAGTATGTGATCTTTTGAGTTTGGCTCCTTTCATCTATCACAATGCTATGAACATTCATCCATTTTGCTTCATGCATCTGTATATTTTTCCTTTTTATCATTGAATAGTATTGAATAGATAGAACAGTTCATTTATTCAATAAGCAGTTGAAAGGTATTTGGATTTTTTTACAGGTGTTTTGTGATAAAAAATTAAATTATTAAAAATTTAGTAATGTTTGATACTGAGTAAAATATCCCATTCTTATGAGTCTGGTATAATAATAAAATATTTTCTGTTATCTAACTGTAGTTGTTTGTAATTTGATGATGTATTAAGTTCCAATGAAACAACCACTTACATGGAAACTAGATTTTTAAGAAAAACTTACTTTTGTTTCCTGGCCCTCTACTATTGTATGCTTTGGCTTTCCACAATCCAAAGGCACTACTATATCAGATAATCATCTCCTTGAGTAAATAGAACATTCCAACATTCTGAAGTCATCCTACTACTTACTGCACAAGGTATGTGATTTGCACCCCAAGATACAGCATATGTCAAATGGAATGCCTGCCCCGCTATTGTAAAACAAGACTCATCAACTTTCTAGCCTATAGCGGCAGTACTCTCATTTCCTAATATACCCTACCCCTTACATTTCCAATTCTACCTTTTAGGTTCTGTTTTGTGCAAAATTCCAGGTCCACATAACTTATAAAACTGTGCATTGTATAAGTTAACAGTATACTTGCCTACCAAAATAGAAACACTGAAAAATATTTTAAACACCTAAAGGTTATTTATTTCATGCAATAAAATATCTGCTAGTAGTTTAGGGCTCAAAAATGCCATTAAGAAGCCAAGATCCTTATATCATTTATCTCCGTTATCCTTAGAATAAAGTCTTGATGCCAAGATGGTCACTTCTTCAAGATTTCAGTTTATATTGTAAGCCTGAATCAAGAGAAAAAATAGTTTTTGATACACAGCACCAGCATATTTCTGCTAAATCTTATTGGTTAGAACCATGTAATACAAACATCATTACCTACTAGAGAAACTAATGAATTGAGTTCTTAGCTCTTATAGCCTCTATGTTTCAGGCAGAAAAATAAGAATGGGTGTGAATGACTTTTATGTAGGCACTCAAGTGATTTCCATAATAATAAATAACTAATAATCTATTCTCTAAATTCTTACATAATCTAAAATAGTTTTCCTTGTTCTTAGCAAGGAATGAATTCTTGATGGAGTGTGGTTTTTGTGTTGCTGTTTAGTGTTCTGCCGAAGGTATTCCACCATCTTCTAGCTTCCAGTGGCACAGATGAAAAGTCCAATATCAATTTGATTATAATCTGAGAGATAACTTGTTCCTTTTGGCTGGAAACATATAAGAACTTTTTGTTTGTCAGAAGAGTTCAATAATTCACCGATGTGTGAGCACAGAAGGGTAGGCATTAGTTTTATCTCATATGACACATGATAAATTAGTTATTTTTCCCTCTGCATACTTTGTCTCCAAATCAACAAGGTATGTTCTATCAGGGTTAAAGTATTGCACTTTTCCTTCTATTTCATTTCTCCCTGGAATAGCTGTTGTTTATATAATTGGTCTCTTGATCACTCTTCAAAATCTATTATCTTTTGCCTTTGATTCTCCTATATTTATGTTATCCTGTATTTCAAAGTGATTCTCATTCACCAGAGATTTTATAGGTTACAAAACCGAGTCTCAATAGCAACAGTTCTCTTCCTTTAATTCTTCTATAATTATTTTAGTGAATTTTTCTCCTGAATTTCAGAAAATACACATATTATTATTATTTGTTCATAATGTCATTTCCATTCCTCTGCAGCTTTATTTCACAATTTCCAATTTCTCTTTTTCTCTCTCTCTTTCATCTTTGCTCTTCTCTATGATTGCAGGCTTTGTGCTTTTTTGGATCCAGATTGGTTATTAAAGTATAACAAATGATGAAAAGCAAAACAATATCTGCTATCACAGGCTGGGACATAGTGCCTGGCCCTTAAAACAAGCAACTCTGCTCCAAAATTGTATTTTTCGAGCTTCAGTTGCATGGAAGACTCAATGTATCTTTCTAGCTCTTTCTTAGACTCTAGAAGTCTAGGGAGATGTAAAGTTCATTCACATATTATTCCAGAGCTCCAAACACCTCTGGGTACCAAGTCCTCGAGGACTTGATACTTTATGATCTTCTCCTAGGCTCATAACTAACTAAGCTGGATTGTAGTCTCCCTCGGAGTGGTTGGAGGTGGTAGAATTAAGTAGGGAATAAGAGGGTAGGAGGGCCAAACGGGAAAATCTGGAGACAAAAACCTTAATTATATTTTTCTATTGGAAACCCATTAGGGATTAGCAACTCTCTTGAACTTACATGCCTATTGTCTCATATCCTACTTGGCTCATAAAGACTGTTAGCTTGGAGTTGAGACAGGAACTGGGAGCTGTGTTTGGATTGACACGTTTCTAGCGCACACCATTCTTCTACAACATCCTTATTTTAAGACCATTCTTATCTTCTTCTATTGTGCTGATTAGACTGAAATCAGATTACATCTTAGTTACAGTTTTTTGTTGTCATCCTTCTTAGTTTTGGCTTGTCTCTTGCAATTTGAATTTTAATTCATTAATAGTGTAATGTTCAGTGGGAGCTTGTGTTATTTTTGTTATTTTTGTTTGTTTCTTCTTGTTCTCCTTCTCTACACTCCCCCATGCTACTTTCAAGGTGAATGTTCTGTCTTTTAGGCTTCCCTGTCTCCCAGTCCAGAACCAAATATATGACAGCAACTAGAATTCTTATCCTACAGTGATACTGTTGATCTCATAGATATCCCTCCTAAGAAAAAGTGGTATTTTCTGGATTTCTTTCAAATGTTTTCTACTTACTGTTGTTTACTTCTTTTCAAATAATTTGATGTATACCAACAGAAAAAAATTCATTTTTTTCATTTCCTAATATGCATATGTATATATTAGGAAAAGAAACCTTTAAGAACAAAACACGTGCAGGTTTACTTGTGATGCACTGTAATATTCTTTATTACATTCTAATTTATTTTTATAAAAAATACTTGTTGTGTCCTTCTAGGTGATTTCAAATCTGATAATGGTTGCAACTTGTAGTTTGAAAAACACTGATCCACCTTCTCCGAGTATAAAGCTTTATTAAAACTAAGCTCTTAAGACCAGGCACAGTGGCTCAAGCCTGTAATCCCAGCACTTTGGGAGGCTGAGGTGGACAGATCACAAGATCAGCAGTTCAAGAGCACTGGCCAGCATGATAAAGCCCGTCTCCACTAAAAATACAAAAATTGCTGGGCGTGGTGACAGTCGCCTGTAATCCCATCTATTCAGGAGACTGAGGCAGGAGAATCATTTGAACCTAGGAGGTGGAAGTTGCAGTGAGCCACAGTCATGCCATTGTTGTCCAGCCTGGGCAACAGGGTGAAACTCCATCTCAAAAAAACAAACAACAACAACAACAACAACAAAACCTTATCTCCTCCTGACAGTGTTTCACCAGTTTTAATCAAATTATTTTCATGACAGTAGAACCTTACAAAATTTTCTGATGTCAGTCAATAAATGTGGTTCTGGCACTTGGAGTCTCAAAAGATAGAAGAAGCATCACCTGCTACTATCATATTTTTCTATTCTGCAATGTCCCATAAAAACCTTTGCCTGGTTTTTGAATGTGAACATCTCATTATTTTTTTTTTTTATTTGTGCTGTGTGTTTACAGATCAGAGGGATAGTCACAGTATAAACTTAGGATATCTATCATGATCAGAAATAATGAATACGATTTATTTATAAATACTTGAGAAGCCCAGATATCAATGATTATAGTATGAAATTTATATATAATTATAAACATGTAAAATGCTGACTACAAAAGCAATGTATTATGGAAAATATATATTTATATAATAGAGCAAGAGGTACATAAACAAAAATTAAACACACAGTTCAGTGCTGGAAAAAAAATCTGCCACCTTAAATTTGTAAAATAATTTTTTACTGTATTTCTAAAGTAAGATAACTATGTTAGTCCTTTTTTGTATTGATAAACATCTTTCTTCTCTTTGGATTATCTGCCTTGCTCCCTTGTCTATATTTTACATCTATTACTGTTACAGGTACTTGTATAACACACAAGAATGCCATCAAAAGATGAATACTATCAGTGTTGTAAAATACTTCCAGCACAGCAGAATAAATGTATTATGTAAATGTAGCATATGATTACCTTTAGCTTTATTGTTTTCCATTAGAAGGCCAAATGTACTTTATCTAAAAGCTAGGTAAATGAATGACTCTTTAAAAAGTCGTTTAATGTTTTACTTAGGCAGGCATGAAATAAAGTTGCTCACACATATTTTTTTTAACTATGAAATATGTGAACACCTCAGATTTTTACTTGTCTTTACTTATCATAAAATGCTTCCATGCTCATTTCTCTCCTTGTATATAATGACCTAATATGTGTATCTATAAGGGTTTTCCTTTATCAACTGTTTTGCAATCATTTATTTTAAATGTAATGTTTCTTTAACATACACAATCATTTACTCAGTACATGTCAATAAGCTTTATTTGTAAGATAGTGGAATCACAGTCCTTTTCTTAGCTTACTTATAAATATACAAAATCACAAGGAAAATAAGTTAGTTATTGGAGATTGCACAGTTGGCGACAGAGCTGAAATTAGCACTCAGATTTCTAGCTTTCATCTTTTGCAACAGTGCTTTTTAAACTTGGAATTTGGAAACCGTGCTGGGAAATTTTTTATGCCTTAGAACTTCAACTTTTGTGGTGGTATTGAGACATAGTCTAAGGTGACAGATCAGAAATAAATTAAATATGAAGATGGTGATCACACTTTCTTCCCTGAAGACCAAAGAAATGCCTCACAGAGTCCTAATGTTCTTTCGAACATGGTTTAACAATGATTGTTCTAAGCCAGTATATCTGAAAGTGTGCTGTGAGCAAAATTTGAGACTACTTAAAATAAAATTTTATTGGCATGAAGATAAAAAAGAAATTCAGACATATTTTTTAAGTTTTTGTTTGTTTTGTTAAGTGAAGGAAATCACAGAGACTGTGCTATGCTCATTTGCAATAGGACTATGCGGAAGGTGATTTGGGTCTGTGGTATTTCCTCAAAATCTTTTGCCATAGAATTATTTCATCAAAATTACATCTATTTTACACAAATGACTGTCAGAACACAGCTTAAACTAAAGATTGATAAATATCATGTAAAATATTTGTAAGGTACCAAATATATATTTCATTTAGAGTAGGTTCTAACATAAAGTTATAAGAAATAAAGTTGCATTTGTCAATTGTTGCATTTGTTATTTTAAAAATTAAATATTCACGTTCTCTTATGTTTTTAGAAAAAACAAAGTAAATGTGTTTAGAAGTACAATGGTTTCTGATATCCATGCCCATAATGCATTTAACTGACAGTGATCAGCAAAGATTCAAAGAGAGCAATCCTTTCACACATTATTTAATATCTTATTTGACTGGTTGTTCCCAAACACGGACAGTGCAACAGAATCATCTACAGATCTACTAAAGGTAATATCTTCTGATCTAGTATTAATCGAACCTAGAACAGAACCTAGAAATTTCTTTTTTAAAAAACAAATGCCCAAGTAATTCCATTGAATGTAAAAAAATGCAAAATTTAAAATTTAAAAAAATTATTTGTCAAGTATTACCAAGTAGAAAGCCAGACAACAGATGTTCTACTCTCTTCTTCTGTCCCTTCTCTTCCAACACCCTGAAGTATTTGAAGGTTAGATGCAGAAGCAAGTCAAAGAGTTGGATCATTTTCACTTTTAAAACCAGCTCTTCTTTCTACAACTCTTCATTGATCAGAAAGTCTTTCTTTAACTGCCTGGAAAATACTGCCTATATTATCTCTATTTTTTGTGTGATAGTGTTAGCCCTCCTGTGTCTTTATAGAGTCATAATATAAAAATGGTTGCCAGAAATGTGACTTGCACTACAGAAATGAAAATCTATAAGATTCATGTTTGAAATATTGTTTTCTTTACACCTTAATTTTGTTCCCATATTTCTTGAACCCTTACTAAGTTCTTTGCTTAATTCTAGATACAATGAGGGCAAATAGATCTTCCCTTAAAAATTTAGGTCCAAGAAAACAGTCATAAATCCATTCTAAGGCCTAAAATATAGTTCACTTATCATGAGACTTTGACTTGTTTCAGTAGATCAAATGCAGTTGTCTAGATGTTTCTACTACAATAGAAATAATTTTATTTTTTTAAAAAAAGCTAGGTTTTAAAAGTACTACCCATATTTTATGATGTTCTTTGGGTATTTTTTTACTTTATAACTGAATAAAATATCTAAGAGATGTTGTTTAGATTAAGGCACTAATTTGCATAATAATAGGACCTATGATTATTTTTTGAAGGAAGGAATAAAGAAACTAATATTCAGTATGCTCAGGTTTTAGTAACATAAAATTTGGTTATCATTGTATCTCTCTCTTTCCCTCCCTCTTTCTGCACACACACACACACACACACACTCACACACACATGCGTGTGCATGCACGTCTTTCAATCCTAATTTTAATCAGCTCTTTCACAGAGGATATAGAATTATCTCCTTCTTGATACCTGCTTGCATTTTACAATGCTTGCTTCATACTTTTAGCATGGAATATTACTAACCAAATAAAATTCCAAATATTAAGGAAACATTCCAAACATGGTTTGGAAAACATAGAAAGATGTTTTCTTCTGATATAATAACAAAAAATAATAGCATGAACACAGATTTATATACTGTTACCCATGTGCCAAGTGCAGCACTAAAAGTTTTATATTCTTTTTCCATATAACCCTTAAAACAATCCCATATTACAGATGAGGAAACTGTTTTACATAACAATTACAGAACTAGTTCAATGTCTCATACTTACTGTGTTACAAAGCCTGAAGCCTATATTCAAATGAGTTCTATGGGGTCACAGAATCTGCATCTTAAACATGAGACTAAAAGTCTCTTTAAAAAAATCATCAGTTAAATATGCTTTGTTTTTAACTCTTGAAAAAAATAAGGCACTTCAGTTATGCAGAATACACCCTGGTGCCATAAGTGCATGTGTGTGTTTGTACCTGCGTGCCTGTGTGTGGGTGTGTGTGTGATTTTCAAACCACAATGTGAAATAAGAAGTTTCTAGAAGAGACCAACAGGGAAATGTATCTTTCTCTGAAAATATAAAATATAATGAGGAAGAGTTATATTTTTCTCCTCCAACTTTTAAAAGAGTAGCCAGTCTTCGCTATAAAACAAATTCAATGTCCTCTGCAAAGCCTTCCATAATCACTCTGGATATGAGTAAGTCTTCATTTCCTTTGGAACCTGATAGCAAGCTGTATTTTGTTTTACCCCACATTTCATCCTCTGTAGCTATGTCACTAAATACATGTTGAGAATCTAATCTGTATCTGTACTTATTTTTTTTACCTAGTTTGATATGATGTATAATAGTTTTTATACATATCAACCACAAGAACACATGCAAATCATTCTACTTTTAAGTGACAGTGAATGAAATTATAATATCTCTTTTAGTTTGTCTCCTTGTATCTATCCCATCCCATATAACTTCAAATAAGTCAACTTTTTGTAGGTCTTTGTGAACCCAGTACTTCAAACCCAACATTATGTACATTGGTCTGAGCCTTCACTGAACATCCTGAACAAAGATAATCAAAATTTTTATTGCGTTTGTTGCCACAGTTTCTCTTATTGAATTCCACTTGGCTTTTCTGCTTAAAGAGATTTTCTGTGTAACATCACAAGACCATGACTGCCATGGTTAGAAAGATAGAACTTTGAGACTTAACACATATTCAGCTTAACCTCTGACTAATTAATATTAAAGTCTTCACACTCAAACTCAAGATATTGAAATTCAAATAAAAACAATTATGCGTCTTTTAAGTATATGAAGCATCAGCATTTGTAAATGTTGAAAAATATATGTTCAAGTAACATGCTAAAAGGAAATGCAATGTAAATTCTTACTTATAACAATATGGTAATTTACTATTTAAATACATTTGATTTGCTCCATATTCTGTGTATCTAGTCAGTATAAGTCCTTACATTTCTGCCCTTTACAGGGCTTTAACAGGTACAGAAAGATTCTGGGGTGATAGAGAATGTGGTTTATTGATCTGAAATATACAATGCATGAAATTTTCTTCAGTGAATCTTCATAATAGTTATGATTTATAATTTTATTTTGTGAGAATTTATTTTTTTATGAAGGGAAAAATCCAGTACAAACATTTACTAGGTTCTAAGTTAAAATGACAGTAATTTTCTGTTACATGTTTTTTGTATGTTCCGCTTCTGAAACAGGACTTACCTCATTTTCCAAATGAGAAAATGAGGTAGATAAAACTTTTCAAGTAGACAATGATGAAAGATTGCAAACTAGGCCAGCCAGGACATAATGCTACCTATGCACTACATTGTTCCATTCAGTGCACGTATTATTTAGTACATGGCCAGCCAGGATGCAAAAAGGCCAGCCAGGATACAAAACCTACATACTGCATTGTACCATTCCATGCAGGTAGTACTTAATACATGGCCAGCCAGAATACAAAAAAGGCAGCCAGGATACAAAACCTACATGCTGTATTGTACCACCCAGTGCACGGAACTAAAATGTACATGCACTGGATGTTACAAGTACCATTCTAAAAAATTTATGTAATAAAAGATCTATATAATATTTTGATATCTTTATTTCTCATATATTTATATATTATTTACTCAATCATATATTCTGCTATTATATCATGACTTCAATCATCCAATGTAGTGGATTCTCTGCTCATGAACTAAATAAATAGGCATTTATCTTTCCATATATTTTTCATGAACCAAGGTTAAAGCAAATTTGCTCAACTGGCAAATTTTCATAGCAATGTTTCCTGGGATATTAGAGAGAGCTTGTATCACTTCACATGTAAGAAGGGTGAAAAAGATATCTCTAAAATGGAACATAACAACCACACATGATGCTATTCTTGCACAGTGTTTCAATCAGTGATGCAATTGGTTAGAAGACATAATGAAAAAAGCTGTAAACTTCTACAAGTTTTTTCTTTTTCTTTTTCTCACATATCAAGCAATTTTAAGAAAATGAGGTCAGGTCTGTGGTAACTCAAATTTATTATAAAACACCAAGACCTCTGCCTGTGTTCTACATGTTTAGGTGTTATCTTTTGCCTCATTGTAAAATGGCTTGAAGCTTGTAATACTGAAGTTTAAGTCAGGGCTGAAAAAAACAGCAGTCCTATCAAGAGTAATCATCAACTGTATTTCAATTATAAACTCTAGGCATTTCACAACAATTTATTCGGAACAAAATCAATGAAATAAGCAAGTTGTGGGTTTGCCCTATGTTTTTTCAGGCTAATACAAAGATAATTTGGGATAATTTTTCTTCAAGACTTATAAATTGCTTTTACTTGTATGCAAAAATCAATTTTTTCTTTATTTGGATTTTTTAATACTTCTAAAATTCATCCATTTTTTATATGATTACCAAAAATTATAACCTTAGAGGCTTTAATTTAGTTGGTAGTTGCCTTAAATTTTCCTGAAGGCTAGCTTTCCCTATGACTCCTGACCAGTGGTAACAGTCAGCCATTGCTACTTTCCACTCGGTCCCCAATATTGACATTTAAAGACTTGTTCTTTTCTTTCTTTCTTTTATTTTTTAAATGTACTATTAAAGTGTAATTTTTGACTGTCTATCCAGATATAGATATTGATACGTATGTGCTATAGTAACTTAACTAAACTTTTCATTTTCCTTTAAGTATGGAAGCATGAAGCAGATACTTTGCATATGTTTTCTCAAACTTTTTCCTCAGTGTTTAGTTCTGTGCCTGTCTCTTAGTAGGAGTTTAATAAATATTAATTGAATACATGATTATATTTTTCTTTTGATTTTTTTCTTCATGTACTTTTATAAAAAGCAAATTCCATCCTGAAGCCACGATGGTTTCCTATGTTTCATTTAATTTATACTTACAAAGAAAATATGCTGTTTTTTTATATCAGTCTTAATTTATTTAAAAACTCGCATTTAAGATATGTTTCTGTAAATTTTGAGAAGCGTGTAGTTAAATTCCTCTTCCATTTGAAATGAAATACCAGGTTTGCCAGTATCATGAATTAGTACTTAAAAAAAGTGATATTTGTTTGTGTAACTATTTGAATAATAAGATTAACATTTTTGGTTTACTGAAAACAGCTACATCTTCTCAGTTATAGACAAAATACTCACATATTTAGAAACATGAGTGAACGTCTGATATTCACATGCTCTAAAAGTGGGTAACAAGGAAATAACTTGAAATAATGACTAGCTTTTTCTATCTCAGTTTTTATAAGTAATCTTGGTATAATTGATAAAAGTAAATACATTAGGTTAATATAAATGAGATAAATTTTATAAATAAGCTTTGCATGCAATTTGAAATTTTAAAGTTATGTAAGTGATAGATACTCAAATGTCTGAGTTATTTTCAGATAAGAAAAAACATTGAAACACTAATGAATATGAACATATGTTTGTTTTTGGCTTCTTAAATTTTACAGAAGAGTAAATATGTTTGGGTCTATTGACACACATAAAATCATGGTAGGGCAAATGATGTTTCTAAAAATTAAAAACACCTACAAGATTACCATGTAGAAAATACCAGTTTGTGGTAAATCAGTTTAAAATTTCTTATTTTCTAGGTTATCACTATAAAGTAAGGTTACTAAGATTTAAAAAGTATATAATTCTGTATTAGAAGAGTACCAAAAATTAAGATATACTTTAATAAGAAAAACTATAAGAAAGGCATAAAAATGTGTTCTCTATTAAAACAATTTTTTAAAAATTCCAAATTTGAGATTATTTGTATTAGTCTATTTTCATGCTGCTTATAAAAGCATACCCAAGACTGGGCAATTTACAAAAGAAAGAGGTTTAATTGCCCTTACAGTACCATGTGGCTGAGGAAGCCCATTGATCATTGTGGAAGGCAAGGAAGAGCAGTAACATTTTCATGAACGGTGGCAGGAAAAGAGAGGACCACTTGCGCAGGCCACCTCCACTTTTTATAATCATCATATCTCATGAGACTTATTCACTGTCACGAGAACAGCATGTGAAATACCTGCCCCCATGATTCAATTACCTACCCCAGGTCCCTCTCACAACACATGGGAATTCAAGATCAGATTTGGGTGGGGACACAGAGTCAAACCATGTCAAGCATCCCCTGGACCCCTCAAAATCTCATGTCCTCACATTTCATAACCAGTTATGTGTTCCCAATAGTCCCCCAATGTCTTAGCTGACTTACTCATTTAGCATTAACTCAAAAGTCAACAGTCCAAAGTCTCATTCAAGACATGGCAAGTCCCTTTTGCCTATAAGCCTTATCAAAGGCAGGTTAGTTACTTTGTAGATACAGTTCAGGTACAGGCATTGGGTAAATACAGCCATTCCATATGGGAAAATTTGGCCAAAACAAAGGGGCTTACAGGCCCCGTCCAAGTCTAAAGTCTAACAGGGCAGTCAGTTCCAAAATGATCTCCTTTGACTCCATGTCTCAAATCCAGGTCATGCTGATACAAGAGATAGTTTCCCATGGTCTTGGACAACTATGCCCCCATGGGTTTACAGAGTAGAGCCTCCCTCCTGGCTGCTTTCACAGGCTGGCGTTTAGTGTCTGTGACTTTTCCAGGTGCATAGTGCAACGTGTCAGTGGATCTACCATTTGGAAGTCTGGAGGATAATGGCTCTCTTCTCACAGCTTCACTACATCATGCCCCAGTAGGGACTCTGTTGGGGTTCTGACCCTATATTTCCCTCTGCCCTAGCAGAGGTTCTCCATGAGAGCCCACCCTTGCAGCAAACTTCTGCCTGGACATCCAGGCATTTCCATACATCCTCTGAAATCTTGGCAGAGGTTCCCAAACCTCAATTATTGACTCTGTATACCTTCAGATTCAAACACATCTGGAAGCTTTTGAGGCTTGAGGCTTGTATCCTCTGAAGTCATGGCTCAAGCTCTATGTTGCCCCCTTTCAGACATGGCTGGAGTGGCTGGGAGGCAGAGCACCAAGTCCCTAGGGTGCACACAGCAGGGGGGCCCTGGGCCTGACCTACAAAAATACGTTTTCCTCCTAGGTGTCTGTCCCTGTGATGGGAGGGGCTACCATGAAGACCTTTGAGGTGTCTTGGAGACATTTTTCCCATTGTCTTTGGTATTAACATTCAGTTCCCCATTACTTATGCAAATTTCTGTCACTGGCTTGAATTTCTCAGAAAATGGGATTTTTTTTCAATTCCATTGTCAGGCTGCAAATTTTCCAAACTTTTACGCGATGCTTCCCTCTAAATCTGAATTCCTTTAACAGTACAAAAGTCACCTCTTGAATACTTTGCTGCTTAGAAATTTCTTCTGCCAGATATCCTAAATCATCTCTCTCAAGTTCAAAGTTCCACAAATCTCTAGAGAAAGAGCAAAACACCTCCAGCCTCTTTGGCAAAATATAACAAGAGTCACCTGTGTTTCAGTTCCCAGCAAGTCCTTCATTTCCATCTAAGACAACCTCAACCTGGACTTTATTGTCCATATTGCTATCAGGCTTTTGGTTAAAACCATTCAACAAGTCTCTAGGAAGTTCCAAACTTTCCCATATTTTCCTATCTTCTTCTGAGCCCTCCAAAATGTTCCAACCTCTGCTTGCTACCCACTTCTAAAATTACCTTCACATATATTTGGGTATCTTTTCAGCAGTGCCCCACTGTATTGGTAACAATTTATTGCACTGATCCATTTTCATGCTGCTGATAACAACACACCTGAGCTTGGGCAATTTGCAAAAGGAAGAAATTTAATTGGACTTACAGCTTCATTTGGATGGGGAAGCCTCAAAATCATGGTAGAAGGCAAGGAGGAGAAAGTCACATCTTACATGGATGGCAGCAGGCAAAAAGAGAAGCACTTGTGCAGGCAAACTCCCCTTTTTATAACCATTATGTCTCCTGAGACTTATTCACTATCACAAGAATAGCATGGGAGAGGCCTGACCCCATGATTCAGTTACCTCCCACTGGGTCCCTAGCACAACATGAGAGAAAATCAAGATGAAATTTCAGTGGGGACAAACCTAAAGCATATCATTATTTAAAAGCCATTTCAAAAAGTAAACTTAGAAAATAAATAGAAACAAGATAGAAATAACTTACTTTATATATAACTTTCTCTCTCTCTCTCTCTCTCTCTCTCTCTCTCTCGAGAGGAAGTTATAAGTATGAAGATGCATTTGGTTTAATGAAAGTTAAAAAGGAAAGAGCAAAAAGTAAAAAGTAAAATCTATTTTCCTTTTTTCTTGAAATGATAAGGGAAAAAGAAAGTACATTTTGTTCAAATGCAAAATGACTGGTTATTAAAGAAAGAGGAAATATAGGACAAAGCATAAGATCTAAGTATGTTGTGAAAGGATAAATTTAGGAAAAAAATGTTGTGTTTGATCAAGTTGAATATAAATAGAAGGGAAGTCTATAAGTTTTTTTTTTAAATATTGAGCTTTAATGTTAGGAATACACTAATATAAAACTGGAGTTTTGTGTTAGAACAACAAGGTTTCCTTGAGTTATAGATTTGCTCTTAGTAAATTTTGCAAGAGGTTTTGATTTAATTCTGAAATCAGTTTCTTTAATTGTTCAACCATCTTCTAAACCAGCATTATTTTTTCTTCTCTTTTACAGTCTCCATTTAGTCTCCCCAATTTCTGCTCAGAAGTGTTATTTTCTTCATTTAGAATGATGATTTTGTTTATCAAGGTAAGGTTTTGCTCTTGAAACTTCTCAGCTTCATATCTTAGAAGTTCAACCTTTGCCATGTCTCACAGCATGTAACTTGTCAGTCATCATTGTCTCAAGTCCTCCTCTCCTCAAGGGTATACATATTTTCTTCGTTTGGAGTGATGTTTTAACTTTTTGTTTTTTGTTTTTTTGGCAGCTACTGTAACTATTTTCTTTAGTTCCAACTCTGGAGTTAGGGCCTGACACTAAAATGCTCTTTTTCAATGGACTGGAAAAAATTTTTCCTTCAGGATAATTTAATTTTTTACTCTTGACTTTTCTTGATTTGTTGTTCCATGTAACTAGAAATCTTCCTCTGGTGTTATAAAAGCTATGTATTCCTCTGTTCAAGGTACTAGTTTTTGTGTTTACATTCATTCTTCTATTATATTATGGACACTCATAATGTTGGACACAAACTGTTCCTGGGTCTTGATTAAATTCAAGTACATTTCGTCAAGTTTGACTTCCAGGTGATCTAAATGGACTTTACATTAGGAGAAACAATTACACTTCAGAACGTTTTCCTTTACATTTTTTTGTAACTAGTCAAGGATACAGATATTTTACATTTTATACAGGTAATTTCTTCTTTTCTTTATTAGAGTTTTTGATTACTTAGAAAAAAAATAAGCTTTTAAAGAAGTAAACTTTGTAGGGACATGGATGAACCTGGAAACCATCATTCTCAGCAACACTGACACAAGAACAGAAAATCAAACACCACATATTCTCACTCATAGGTGGGTGTTGAACAACTAGAACATATGGACACAGGGAGGGGAGCATCACACACTGCGGTCTGTTCGGGGGATATAGGGGAGGGACAGCAGGGGGTGGGGAGTTGGGGAGAGATAGCATAGAGAGAAATGCCAGATATAGGTGATGGGGAGGAAGGCATCAAATCACACTGCCATGTGTATACCTATGCAATAATCTTGCATGTTCTTCTCATGTACCCCCAAACCTAAAATGCAATTAAAAAGAAAAAGAAAAAAAAAACCTATAAATCCTTAAAAAAAAAGAATTAAACTTTTGTGTTTTTTTGTTCGTTTGTTACATCTATGTAGAATATTATTCTTTTTGAAGTCTTTGATTATCACTCTGGTTAACGGTATAACTATTATATCACAGTGACCTGTGACCCTATTTTGATCATGTGTTTTGAACTCTTTGACATATTTAGTGAAATTCCTCAGAATAAAATTCTCAATTAAGTATTCTTGACCTTAAAGTAACTTTGGGATTTTTTTCCCAAAAGGAAAATCCAGGAAGCCTTGGACCTTCTCAAAGTTTTCTAAAATAGAGCTACTCTGCTAAAATAGGCTTATTTTAGGCTGGCGCAGTGGCTCACACCTTTAATCTCAGCACTTTGTGAGGCCAAAGCAGGCGGATTACGAGGTCAGGAGTTCAAGATGAGCCTGGCCAACAGGGTGAAAACCCATCTCTACTAAAAATACAAAACTTAGCCCAGTATGGTGGTGGGCACCTGTAATCTCAGCTACTCAGGAGGCTGAGGCAGGAGAATAGCTTGCACCTGGGAGGCGGAGGTTGCAGTGAGCTGAGATCTTGCAACTACACTCCAGCCTGGTGACAGAGCAAGACTCCCTTCAGAAAAACAAAACAAAACAAAACAAAAATGGCTTATTTTAGATGTTGAGTAATATGTAAATCATTGTCAAGTAATCGATGATGTTAGGTCTTTCACTTACATTTATGGGCAAGTTAAAAATGAATGTTCAAAAATTGCATAAAATTTCTAAAAATCTTATAGTTACCAGTCATAGTTTTGTTCGCTGTTTTTTATGTCACAAAAATAGTCAAATTTCCTTGTCAGTTTTTGGATATAATAAACTTTTATCGCATTCTTAGCCATGACTATTCTGTCTCTGCCACATACTCTTTCGACAGTTCTTTTAAAGCACTTGCAACCAAATTCATGGAAAAAGACTCTAAGAAGTGCTCTTAAAAATGCAGGTTTCTACAACTTTAATATTAATGAACTAAATAAATATGTTTTAGAACTCTAATGATGAAACCGATGACTTCATTAAATTACTAATCAAGATAGAACAGGGCAAAAATTAATCACAAGATATTAAGTATCTAATAAAAACAATGTTTCATGACTTTCATTAGAAAAATTATAGTTGTTCACTTAGATGCTTTGTTTTCCACATTTAGGAAATAAAAGACATTTTCTTTTAAGCTTTCCATAGCTTAATAGCAATTTGGTAAACTAAACTTTTATGAGCAAATGGGAAAACATGTACATTTTACTTTATTTCTCCCCAATCTGGAAACTATTCATGAGTATTCTTTATTTTAATGGCAATTTAGTTATTTGCATATGTTCAATAAAAATTTACCTTTCTTTATGATAGAATAAAATTAAAAACATTGGTTATATTAACAAAGCTTTGATACATATATCACATTTGAGAACGTTCATAGAAACACTTTTATATTTCATAGCCTTATAGTAAGCAATTATCAATTCCTAGCACGTACAGAATCCCCACAATGGTGGGTAAAATCTGAATCCTGTCTTGGTTTTGCTGCCTATCCTCCAGGAGATTTTAACTAAAATTATGATGTGGCAAATTGCTATTCTGGCTGCACTTATGTAAATAATAGGAAAAAAACTGATGAGACTAAACTAATTTTACAAACAAATTTGTCTTACTCTGATTATCTCTGGTAGCAATCAGGACGACTATGGAGAAAAAAAATATGTTTCTAAAGAAAAGTTATAACACCTGTTATCTGCCTGCCAACTGGATTAGATCCTGAATTCTTCTACATTCCTCCAATCCAAGTTTCTTTCATGAAATTACTAAGAATGGGAACCTCTCTGTTCCTAAAGATATATATGCTAAAACTAGTTAAATTTATATTATATAAATTCATATTTATATTTTGTTAAATTTATACTACTATATTTCCTGTCTAGCCTGCAGACCCGTGAACCAATTAAACTATTTTTAATATAAATTACTGAGTTTCAGTTATTTCTTTATAGCAACACAAGAACAGCCTATCATAGGAACTGAAAAATCTCAATAGCACAAAAAAAATTTGAAAAATGGCAAAAAATCTGAACAGACATTTTTCAAAAGAAGGCAAATAGTTACATAAAAAAGTGCTCTGCATCAGTAATCATTCGGGAAATGCAAACTACATTCACAAGATATAACTTCATACCTGTTAGAATGGCGGTTATCCAAAAGATGAAAGATAACAAATATTGGAGAGGATATGAGAAAAACTCTCATATATTGTTGGTGACAATATAAATGAATACAGTCATTATGAAAAATGATATGAAGCTTTCTAAAAAAAGTGAAAACAAAAGTACCCTAAGACCCAGTAATCCCATTTTTGGACACCTATCTAAAGGAACTGAAATCTTACATTGAAGGTATATCTGATTTCCCATGTTCATTACAGCATTATTCACATGACACAAAATATAGAATCAACTTAAGTGTCCATCAATGAATAAATGGATTAAAAATGTGATGCATGGATCAGACGCAGTGGCTCACGCCGGTAATCCCAGCACTTTGGGAGGCCGAGGCAGGCAGATCACGAGGTCAAGAGGTGGAGACCATCCTGACCAACATGGTGAAACTCCGTCACTATTAAAAAACAGAAATTAGCTGGATGTGGTGGCGCATGCCTGTAGTTCCAGCTACTCAGGAGGCTGAGGCAGGAGAATTGCTTGAACCCAGGAAGCGGAGGTTGCAGTGAGCCGAGATTGCACCACTGCACTCCAGCCTGGTGCCTGGCAACAGACCAAGGCTGTCTCAAAAAAAAAAAAAAATACATGATGCATATACATGCTAGGATACTATTCAGCCTTAAGAAAGGGAAATATTCTAACATTTGGGATGAAATGAAAGAATCTAGAGGACATTATGCTAAGTGTAAGATAAGAAGAGAAAGACAAATATTGCATAATCTCATTTATTTGTGGAATCAAGTTAAACTCATACAAGTATAAAGTAGAATGATTGTTAGCCAAGGCTGGGGGATTATCGATAAAGGAAGAGAAGTTGTTGAAAAAAAAGGCATAACAGGTGAAACAGATTTTGAGATACATTTCACAGCAGAGTACTATAGTGTACTATAATAATGTACTATATATTTCAAAATAACCCAGAGTAAATTTCAAATGTCTCACCATAAATAAGTCAAAGGTAAACAAAGTGACATATGTGTTGGCTAGCTTGATTTATTCATTCCATGTTGTATACATGTAGCAAAATCACATTTTATCCCATTAATGTATATAATCATAATTTGTCAGTCAAAAACAATTTTTTTTGAGACAGAGTTTTGCTCTTGTTGCCCAGGCTGGAGTGTAATGGTGTGATCTTGGCTCACCACAACCTCCGCCTCCCGGGGTCAAGGGATTCTCCTACCTTAGCCTCCTAAGCAGCTGGGATTACAGGCAGGTGCCACCACTCCCAGCTAATTTTTTGTATTTTTAGTAGAGATGGGGTTTCTCCATGTTGGTCAGGCTGGTCTCAAACTCCTGACCTCAGGTGATATGCCTGTCTCAGCCTCCCAGAGTGCTGGGATTACAGGCATGAGATACCACACCCTGCCAAAAAATATTATTTCTAATTATTTAAAAGAAATAATATGCATCACTTGGAATTATTTAAAAATAAAGTAATTTAATTTTAGAAATTATTGGCAATTTGATAAACATCTGCTAATGTACACATTTCAATTTAGACTTTCTTTTAATATCTTTCTTTACCATCACATTAAATCTGTTAGTAAAAACTGATGGTATATTCAAATTAGTGTGAAGAGCAGGACTTTTTTTTTTTTTTTTTTTTTTTTTTTTAGATGGAATTTTGCTCTTGTTACCCGGGCTAGAGTGCAGTGCCATGATCTTTGATCACCACAACCTGCACCTCCTGGGTTCAAGCAATTCTTCTGCCTCAACCTCCTGAGTAGCTGGGACCAAAGGTGTAAGCCACCATGCCCAGCTAATTTTTCTATTTTTAGTAGAGACAGGGTTTCACCGTGTTGACCAGGATGGTCTCAATCTCTTGACCTCGTGATCCACCCACCTCAACCTCCCAAAGTGCTGGGATTACAGGCATGAGCCACCGTGCCTGGCAAGAGCAGGACATTTTTAAGCAGGTTTCCTACCATTTATTTGATCTCAATTTTGCTATAGACAAAATAGTTTGTATAGACAAATGATTGCTAACATGCTTTATTGTCTTTAAATGGCCAAGATCTAAAAGACGTCTATTTAAATTTCAGATTTGTGATCATCATAGATTGTAAGAGAGCATAAAAATATTGATTCCCAGAATACAGTACATTTATTTAAAACACAGGAAAGCGAAGGGAAAATACTCAATATTAGAAAATTAACACTAGTACTGAATGTGTTATATCGTGTATAAAATGTAGTATATTCAGTAACAAAAACACAAGACTAGCCAGTAAGATGTCGAAAATAGAGAATTTATATCTTGTTAGTGAAGCTTTCAAAAGGGAGTGGGAAAAATTTATTCAGAGCCAACCACATAGAGCAACTCTTTATCACATAAAGTTTCCTTGAGCCATTTCCAAAATCATTGATATTGTTGGCAAAGTTGAAATGGAAAGGCAATAGTGTTAATTGGCACTTAAAAATATATAAATAAGAGTGTATTTTAATCACAGAAGTGGTGTTTTGTTAAAAATTTAGCTGCAGTTTTACTACATTTTTTTTCTGATTTTTCACTGTATTTAGAAAAAGAAATGGGATACAAATTGAAACAGGGCTGAAAAAAGAAAATATATAACAGGACTGAAAACCTTCAGGAAAAGAGTAATTGAGAATATAGCCCCATTTCAGAACCATTAAAACTAAGATTATGGCATTATTGAATATACAGTTTTAACCGTATATGTATTAAAATTATTCTGCACTTAAAACAATGCATATTGATGATTCATTCTGTTTTCATTTTTTCTTTATGTATCTCTTTTTAGGGACTAATGTGGAGCATACCTAAGGATGTATACATTCAAAGTTTTTAGTTGATATATTTCTACAAAGTCAACATTTATTTACATAATACCCAGCTCAAGAAATAGAACATTATCAGCATTTCAAAAGCCCCACTAAATTTCTTTTCCAGTAATCCCTTCCACTCACCAAGTGTAACCATCATCCTAACTTTCTGTATCCATTTTTTTATTTCTGTGCAATAAATTACAATAAACTAATTGATGTTAAGTAAGACAAGTTTATGATCTCATAATCACTGTATGTTTGGAGTTTGGATATACTTTGATCTGCTACTGACAATCTCACCAGGCTACAATCAAGATTTTAATCATACTGAATTCCATCTGCAGATCAGAGTCATCTTTCATGTGTTTGTAGGACTAAAGTTATGTTTATTGACTGGCTGACCAATGGATATCACACTTACTTTCTGGAGGCCTCCTTCAGGTCCTTTTACCATGGCCTCTGTCATAGGGAGTTCACAATATTGTTACTTGTTTCTTCTAGGGCATCTGAAGAAACTCTACTTTCGAATCTTTCTCTACATGAAATGTCTGGATTCTGTTTTAAAGGGCTCATCTGATTAAGTTTACCCAGTATAATCTCCTTTTTGATGAATTCAAACACAATCTATTAGGAACATTAATTTCATTTTAAAAAGACTTTACTGTTACCATTTGATGTAACCTAATCACTGGAGAGAAATCAAATCATAGTCCCAAGTCCCAGTCACATTCAAAGGGTAAGGATTACTCAAGCACACAAATCTAAACTAGTGAAACCCTTAAACTAGTACAACACTTATTGTTCTGCAGAAGCCAGAGGTGATCCCCAGGCAAGCAGGGTCTGGAGTGGACCTCCAGCAGTCCTACAGCAGAGGATCCAGACTGTTAGAAGGAAAACTAAAAAACAGAAAGAAATAATTTCAACATCAACAAAAAGGATATCTACTCAGAGACCCCATCCGAAAGTCCCCAACTACAAAGGCCACAGGTAGATAAATCCACAAAAATGGGAAGAAACCAGCACAAAAAGGATAAAAACATCTAAAACCAGAACCCCTCTCCTCCTAAAAGAATCACAACTCCACACCAGCAAGATAACAAAGCTGGATGGAGAATAAGTCTGATGAATTGACAGAAACAGGCTTCAGAAAGCAGGTAATAACAAACTTCCCTGAGCTAAAAGAACATGTTCTAACCCAATGCAAAGAAACTAAGAACCTTGAAAAAAGGTTAGACAGAATAGTAATGAGAATAAACAGCTTAAAGAAGAATATAAATGACTTGACAGAGCTGAAAAACACAACATGAAAACTTTGTGAAGCATATACAAGTTTCAATAGCCAAATCAACCAAGCAGAAGAGAGGATATCAGAGATTGATGATCAACTCAATGAAATAAAATGAGAAGGGAAGAATAGAGAAAAAAGAGTGAAAAGAAATGAACAAAGCCTCCAAGAAATATAGGATTACGTGAAAAGACCTAATCTACGTTTGATAGCTGTGGCTGAATGTGATAGAGATAATGAACTCAAGCTGGAAAACACTCTTCAGGATATTATCCAGGAAAACTTCCCCAATCTAGCAAGGCACGCCAACATTCAACTACAGGAAATACAAAGAACACCACAAAGATATTCCTCCAGAAGGCCAAACCTAAGACACATAATCGTGAGATTTCACCAGCGTTGAAATGAAGGAAAAAATGCTAAGGGCAGACAGAGAGAAAGGTGGAGTTACCCACAAAGGGAAACCCATCAGACTCACAGTGGACCTCTTGGCAGAAACCCTACAAGTCAGAAGAGAGTGGGGGCCAATGATCAGTATCCTAAAAGAAAAGAACTTTCAATCCAGAATTTCGTATCCAGCCAAACTAAGCCTCATAAGTGAAGGAGAAAGAAAATCCTTTACAAACAAGCATTTGCTGAGATATTTCATCACCACCAGGCCTGCGTTATAAGAGCTTCTGAAAGAAGCACTAAACATAGAAAGAAACAACAAGTACCAGCCACTCCAAAAACATACCAAGTGGTAAAGACCATTGACACAATGAAGAAACTGTGTCAACTAATGGCCAAAACAACCAGCTAGCATCAAAATGGCAGGATCAAATTCACACATAACAATATTAATCTTAAATAATTTGTCTAAGTTCTTTGTAGATTCTGGATATTAGCCCTTTGTCAAATGGGTAGATTGAAGACATTTTCTCCCATTCTGTAGATTGCCTGTTCACTCTGATGATAGTTTCTTTTGCTGGGCAAAAGCTCTTTAGTTTAATTAGATCTCATTTGTCAATTTTGGCTTTTGTTGTCATTGCTTTTGGTGTTTTAGTCATGAAGTCTTTGCCCATGCCCATGTGCTGAATGGTATTGCCTAGGTTTTCTTCCAGGGTTTTTATGGTTTTAGGTCTTATGTTTAAATCTTTAATCCATCTTGAGTTAATTTTTGTATAAGGTGTAAGGAAGGGGTCCAGTTTCTGCTTTCTGGACATTGCTAGCTAGTTTTCCAACACCATTTATTAAATAGGGAATCCTTTTCCCATTGCTTGTTTTTGTCAGGTTTGCCTAAGATCAAATGGTTGTACCAGTACCATGCTGTTTTAATCAACCAGCATCATTTTTTATAGATTAGAAAAAAAAAATTGTGAAATTCATATGGAACCAAAAGAAAAAAATAATAGACCAGACAGCCAAAGCACTCCTAAGCAAAAAGAACCAATTCAGTGGCATCACATTGCCTGACTTCAAATTTTACTGCAAATTTATAGTAACTAAAACAACATGGTACTGGTACAAAAACAGACAAATACATCAATGGAATAGAATAGAGAACCCAGAAATAAAACCACATACATACAGCCACCAGTCAATCTTTAATAAAGTTAAAAAATGTGGAAAGAACACCCTATTCTATAAATGGTGCCCAGAAAACTGGCTAACCCTATCAAGAAGAATGAAACTGGACCTCTGCCCCTCACCACACACCAAAATTACCTGAAGATAAATAAAAGCCTAAAAATCAGAGCTGAAACTGTAAAAGTCCTAGGAGAAAACCTAAGGAAAATACTTCTGGATTTTGACTTAGGCAAATAATTTATAACAAACACCCCAAAAGCAAATGCAACAAAACCAAAAATAGATAAATGAGACTTAATTAAAATAAAAATCACAGCAAAAAGAATAATCAAAAGAATAAGCAGACAACATAAAGAAGGAGAGAAAATATTTTCAAATTATGCCTCCAACAATTGACAGATATTCAGAAGGAGCTCAAACTAACAGGAAAAAAATGAGCAACTCCATTAAAAATTGGGGAAAGGACATAATCAGATTTTTTTTTCTCAATAAAAGAAATACATGTGGACAGGAAAAAATGTAAACAAAGATGCTCACCATAACTAATCATTAGAGAAATGCAAATGTAAACCACAATGAGATAGCATTTTACAGCAGTCAGAATGGCTTTTATTAAAAAGGCAAAAAACAACAGATATTGACATGGATGTGGAGTAAATAGAATGCTCATAAGCTGTTGGTGAGAATGTAAATTAGTTCAATGATGGTGGCAAATAGCATAAAGATATCTCAAAGAACTAAAAACAGAATTTCCATTCAACCTAGCATTCTCATTACTGGGTTTGCACCTGAAGAAAAACAAATCATTATGTATAAAAAAGACACCTGTTAGCAGGATGTGGTGGCATCCTCCTGTAGTTTCAGCTGCGAGAGGATAGCTTACACCCTGGGATTGAGGCTGCAGCTTTATGATCATGCCACTGCACTCTAGCCTAGGTAACAGGGTGAGACCCTTTCTTAAAAAAAATAAAAAAGAAAAGAAAAAATTCTATTAAAAAGTTACTTGGATTGGCACGCTTATTGAAGCGCTGTTTATAATAGCAAAGTTGTGAAACCAACCTAAGTGCCCACAAGTAGTTAATTGGATAAAGAAATGTTAGTGTATATCCACACCACAGAATACTATGTAGCCATAAAAAGAATGAAATCATATCCTTTGCAGCAATATGGATGGAGCTGGATGCCATTATCCTAAGTGAGTTAATTCAGAAACAGAAAATCAAATATTGCATGTTCTCATTTATAGGTAGGAGCTAAGCAATGGTTACACGTGGACATAAAGATGGAGAGAGAGTAGACTCCGGAGACTAAAACTGGGGGAAAGTGGGAGGGGAAATAAGAGTTTAAAAATCTACCTATTGGGTACAATGTTCAATATTTGGTTGATGGGTACAGTAGAAACCCAATCCCTACCATTACACGTGTAATCCCTATGTAACAACAACCAAAAATCACATATACCCCCTGAATCTAAAATGTAAAAGATGGTAAATAAAAACAACAAAAATAAAACATTGTTGAGAGAAATTGAAGAGGATAAATGGTTCTGGTTTATTTTTCCTTTTTTTTCTCACTTTATCTCTTTCCTGTCACATTTTATTGTAAGCAACAAAGAGAAACCAGGCCATGCCTTCCACTTTTAGATTGGAAACCTCCTCAGTTAATTATTTAAGCTTATGACTTAGAAGTTCTACTTTGCATCACTGAACAGGAAACATAATTTAGTCAAGTTCTATGCTACTTTATAATAAGAATAGCTCTTTCACTTTCATACAACATGTTCCTCATTTCCATCTGAGACTTCTTCAGAAGTACCTTTGACACTCATAATTAAAGCTAGTCTGTTCCTGTATTCTCTAAGATGATAGAAGCTTTCTCTGCAACTGCCCTACTTCCTACTTCTTTCTGAGCCATCACCAGAATTAACTATAAAGACCATATTTCTTCCAGCAATAGCTTCAAGGCTTTTCTATCAAACATCCCCAAATTCTTTCAGCCTCTATCCAATATCCAGTTCCAAAGACACTTCCTCATTTTTAGCTATTAATGACACTAGAACTTCAAATCCAGTACCAAAATATGTATTCAACTTCGATGGCTGCTCTAAAAATGTACCACAAATTGTTTAGCTTAAAACAATATAAAATGTGTTGTCTACAAGTTCTGAAAGCAAGAAATCAGAAATCAAGGTGCTAGCACATCCATACTTCCTCTGAGATTATGAATTAAATGATTCTTTGCATATTACTACCTTCTGGTAATGGCAAAGAATATTTTGAAATATTTGGCTTGAAGCTGCATCACTCTGTTCTCTGTTTCTGTCATCACATGTCATGCTCTCTGGGTGTCTTTAGCTTCAAATGAGATTTTCTTTGTTTTATAAGGACTCTGATTTATTGGATTTAGGGTTTGCCCTAACTAATTGCTTTTGAAATGACCCTCTTTTCAGGAAAGATCACATTCCTAAGTACTTGGGTTAAGGCTTCAATATAGCTTTTTTTGAGGACCTGTAATAGAGCTACTCATTGTGCCATACACAAATATTAACTTGAAACTGATTGTAGACTTACATCTGAGAGCTAAATCTATAAAACATTTTGATAAAACATAGAAGTTAATTTTGGTAACTTTGAATTAGGCAAAGCCAGTCTAGATATGAAACTAAAAGCAGAAGTGACAAAATAAAAAAGTGTATAAATAGTACATCATCAACATGAAAACATTTGTTCTTTAAAAGATATCAACAAGGAAGTGAAAAGACAGCATAGAGAAACAGAGAACATATTGCAAATCATATAGCTCATAAGGGACATATCTAAACTACATAAAGAAAAAGTACAAATCAATAACAACAAGACAAATCAATTACAATGGTTAATGAAAATAGATGTTTCTCCAAATAAAAAGTATTAATGAGGAATAAGCACATGAAATAATTTTCAACATCACTAGTCATCAGGAGAATGCAAGTAAAAACCGCAATGAGACATCATTTCAGACACGCACTAGACTATCTTTTATTTGAAAAATGATAACAGGTTTTGGCAAGAATGTGGAGAGAACATGACTCTCATACATGGCTGGTGAAAATGGACAATGGTACAGTGCTTTGGAAGATAGTCCAGAAGCTCCACAGAAAGTTAAACATATAATTACCAAGTAACCCTTCAGTTATATTCCAAGGAATACATCTAAGAGAAATGAAAACATGTCCACAAAATATTATTCATAGCAGAATATTTTATAATAGCTAAAAAGTAGAAACAAGAAAAATGTCCATTGATTGTAAAAGGATTTTAAAGATGAGGTTGATCTATACAGCATCATATTTTTCAATTATAAAAGGGAATGGCATATTGATGCATATGTAATACCAGGATAAACCTTGAAAACAGTGTAAGTGAAAAAAGCCAGTTAAAAAAGAATACATATTATTGATTCCATTTATATAAAGTGCACAGAATAGCAAGTTTAAAGAGATCTAAAATAGATCATTGGCTTCCTAGGACTAGGGAGGTTGGGGAAAAAATGGGAAGTAATTGCTTCTACATGCTGGGTTTCTTGTTGTGGTAATTTAAATGTTCTCAAATTGATCCAATGATGGTTGCAAAATTCTGTGGATGTACTAAAATCCATTGAGTTGTATACTTTAAATGGATAAATTGTATGTTATATAAATTATATCTAACATACTTGAACACTTTCTATTAACTGAGTTGTCTGTATAATTTTATTAAGCCTTCCCATGTCTATAAATTGGGAATATATTATGATTTCCTTCATTTCTCAGGTAGAAAAGCTAAGATTTGTGTTATTTTTCTTAAATTTGAGGTGTAACATAAAGCAAAATAAATAATTTTAAGGACAGCTGAAGTTCTAAAGCATACTTTAATAAAAAAAATCCACTAAAGATGCATTAGCCTGAGAAACACAACTGATACATTAAATAATTGAAAACAATGGAAATCATCTGCATGAAGTTTTTCCAGCTATTCTACTTATCATTACTGATATCACTGTTGATAAACTGAATAACCTGGGAAGATCTCCGAAAAGAACACTTGCCACAAATTCAGGAAACTAGGTTATTAATTCTCAGTTTACTAGTCAGATGACTTTAGGCATGCAATTTAATGTTCCTTTGTTATAGTTTCATCATAATTTTAAGTTCCTTTCTTTAAAAATACTTTAAGTTCTGGGCTACATGTACAGAACGTGCAGGTTTGTTACATAGGTATACATATACCATGGTGGTTTGCTGCATTCATCACCTCCTTATCTACATTAGGTATTTCTGCTAACGTTGTCCCTCCCCTAGCCCCTCACCCCCTGACTGGCCCTGGTGTGTGATAATCCCCTCCCTGTGTCCATGTGTTCTCATTGTTCAACATCCACTTATGAGTGAGAACATGTGGTATTTAGCTTTCTGTTCTTGTGTCATTTTGCTGAGAATGATGATTTCCAGCTTTATCCATGTCCACGCAAAAGACATGAATTCATCTTTTTTATGGCTGCATAGTATTTCATGGTGTATATGTGCCATATTTTCTTTATCCAGTCTATCATTGTTGGGCATTTGGGTTGGTTCCAAGTCTTTGCTATTGTGAACAGTGCAGCAATAAACATACGTGTGCATGTGTCTTTATAAAAGAAAAATTTATAATCTTTTTGGTATATACCCAGTAATGGGATTGCTGGGTCAAATGATATTTCTATTTCTATATCCTTGAGGAATCACGACACTGTCTTCCACAATGGTTGAACTAATATACACTCCCACCAACAGTGTAGAAGCATTCCTATGGCTCCACATCTACTTCAGCTTCCGTTGTCTCCAGATTATTCATGTTTACTGGCTTCATTAATGTCTTCTTTTGAAAAGTGTCTGTTTATATCCTTTGCCCACATTTTGATGTGGTTGTTTTTTTCTTGTAAATTTGTTTAAGTTCTTTGAAGTTTCTGGATATTAGCCTTTTGTCAGAAGGGTAGATTGCAAAAATTTTTTCCAATTCTGTTTGTTGCCTGTTCACTCTAATGATAGTTTCTTTTGCTGTGCAGAAGCTCTTTAAGTAGATTCCATTTTGTCTTTTCTGGCTTTTGTTGCCATTTCATTTTGTGTTTTAGGCATGAAATCCTTGCCCATGCCTATGTCTTGAGTGGTATTGCTTAGATTTTCTTCTAGGGTTTTTATAGTGTTAGTTCTTATGTTTAAATTTTTAATCCATCTGGAGTCAATTTTTATATAAGGTATAAGGAAGGGATCCAGTTTCAGCTTTCTGCATATGGCTAGCCAGTTTTCCCAACACCAAACAAAATACCTAGTAATACAATTAACAGGGGATGTGAAGAACCTCTTCAAGGAGAACTACAAGCCACTGCTCAAAGAAATAAGAGAGGACACAAACAGATGGAAAAACCTTCCATGCTCATGATTAGGAAGAATCAATATCACAAAAATCGGCATACTTCCCAAAGTAATTTATAGATTCACTGGTATCCCCATCAAGCTACCATTGACTTTCTTCACAGAATTGAAAAAAAACGACCTTAAATTTTGTATGGAACCAAAAAGAAGTCCACAGAGCCAAGACAATCCTAAGGACTAAAAAAAAAAAAAAAAGCTGGAGGCATCACACTAACTGACTTCAAACTATGCTACAAGGCTACAATGAAAATAGCATGGTACTGCTATCTTCAGTTTATTTCTATATATTGATCCTAAAAACCCTGTTAATTGCTTCCAAAGTATTATTTTAATTAAGGTGAATGGTCACCATGCTTTTTGTTAGGGATTAAATAGTGTCCTCTATAAAGGTATGTTTAAATAGAAATTCCAGTATCTCAGTAAAAGACCTTACTTGGGAATAGGGTCTCTGCAGATGTGATTTTGTATGAAATTTTGGGCTAAGTGCTCATCCTACTGTAGTAGGATGAGCACTTAGCCCAATATGGCTGGTGTTCTTGTAAGATGTGTAGAGAAGACACAGACAAACAAGAAGTGAATACCGTGTCACAATGGAGAAAGAAACTGAAGTGAGGCAACTGCAAAGGATTGCTGGTAACCACTAGAAGCTAACAATAGGCAAAGACAGATTCACTTTTACAGGCTTTAGAGGAAGCACTGCCCTGCTAACACTTTTATTTTGAGTTTTTATCTTTCAGAACTGTGACATAACATATTTCTGTTGTTTTAAGCCACCCAATTTGTAATATTTTGCTATGGCAGCCCAAGGAAACTAATGTACTCTCAAACCTACCTTGTCTAAGTAGCGCTTATAAATTAAAACATGTATGTATGACATGCTTACTAACTTCTATGACCAAAGATTTGCATATTCCATGCATTCTCATCTATAGAACATTAACGTTTAAAAATCTCAACAAAGTAAACAAGCATACAAAATCCTTGAAAATATGACACAATATTTATCACTATTGTCAGATTGTCAGGGAAGAAACTGAGGTTAAGAAATTGGCCCCGGATTAAAAATATTGTAAGAGTGATAATTTAGATCCAGTGCTGTATCTTACTATAATCCAGTCCTTATCCTAGGTATGTGTAATAAATCGCTATGCAGTTTAGTTTGCAATCAAATTTGTAATCCTTGGGATGTTTTTTAATTCTTATAAATGTGAATTGTATATTTTCCCCATTTCTACTTAATCTCCATTAAACAAAAAGCTAGCTCCAGAAATAGCCTATGAAATAATGAAACCATTTTCAAATTGCCTAGCAATCAGTACTTTTACTGGAATACAAAACACTAAAGTTTACAATCAATTTAAAGAGTTAAACCCTGTCTTTAATTTCATAGAATTTTTTCTCTTTTACTGAAGGTACTCAATTTCTGTGTTCGAATAAAGATAAATCAATAAAGAAGTTTCTTTATATATTGAAGGCTAATGCTTTCAATATATAAACACAAAGTGTTTGGGAAATACTGCTATTTTTTTACTTCATCATGAATGCTTCCAAGATGACTTATGAAAGTCATATGGTTCTGTCTTTTTTTTTTTTTTTACATCTGAAAATGTTGCATAGTAATACTAACAGATTAAGAAATTGACAGCAGATGAAAAATGTTTTAAGACTGGTAAGTTAGATCAATGTTTTAGAGGATCTTAAATAATTATAATGAGTACAAATATTGCAATTGTTCAATTTTTTAGAGAATCTTAAATAATTGAAATGAGTACAAACACTGTAATAGTACCAATTGTAATGAGTACAATCTATATGATAGACTGTTTTAATTTTTTTAACAATACATCTATGTTATTAATTAGTAGGCTCTTCAAGTTTAGAATTATTTCCACAAAATTAATGATGTGTGAATGCTGTAAAAAATTAATGCAAAGTTTGATTATAATTTCTTAATTATTTAACATTTTGTTAAAAAGATTTTAACAAACATCTTTTATCTTTTCCATGGATTTTGCTATTTTTTGTGTGTTTTTCTTATTTAACAGCACAATGACACATAATATTGATTTACTCCTAAATATGTGTCCTAAGAGAGATGAGCTGGGAGATTTTACCTTATTTGCTGCATGGAATAGTTTTTTGTTTTATAATCTTGACACTTATTTTGACATGTTAGGGTTTACATTGTACAATCACTGAATCATATATTATGTTACAGTGTAATTTTTAGTGGTACATATAGTTGGTGCCCACAGACAAAATATGTACAGGGAAAAGGAAGTATTTTTTTGTTTGTTTTACAAGTTGAGTTTTATAAGCCAGTTCAATTTTTCAGAGAATCTTAAATAATTGTCATAAGTACAAATATAATATCCTCATTACACTTATCTATTTTATTATGTATCTTTCTGTCACATCATTGCATCATTGTATCACATCATTAAGACCGGTACTTCTTAGGTCCTATGAAGACTCATTCTAGTTTCTACTGAGAGAAATGGAGCTAGAAAACATATTGTCAGAATAATGTCTAAGAAATTGTTTATGGAGTTAATTGATTGTAAGTACCAGGAAAAGTAATAAAAACATTCATTCATTATTTATCCTTCTGGCATTGTAAATTGCTTTCCTTTGAATTTCAGTCCTCCTATTGTAATTTTTTATTATTATAAACAAATTTAATTATTTTAGATTGATATATCACCAAATATCCTGGTAATTTCACTTTAAGTAATGTGTTTTTATTGATCTAAAAAAAATCTTATCGTGATATTTTATTTTTGGTCTAAACAAAGAAAAATACATATACATGGATATGCACATACATACATATAAAAATGTATATAACACACACACACATATATATATATATATGTTTATATATTTTTTTAATGGGAG
The DNA here is from genome assembly GCF_001604975.1 of Cebus imitator. NCBI lineage: Eukaryota > Metazoa > Chordata > Mammalia > Primates > Cebidae > Cebus > Cebus imitator. The sequence continues at coordinate 8,751,835 of NW_016107318.1, forward strand.
CAGAAAAAAAATTGGTGAAGTGAAGGACTAACTGATTTGATCACTATAAGGTTGCTCTTAAAATCAATTATAAAACATTATTAAATTAAACTAATTATGTATATATAAACACAGATATATATATTCATTTATATGTGCTTACATTTCTATGTAAAGCTATAAATATTTCTATAGATATATGTTTATCTGTAACTTTTCATCTATCTCTAGATAGACAGCATAATAAACTAATTAATGCTAGGGATTCTGGATCCAGCTGCCTGAGTTTGATTACCAATCCTACTATTTACCTCAGTGTGATGAGCATGATTTTTTTTTTCTTTTAGACTCTGGGCCTCAGGTTTCTCAAATAAAATGAAAATGACCATAATAATGATATCATTTTGTTACTATGAAAAGTAAAAAAGTCAATTCCTGTAAATTCTGTAGAAAAAATGAGTTTCATAGCAAAACAACTGTATTTATTAAAATGTTATGGGGCTTACTTGGGGAAAAATGGTGATTACTTCAATATTTAATGTTTCAATCTCTATGTTTCTTATCTTTTATTCAAATCTTCTTTCTCTCAAAAATACTATATTGTTTTCTGGCTAAAAATACTGTCTATCTTTTCTTAAAATTCTTAAATATTTGATGTTTTAAATGTTACTGAGAATATTTTAAATTTTCTTTTCATTTGTTTCTACCAGATAGATACATATATTTTTATGTTGACCTTATATAAAACACCCCTTCTAAGTTGATTGATTAATTCCAATAGTATATAGAATGATTTATTAAATTTTCAATGTACTAAATCATGGGTCTCTAAAGAATTACATTTTCGTTTCTTTCCAGTAATTATTTTATTCTACTATTGTAGATATGCTGATTACCAATTCTTTTCTTTTTTTTTTTTTTTCAAAAATATCTTTATTTCACTTTCATTTCAAAATAATAGCTTAGCTAGGCATACAATTATATTACTGGAAGTCATTTTCTTTTAGCATCATAAAAAAGTCCTTCCATTATCTATTGTTTTTTATTACTTATTTGGGGGAAAATAGCTATCAGTCTTGTTTTTCTTTAAAGCATGATACATCTTTTACTATGATTTCTTTTAAGGTTTGCATTTGTTAACTTTTTGAAATACATTGTGCCTAGTTACTTTTTAAATTGATCTTATTTGTCCTTTATATTCAGTTTCTTTAGCTATGTTATTAAATGTCTTTCATCATTTTGGAATAATTTTATTTCTAAATGCAGATTTGTCCATTCTTTTTTTGAAACACTTTGCTGTGTTTTATATTCTTTTGTCTTTTGGTGATATATTTAGGATATATTTTTCCCTATTTCCCACTTTCTACCTATCTTCTTATCATTCATGTCTAATCAGTTCTTAATTCCATCTGGAGTCTTTAATTTTAATTATAATTTTGGTTCTACAATTTCTATTTAAAAGTTTCTAGTTTTCTGAAAATTACTCTAAAATGTGTGCTTTTCTATTACTGCACATACAAAGTATACACATCTTGAAGTTTGTATCTGATAACTCTTAATTAGCTTTCAATTTCTATTTTTAATTTATTTTTGTTATATTACTATGTGTATGTCTATTTTTATTTAATTGCTTGATATTTTATAGGACAAAAGTACATAAATTCTTTGTAACACTGGATACAGTTTGGTTAATATTTTCTCTGGCTAGTAGCTGAACATGAGCACTCCAAAATTCGTAAATTCTATCTGGATTTACAAAGTTTTGAAACTGTGTGTGGCTGGGCATAATCCAACTATTTGGGAATTCAAGAAGAAGGATCACTTGAGCCTAGGAACTTATGACCAACCAGGGCATCATGGTGAAACCCTGTTTCTACATTAAAACAAACAAACAAACATACATACATATATATAAAATTAGCTAGTCCCAGCTGCTGGGCAGGGTAAGGTAGGAGGATTTCTTCTTTTTTTTTTTTTAATTTTACTTTTTTATTATACTTTAGGTTCTGGGGTACATGTGCAGATCATGCAGGATTGTTGCATAGGGACATACATGGCAAGGTGGTTTGCTGCCTCCATCTCCCGTCACCTATATCTGTCATTTCTCCCCATGTTATCTATCCCTCACCAACCTCCCCACCCCCATGCTGTCCCTCACCTAGCCTCCTCCACCTGACCCAAGTGTGTGATTTTCCCCTCCCTGTGTCCATGTGTTCTTATTGTTCAACACGCACCTATGAGTGACAACATGCTGTGTTTGATGTTCTGTTCCTGTGTCAGTTTGCTGAGAATGATGGTTTCCAGATTCATCAATGTCCCTAAAAGGACACAAACTCATTGTTTTTTATGGCTGCATAGTATTCCATGGTGTATATGTGCCACATTTTCCTTGTCCAGTCTATCATTGATGTGCATTTGGGTTGGTTCCAGGCCTTTGCTAATGTAAACAGTGCTGCAATGACATATGTGTTCATGTGTCTTTAGAATAGAATGATTTATAATCCTTTGGATATATACCCAGTAATGGGATTGCTCAGTCAAATGGAATTTCTATTTCTAGGTCCTTGAGGAATTACCACACTGTCTTCCACAATGGTCGAACTAATTTACACTCTCACCAACAGTGTAAAATGTTCCTATTGCTCCACATACTCTGCAGCATCTGTTGTCTCCAGATTTTTTAATGATTGCCATTCTAACCGGCATGAGATGGTATCTCAGTGTGGTTTTGATTTGCATTTCTCTAATGACCAGTGATGATGAGCATTTTTTCATATGTTTGTTGACCTCGTATATCTCTTCTTTTGAAAAGTGTCTGTTCATATCTTTCACCCACTTTTGAATGTGTTTTTGGGGGTTTCTTGTTCGTTTGTTTTTTGTTTTTTTGTAAATCTGTTTTAGTTCTTTGTAGATTCTGGATATTAGCCCTTTGTCAGATGGGTAGATTGCAAAATTTTTTTCCCATTCTGTTGGTTGCAGGTTCACTCTAATTATAGTTTCTTTTGCTGTACAGAAGCTCTGGAGTTTAATTAGATTCCCATTTGTCTATTTTGGCTTTTGTTGCCAATGCTTTTGGTGTTTTAGTCATGAAGTCCTTGCCTGTGCCTATGTCCTGAATGGTATTGCCTAGATTTTCTTCTAGGGTTTTTAGGATGTTAGGTCTTATGTTTAAGCCTTTAATCCATCTGGAGTTAACTTTTGTATAAGGTGTAAGGAAGGGGTCCAGTTTCTGCTTTCTGGACACTGCTGGCTTGTTTTAGCAACACCATTTATTAAACAGGGAATGCTTTTCCTGTTGCTTGTTTTTGTTAGGTTTGTGAAAGATCAGATGGTTGTAGGTGTGTGGCATTGCCTCCGAGGCCTCTGTTCTGTTCCATTGATCTATCTCTCTGTTTTGATACTAGTACCATGCTGTTTTGTTTAGGAGGATTTCTGGAGCCCAGGAGGCTGAGGTTGCAATGAGCTGAGATTGAGCCAGGGCACTTCAACCTAGATGACAGAGTGAGTTAGTGTCTCAAACACAAATAAATAAATAAATAAATAAATAGCTGTGGGTTTTTTTTTTTTTTTTTTTTTTTTTTTTTTTTTGAGTACTGGGCCCTGATTGGTTTACTCTTACTTTGCAAATGTAGTTGTTTAGTGCTCCAATCTATAGCTGGGAGACATTACTCTATCTAGTAATGTAAGTTTCCTAATTTGTTAGAATATAGATTGGATATCCTAGCAAATTGGGGAACTTACATTACAAGAAACAAAATACATTTTTTCTCTCTGCCTTCATGACTGCATTAAATTTTTTTTCTACTTCTCAGCCTTTCAACTGCTGCATATAGATACTTGTAATTCCTTGAAGGTGAAATAATGCTGAGCTCATTTTATGTTTCTGTTCTTGAAAGGATTTCAAGGCATTTCTTAAAAGCAGCACTGCTTATCCTTACAACCTTGAAAAGTTCCTAGATTTTTCAAACACACTTTGTTATGATTTTGCCCAAATTTGCTCATTTATTTTTAGCAGATTAACTGGTTTTTACCAGCGATTCCACAAATTGATCAGTGTTTATTCTCAATTGAGATGACAATATCTTTATCAATTCTGAATTTTGTAATATCCATAGGAATTCTCAAGATGTTAAAAATTATCCTAATTTTAATATAGGATTCTAAGTCTCTCTCCTTCCTGCTTTTTTTTTTCTCTCTCTCTCTCTCATACACATATACCTCACACACACTGACTTATATTTTTGCATGTTTTAACATTTCAAAATATAGAGGACATTGCACTTAATGAATATTTACATTTGAAAAATTTATTTCCTCAATATAAAACACAACAAATGTTTAAAGTGTGAGTGAATTTCTTCCTCATAGTTCCACCCAACTCCAAGATCATCATTAGCCTACAATTAATGTATATTCTTTCCATAGACATTATTATACTGGAATATTATTGTATTAGTCGGTTCTCACACTACTACTAAAGACATAAGTGAGACTGGGTTGTTTATAAAGGAAAGAGGTTTAATTGACTCACAGTTCCACATGACTATGGAGGCCTCAAAATCACGGCGTAAAGCAAAGGGGAAGCAAGACACATCTTACATGGCAAAAGGCAAGAGAGCCTATGAAGGGAAACTTCCTTTTACAAAGCCATCAGACCTTATGAGACTTATTCACTACCAGGAGAACAGTATGGGATAAACTGTTTCCATTCAATTATCTCCACCTGGTCCTGCCCTTGACATTTGGGGATTACTACAATTCCAGGTGAGGTTTGGGAGGGGACACAGCCAAACAGTATCAGTTATATAAAAATCTATACAGAGTTTACAGAGTGGTTTTTATGTGGTGTTCTTTTAATGTCTTATACTCAATAAACCACTTTTTGAGCACTTTATATTCTTATACTCAATAAGCTACTTTTTGAACACTTTATGTTTTGAAAATTCATTCATATTCATACCAATATAATTACTCTAATCACTGAATTTAAAAATATGTTTTATTAAAAATATTAAACAATGAATTTCTTTTTATCAACTCCAGATAGGTTATTTCAGCTTTCCACTATTGTCATGTAGTACATGTAACTTCTAATAAATTTTCCCTTATCAGAATGCATGTGAAGGGATTCCTTTAGGGAATCAGTTCTCAAACGTTTGGTCTCTAGACCCATTTGCATTCTTAAAAAGTATTGAGCCTCCCAAAGATCATCTGTTTATGGGGATTATAACTATTAAACATTGAATATATTAAAAATCAAAACTGAGAATGGTATAAAATAGTAGTTTATTTCAAACATAACAAAACATTTATTTTATGTTAAAATAAAATCCTGTTTAAAATGTTACTATTTTTCTAAGAAAATGACATGGTTTTACATTTTTGCAAGAGCTACATGCAGTTTTAATTTGGTTATATACTGCCAAAATCTCTCCAATGTGGTATGACTTATTTATTGGTTCATTCTCAGGATCCAAGAGCTTCCACATTCCCATCAACATTTGCTAATTGCTTAATTTGCTAAGCCTATGGATATGCAATGGACTCTATTTTAACATGCATTTCTCTGATTAGCAGTGAATTTGAGCCTTTTAATATTTTATTAGTTATTAGAGCTTTCTTTTCTCAAAATTGGTTATTCAAATTCCCTTTCAAAATAGGATTTCAGTAATTTGCATAGCAATCTTTCCTAGTTACAAATGCGATAAATATCTTTTCCAAATGTTGTAACTTTCTATGGGATATATTTTGTTAAATAGATTTTTGAAATATTGTCGAATCTTTCAATGTTCTTAAATAAACTTTTTATTTTGGGTTGATTTTAGATGTAAAGAAATGTCACAACAACCAGCTCAAGTCTGGCTTTTTGCCCCTCAGAGATGGAAAACATCAGAAGTGAGGTATGAGTAAAAGGAAAGAGATTTTATTCAAATGCTAGCAGTTGTGGAATCTCAGGCTCTTTCCTTTAAAGGACCATATCAACGTTTGGGCTGAGTGGAGTTTCAGAAGAAAAACTTGGTGTGGGAAACATGGACGCAGTACAGGAAGGTGCAGGTCTGTGTGTCTTGTTTCCATAATTATCCTGAGAAATTCCCTGTTTTGAGGCCCAGTTTGCATCGTTCTGGCTTCAGTCCAGCAGTGGTGGGCTAACTCTTCCTAACATCCTTCAGCCTGCAGGATTCTGCAGCTGGGTCTCTCTGCCTAGTTTGTTTCAAAATTGGCCCCTGGAATTTTCTAAGAAAGCACATAATTAGCTAAGTGATCATTATTCACAGAGATGGCTGGAGAAAAGAGAGGAACAAAGAGTTTTGAAGTATGTTTCAAGGCTGAGATACAGAGAGGAAAAAAACAACCTAAGTGTCTTCTGAGGCTGGGATATGCGGTTATGTCACAATGATTCTACAGAGTTTCCACATATATCATGCCCAGTTTCTCCTACAACTGCCATATTATGCTGGAATATTTGTCACCATTAATGAATTAATATGTTTAATATGTTATGATTATTTCATGTCTATACTTTATTCAGATTTTCTTTTTTTTTTTTCCTTTGCTTTGAGAGCTTTTTAATTTTTTAAGAATTGCTCAATTCTTTTCTGACGGTGATTTTCCCGAGCCATAACTAAGGTTGCCACTTGCAATTTTTTTTATTGTATTCAGATTTTCTTAGTTTGTTATGTAGTTAAGTTCCTTTTCAGAATATAAAATTTTCAGAATACAAAATTACATTTATTTATGGCTCCTTAGGGTCTTTTTGGCTGCAGCAGTTTCGCAGACATTTCTTGCTTTTTATAACCTTGATAGATTTGAGCAATACTGCTCAGATATTTTGTAAAGTTTTCCTAGATTGAGGTTTATCTAATTTTAATCTATGATGGAGCTGGGACAATGAACTTTTTAGCAGAACACCAAAGAGGTAAAATGCCATTCTTACCAAGTCATTTCAAAGATACATATTATCAACATAATATATAATTACTGTTAACTTTGATACCTGGCTGAAGTAGTAGTGATCAGATTTCCAACTGTTAAGTTAACTCTTGTTTCCTCTCTCTATACACTAGTTTTGGGAAAGAAGTCACATACTGCATGTCACACCAAACTGGGTAACAAAAGCGAAACTCCTAAAAAAAAAAAAAAAAAAAGGTATATTTTCCCTGCTTGAGGACTAAGCATCTACATAAATTATGTGGAATTCGTCTGCATGGGATATTTGCCTCATTTTCTACAATTATTTATTTATTTAATCACTTTTTCAAATCAGTATAAACTCATGAATATTCACTTTATACTTTGGATTATAACTCAATGCAACTTATTTATCAGGCTGCTCAAAGTATTCCTGCTTGGTCATTGGTAACTCATTTAGTTGGCTCCTGTGTTCCTTTCATATACCCCATCATTGTAGCTATTTTAGTACCTTTTTCCTTTATGGTAGTATAAGAAGCTCCTCTTTGATATTTTTTGTCCTGAACCTAGATGCAGATATTTCTTCAAAGAGACCTTGTTACTTTTATTGAAGAATGATTTTGGAATCCAAGATCTGGGCACTAGGCCTGTTACAACTCTGGTGGTGGCATTGTTTTGAGGATCACTAAGCTGTAGAACAAGACAATGCATTTGTACATATTAATCAGCATATATACAGACAAGTATAAATATTTCTATATGTATATAACACTACATAATTCAAGCTAAAAATGAGTTTGCACTGATGTTGTCAAGTTTAATATATTGCACAAAGATCATTCAAGACTTCTTCCTTATTTATCTGTAACCACAATCCAAAAGTGAAAACAAGGCCTCTGCCACCTGCCATTTATGTACTTAACTATCTGATTCTGTTACACATGTATTATGGTTTCAGCATTGTTATCATAGGAAACAAACAGCTTTATCAAGTAGAGTACTTTTTTTCCCTTTAACATTGTACTCTCCAGTTATTTCCAAAATTATCAAGTTTGGAGCCTTTTATTCTCATTCCTCTTATTGAGATTATTTCATACATTTGTAATGCATTTGTACTTTTTTCACAGCTTGTCTTCCAACTAGGGATACTCAGGTATCCTAAATGATTTATTTTGCATAAATTAAGGTTTATTATTTATGTTGGAAAGGTACATGAGTTTTGACAAATTCAGTGTCATGTATCCACTGTTAACATATCACTAAAAATATCCTCCCTAAAAAATCCCCTATGTTTTAGTTCCTGCACACTTTCCCAACCATTAACACCAGGGAACTCTTACTGTGTGTACAGTTTTGCCATTTCAAAAATGTCATGTAAATGGAATCATACATTATGTAATATTTTCAAACTTGTTTTGTTTACTTAGCAATATGTATGTAAAATTCATCAATGTTTTGACATGGCTCATTCCTTTTAATATCTAAATAGTATTCCATCATATTAGAAGTATCACAGTTTGTTTATTCATTCATATATTTAAAGGACAACTTGATTGCTTCTAGGTTTTGTTGATTATGAATAAAGTTCTACAAACTTTTAAATGTTGGTTTTTGTATGAACATTCTTTTGAATCAGCTGGGTAAATACCTAGGAGGGAATTGCTGAATAATATGATAAAACTATGCTTTGAAAGAAACTGATAACTTGTCTTCCAAAGTAGATGTATAATTTTGTATTCCTACTAGTAGTTATTGAGAGTTCCTTTTCTCCATATTCTTGCCAAATATTTTCATTGTCAGGTTTTTTTTGTTATTTTTTAAAAATTTTTCCCATTCTAATTGTAATATGCCATTATTGTGTTAGCTTACAATTTCTTAGTCTCAAATGATATTTACTTTCTTTTCATGTATTACCACTGAATATCTTAGATGATATGTTTCCTCAGATTTTTTGCCCGTGTTTTGAGTGGATTGTTTTCTTATAATTGAGTTTTTAAAGCTCTCTGTATATTATGATAAAGGTTCTTTATCAGATACATGTAGCTTTTTCAATTTGTGGTTTAGTTATTTATTCTATTAATGATATCTTTCACAGAACACAAGTACCACAAAAGTCACTGATGTATAGTGTGTCTACCTTTTTCTTTTAATTGAAATCCATAGAGTGAGGACTTACTAGCACTTTGCATGTCAGAACTGTAGCTCTAAATGATTTTTAAATTTTCTATTTTAATGATAATTATATATACTAAATAATTTTATCAAGTCTTTTTTCAAAAACTTTTTGAGTGATATATGTTGTTCTGTGTATAGTATGAGACAGAAACTAAGTTATACTTTTATACTAATTAGAAAATATAATTGCTTAGAAAGTGCATTCTATTATTCCCTGCTTCAGAATATAAGCTAAATAAGGACAGCTTTTGATCTTTTGTTCCCTAATGTTTTCATAGCCTAAAAAACAGTCTCTGACTTAGCAATACCTATATATTTGTTGAATAAGTACATATTGTTGAATGAGTGATTGTGAACAAGGACCTATGTCTGAGTTCTTAGGAATTTGATTTACTGCTACTTTGGTTTATTTTCTTTCCCTATGTCAATATAATGTTGTTTACTATAATGATTTCATATTATGTTAATAATGTTTAAGAAAACATTTCTACATACATTTTAGAATCAGAATAAAATTTAAGGGGAAACAATATATCAAATCGTTTTAAAAGCACCTATATCCTTATAATAGTGAACTTTTTCTGTAAGAGCATATTTCCTACTTTATTTGAATCTTTATTTACGTCTTTGTTATGTTAACAGTAAAGTTTTAGAAAACATAAAACATCAAAACTATTTTAAACAGAACACTATTTAATTGCTAACAAAATATGGGAAGAGTTGAAGGAGCAATGTTTATGCTAGATCTCTAGAAATGGCTCCTTGGACAAAAATTGCATTACTGACCTGGTGAACTTCTACCATTGCCAAAATCAGAAAACTTGGTACAGAGGAAGTACAATCCCAGCCGCTGGCTTTATGATCACGCTACTTTTGCCATTTTGCCTGTATCAGCGAGATGATATCATACATGTTGGCTTCAGGAGAACACCAGCTTTACTGGATTCCAGAGATCAGAAAGCTCTTTGAAGAATTATTGGCTCCAGAGCCAAAATGGGTCTAAAAGAAATGCAACAGCAAAAATAAACGCCTTGCACATTGGCAAAATCCCCAATGGAACTTGACTCCAAATTCAAGTCTAAGTTCAGCTCGGGACAATACTCAAATGGAAATTTGATTGATAGAGCTTAAATATTTTCTGGAATCTAAACTGCAAAGGAATGTGAGAAATGTGGTTTTCAGTTTTTTTTTTTAATTGATGCAATAAAATAGTGCACATTTAGAAGGAAATTTAAAAAGTGGTGGTTGACCTAATTTTCTGCAACACTCTATCAAAGACTTTTCTAATTATCTCTATAAATGTGTTATCTTTTGTTAGTTTTCCTTCTGACATTTTTTACTGTTTTGTTTCTATTCTAAAATTGAACAAAATTAAAATAACATTTTCTAGTTTATTATAATTTGTTATTAGTTATATAATTATTAATATCTGAAAATGGGAGAAATTATTGGTTCTAACTGCTATAAATCACACTTAAATATTTGTGTAGGTAACAGTTTGTGTACAAATGATGGCATTTTTTACTATTTTTATATTATTTATTATTTATTTATGCATTTATTTATTTGTGGGTTTTTTTGCACTGGTTCCGTGTGTAAGACCTAAAATTAAAGATCTATATTTTGAGCTGCTTTGACATCTGATAAAATCAATGGGGACTTATTACTGCCTAATTGCCAGTTCTCTTCCTTATTATTACTTTTTTTTTTTTTTTTTTTTTTTTTTTTACCGTGGGTAAGCTCCCAAACTCAAAAAATCCACCTTTTCAAAGGGAACAGGCATAGTTTTTGCCTATTCCTGAATAGTAGGTTCAGTTCCCAGCAAGCCTGAAGAATTATTAAAACAAGATAATCTCATCCTTACCAGGAACCAGAAAACATCCCAACTAACCCTATTAATAGTAAAAGCCTTGCCTCCCACATCTTCTAGTTGTTCACTTGTTTCCGAGTGTAGCATCCATGCATCCCACTGTGGTATGCAGTGTCTTTTTCTCCCAGGCTCTGAGTGCAGGTGACCAACAAACTGTCAGTCCACATCTGTATAGTGTCCACTGGTTTGTGTCCAAGTCATCCCCCCAGCACTATGGCAGAAATATCTCCCTCAATAATAAGGAAAATAGAAGACCGTTAAAATACATTTTGGCTTTCAATTCAACTTGAAAAAAATAAGATTAATGTGGTCTTTTTACTGAATCAAATTTCATTTTGAGAATCTCCTCCTTTTAATCTTAACCATTTGTTTCATTACTCATAATTTACCTGAGTGCATGTTTTATTATCTTTATTTCTTAAATTGGATGTCTATCTTGAATTTTCAAAAATTTTTGTAATAATTGACATTGTAAATTTTATTATATCCCATGAAGTTGATATTTGGTGATTATATTATCATTCAATTCTAAGTGTATTCAAAAGTCCATTTTGATAACTTCTTTGACTCATGAGTTACATGGAAATATATTGTGCTTTTTAAACCTTCTTTTATGTTTAAATCCAATCAAAATTCTACAATGGACAGAATACATTGTATTTACAATACTGAATCTTTTAAATTTTTTGAGACTTGCTTTAAGGCTTTGTGATTGTTTATATTTTGTAATTATTTTATGTAAGTTTTGAACATGTTTCTTCAAATTATTGTACACAGATTCTATATCTGTTTCTTAAATAATATATTAATTATGTTTTTCCAATTTCTTATACATTTCCCAATTATTTCTACTTTGTTGGCCAATACTTTAGAGAGATAGCTTGAATTGTTTTATGATATATAGTTTCTTCTTATAATTCTAATCATTTGTCTTTATATATCTAGACCATAGTATTAACTGAAATTAAATGTAAAATTATTAAATCTATCTGAATAATTGAAGCTTTCTGATGACTATACCAGTATCTATTTCTGAAAACATTATTGAGTTTAATGTCTACTTTGTGATATTTATATAGCTATTCTAGCTTTATTTTGGTGAATATACATTAAATGTATTTTTTCCAAATAGTTTTATATAAACTTTACAAGTTTTTACATTACAGATATTTCTCCTGTAAATGACATAATTCCTAAGGTAATTTGTTTCATTTCAAAGTAATGATCTCTTCCTTTCAGTGGATAAATTTTGTACTTTAACATTTATTATCCTGATTGGAAAATATGGCATTTTTAAGAATCATCTTACTTCATGGCTTTTTCTCTAATGATTATCCTAAGCTTTTTTCTCCCTTTTTAAAAAAATTATTAATTGAGTTTTACTCTGTTTACTGATTTTTTTTTCTTACATTCAATCTCTATAATTGTTGAAAAGTGCAACCATTTACATTTAATTTAAATATTGATTCTGGAAATTTTATATGGCTTATTTAATTAGTGTAGATCAAGGTTAATCTATGTTTTAATCCTGCCATTCCTGTTTCCAAATAGGGGCCTTTCAATACTTTTATTTTGTGATTAATTGCCACTGCTCTAATGTCTTCCACACACTATGCCAAGTGTTACTGGTATAAAAAATATATATATTTCACCTGATAATTGACTTGTTTAAAAATTTCTAATAACTTCCAAAATTTCTTTAACCTACCTAAGGAGCTGCTAGTTGATAATACTCCTGATAAGATACAGCAAGACATTATTGTAATATTCAGTCAATTTTATTGTGTTACACATCAACTAGCAGGTGTAATATTAATATATATTTGCTTAGTCAAATTTTCTGTAAAGGTTGTCTCAGATATCTGAAGAATTAACAATCACACAATACTAGACGATGTTCTGCACTAGGTAATACTAAGACTTTTTTTTTTTTTTCTTACAAATGTGGAGCTGGTGTTTAGAGTGCAAATTAAATGTTTATAAATTTTAAGTGTATCAGTTTGTGTTTAAAATAACATTGTGATAAAATAAAGGCAAGACGTCCCTGAAGTCATTGTAGAAGTTATAATTGCTGAAAAATCAACACGTCAGTGAAATAAAAATGTTCACTTTAGCTGAATTTCAAATAGAGACAATTTCATATCCTTATTCTCATCATATGTTAAAAATAAGAATATCTGAATTCACCTAAAATACTGTCCAGACAAAAAAAGCCACTGTTCTAATTTTCTAACTCCTTGCAGATGCAAAGTCAATGTTGCCTAGGACTTTATTTTCATGGTTGGAAAAGTTGGACAATTATAGGGTTAATTTAATGTTTAAGTTAATCAATTTTGATTATATGTCCTAAAAATTAACAACTGAAAGAAATCAAGTCTTTGAGAATGAAAAGTACTTTAAAGCCCAGATTAGTCAACCATTTTCCATTTTGTATATAAGACTATTTATATTCAAAAGAAGCAATCACTATTAGTAATTAATAGTTCTCAATTTGTCTTTAACTCTGTGGTTCTCCTAGATTATTAAATGTTGGCCACTAGCTGAATAAAATATTTTAGGATTAATTTAATTAGCATGAAGCAGTGAATCATAACCACCTCACTTATTCTATATATTATTTATAATATACACACACATATGTACACACATATATAAATCCAAAAATATACTATTCATTTTTGGAATATATATACTATTATATATGATATATTATTATCATCTGATATAGTATATATAATAGCATATTATATATAATAGTATTTATGAGTATATATGATAATAGTATATATTATCATCTGATAATATAATCTTTTTTGGTCACAAAGTTCCAGGCAACTATCAGCTATTTCTGTCCTCCATACACAAAACATATATTCTGTGTGTGACACAGTTGATTTTAGAGTCTCAAGTCGAGACTTCACATCATTCCTCTTTGCCCTCTTTATTATAACAAGCTATTGAATTCATTTCTTAAGGTATCTTTGCATTATGCCTTTGAAATTGAACATATTCACAGTACTTTTGCTTTTAATGCCAAAGTTTAGAAGCACATAAAAGGGATAATATTACAGTTTCCACAGAGTGTGTTATTTCTTGTAGTGATTTAAAAGTCTGACTCTGAGCTCCAGTCTGTCTGAAGCTAAAATGTTAATCTAGATGCTTTGGGCCAAATTAGCTCAATTCTGGTGATTTATCAGTCACTTTAATTTAGTATTTCATCAGTTCAAGGAGCTGCCCATTTGCCTCATATATTGGGATTATGTCTGGATTCAGGGTAAGTTTAGCGCCATTGTGGAAGGATGCAACTGGTCTGTGCTCATGCTGATAAAAATATATCTACAGTTGTTTGGCACAATCTGAAGTTATTGCTCCAGCAAGCATTTACAGTCTTTTTCTGTTAATTCAGTTCTATCTTGGCTTTTGCTGGCGCTAATTCCCTGATGTCTCGTTGGGATTTGATGTCTGCTTGGTATTCTTCCTATTCGATGTCTGCTTGGGATTCTTCCTTACTAGCTTCTACAGTGACTTTGTCTCATGCTGGGAAATGCTCTGTATCCAACTCTGCTCCACCCTATTAGACTGGAATTGTTTACTTTCAGCCACACTCTGTCTTGCTGAGGACACATTTCCCTCCACTAAATATCCTCTTTAGAGCATTGAGAGTATATTTTTTAACCCTCAAGAGTCCTTTATCTTCCATTTCTTTGGCCCTCTGCTGCTGGGATACATCTGAAGTCCACTTCCACTGATTTTCATATTTATATTGACAGCATAAGCATATTTATATGTAAAGCATTGTGGCTGCCTTCAGAGTCTTGGGCAAGAAAAAAGATACAGCCTATTTATTCCCAGTTCTCCTAATTCAACTTTATGTTTGCTCATTGCCTTGAAAAGCAGGGCAACTCTCATGTGATTGAAGGAGGTTGGCCTTACGTTGAAATATGAAACTTGCCAGTGGATGTTTTAGTTTATTGAAGTAATTGAAGTTTAATGAAGTAAATTGTTATTTCATAGGATATCCTGCTATTCATACCTTTTCTTTATCAAAAATATTCCTATTACTTCTTTCAGTAGATTTCCCTTCAGTGGCAGATTGGTGACATGATTTCCTCTTTCTCAGAATGTTCTCTGTACAATGGAGGTAAACATTGTAGCAATATCTAGCTATATTGACAGTGCCTCTCCTGTCATAGCTGAATTATCCAAAAGGAGAAAACAGACCTGAGCTGAGACAATTGGATTCTCTCTCTTCAGAAAGTGATATCTGAAAAAAGAGAAATCGAAATATACAGGGAGATGAGTCATACAATTGAGCTGGTACCATAAAGAGAATCTTGTTCATTCTTTTACCAAGATTTGTATGTTTTATCTTCTTTCACTTTTTAAAAGGTATCAGTTTTATTCTCTTTAATTCCCATTTTCTGTGTAACCTTAATTAATTTGAATTTCCCTCAATTACAATGTGGTTTGTTCTGGCTAGTGAATTATGAGCAGAACTGACAATGAAACCTTCTGGACTTAGGCAAAGAAAATTCTCCACATGACCCTCTTGTTCTCTCTTTCTAGGCTGCAGCACCCTGGAAGGAATTGTTGATAAGTCTGAACCATAACATCTCTGAGTTGCTGCATGGGAGGGAGTTGCCATCAAGAACTATTGAAAACGCCACTGACTTGGCATATGTGAAAAATAAACCTCCGATGTATTAAATCATTAGGAATTCTTAGTTTGTTACTGCATCATAACCTACTATATCATTACTAATAAAACCACTTTCAATACTTAAAACAGTGTATTTCTCCTGCCTTTCTGTTGTTATATATGTAATACGCTTTACAAAAATTCTCTCTTTGACCACATTTTAGCCAGGCTCCTCTGAACCCTCTTCTCAATTAGGCCTCAGCCTTGACATGAAAAGACCTGAACAAAACACAAACATTGTTTCTGACAGCTAAAGGCTACACCCCTAGAATGACCATCAGACCCCTTAAAGTGCCTGCCTGAGGAAACTGGAGACTGCCAATGCACTTCAGTGTTTGTCAGTCAACACCTAAAGATAGAGACCCTGTCTCCCAGACTGTATGAGAAGGTAGGAGCCTAACTCTGATAACACTCAGTAAACAAACCCATATGGGATTTGCACGGACTACACCCCCACTCCTTTTTTAAATAACGTTTTATTTCCCTGACTCTAGTTAGCCCATGTCCATTCCCCTTATTCCCTCGCATATTCTAAAATGCCTAGTTACTTGTATGAAAATCAAGTTGAATTCAGTTCATGCTGGACTCAGTCCTACTACACTAGTATATTGCTGATTACAGTCCTTCCTTACCACTTTAATGTTCAGCGTTATCTTTGACAATTTCTTACTGGAGTGTCCTTTTCTTTATCTTGCCCTTATCCTCACATCAGTAATCTGGCTAACTATCTATGCATTAACTAGCATTGACCCTTGAACTACATGGGGGTTGGGGTGTTGACTCCCACACAGTTAAAAATCCATGTATAACTTTTAACTTCTCAAATCTTAACTATATATAACCTACTTTTACCAAGAGCCTTGTCAATCACATATACAGTAGATTAACACATATTATATATGTTATATGCATTATATACTGTATTCTTACAAGAAAGTAAAAAAGAGAACATAAAATGTTATTAAGGAGATATCACCACTGATTCCACAGAAATGCCAAGTACCATCAGAGATTACTACAAACACCTCTATGCACATAAATAGGTAAATCTAGAAGAAATGGATAAATTCCTGGACACTTACACTCTCCCAAGACTAAACCAGGAAGAAGTTGAATTTCTGAATATACCAATAACAAGGTCTGAAGTTGAGGCAGCAATTAAGAGCCTACCAACCCAAAAAAAGTCCAGGACAAGATGGGTTCACAGCCAAATCCCAGCAGACATACAAAGAAGAGCTGGTACCATTCCTTCTGAAATTATTCCAAACAATACAAAAAGAGGGAATCCTCCCTAACTCATTTTATGAGACCAACATCATCCTGATACCAAAACCTGGCAGAGACACAACAGAAAAGGAAATTTCAGGCCAATATCCTGATGAACATTGATGCAAAAATCTTCAGTAAAACACTGGCAAATCAAATCCAACAACACATCAAAAAGCTTATCCATCACGATCAAGTCGGCTTCATCCCTGGGATGTAAAGCTGGTTCAACATTTGCAAATCTATAAACATAATCCATCACATACATAAGCAGAACCAAAGACAAAAACCACATGATTATCTCAATAGATGCAGAGAAGGCCTTCGACATAATTTAATAGCCCTTTATGCTAAAAACTCTCAATAAGCTTGATATTGACAGAACGTATTTCAAAATAATAAAAGCTATTTACGAGAAACCCACAGCCAATATCATACTGAATGGGGAAAAACTGGAAGCATTCCCTTTGAAATGTGGCACTAGACAAGGATGCCCTCTGTCACCACTCCTATTCAATATAGTATTGGAAGTTCCAGCCACAGCAATCAGGCAAGTAAAAGAAATAAAATATATTCAGTTAGGAAAGGAGGAAGCCAAATTATCTCTATTTGCAGATGACATGATTGTATATTTAGAAGACCCCATCGTCTCAGCCCAAAATCTCCTGAAACTGATAAGCAACTTCAGCAAAGTCTCAGGATACAAAATCAATGTGCAAAAATCACATGCATTCCTATACACCAATAACAGACAGAGAGCCAAATCATGAGTGAAAACCCATTCATAATTGCTACAAAGAGAATAAAATTCCTAGGAATACAATTAACAAGGGATGTGAAGGACCACTTCAAGGAGAACTACAAACTACTGCTCAAGGAAATAAGAGAGGACACAAACAGATGGAAAAGCATTCCATGCTCACGGTTAGGAAGAATCAATATCATTAAAAAGGCCACACTCCCCAAAGTAATTTATAGATTCAATGATATCCCCATCAGGCTATGATTCATCTACTTCACAGAACTAGAAAAAAACACTTTAACCTTTATTTGGAACCAAAAGAGAGCTTGCATAGCCAAGACAATCCTAAGCCAAAGCAACAAAGCTGGAGGCATCATGATACCTGACTTCAAACTATGCTACAAGGCTACAGTAACCAAAGCAGCATAGTACTGGTACCAAAACAGAGATGTAGACCAATGGAGCAGAACCGAGGCCTTGGAAATAATGCCACATATCTACAACCATCTGATCTTTGGCAAACCTGACAAAAACAAGGAATGGGGAAAGGATTCCCTATTTAATAAATGGTTGGGAAAACTGGCTAGCCAAGTGCAGAAAGCTGAAACTGGACCCTTTCCTTACACCTTATACAAAAATTAACTCCAGGTGAATTAAAGATTTAAACATAGGACCTAACACCCTAAAAACCCTGGAAGAAAATCTAGGCAATACCATTCAGGACATAGGCATAGGCAAGGACTTCATGACTAAAATAACAAAAGCAATGGCAACAAAAGCCAAAATAGACAAATGGAATCTAATTAAACTTAAGAGCTTGCAAAATCACAAGCATTCCTATACACCAATAACAGACAGAGAGCCAAATCATGAGTGAAAACCCATTCATAACTGCTACAAAGAGAATAAAATTCCTAGGAATACAACTAACAAGGGATGTGAAGGACCACTTAGTAAAAGAAACTATCATTAGATTGAACTGACAATCAACAGAATTGGAAAAAATTTTGCAATCCACCCATCTGACAAAGAGCTTATATCCAGAATCTACCAAGAACTTAAACAAATTTACAAGAAAAAAACAAACAACCCCATCAAAAAGTGGGCAAATGATATGAACAGACACTTATCAAAAGAAGACATTTATGCAGCCAACAAATATGAAAAAATGCTCATCATCACTGGTCATTAACACAATGCAAATCAAAACCACATTGAGATAACATCTCATGCCAGTTAGAATGGCAAATATTAAAAAATCTGGAGACAACAGATGCTAGAGATGATGTGGAGAAATTGGAATTCTGTTGGTGGGAGTGTAAATTAGTTCAACCATTGTGGAAGATAATGTGAAAATTCCTCAAGGATCTGGAAATAGAAATACCATTTAACCCAGCAATTCCATTAATGGGTATACACCCAAAGGATTCTAAATCATTCTACTATAAAGACACATTCACACATACATGTTCCTTTTGGCACTGTTTATAATAGCAAAGACTTGGAACCAACCCAAATTCCCATCCGTGATAGACTGGATAAAGAAAATGTGGCACATATATACCATGGAATACTATGCAGCCATTAAAAGGATGATTTCATGCCCTTTGAAGGGACATGGATGAACCTGGAAACCATCATTTTCAGCAAACTGACACAAGAACAGAAAACCAAACACAGCATGTTCTCACTAAGAGGGTGTTGAATGATGAGCACACATGGACACAGGGAGGGGAACATCACACACTGGGGTCTATTGGGGAATCAGGGAGCTAGGAGAGGATGAACAGGTGGTGGAGTGATTGGGGAGGGATAAGATTAGGAGAAATAACTAACGTAGGTGATGCTGGGATGGATACAGCAAACCACCATGGCATGTGTATAACTATGTAACAATCCTGCATGATCTGCACATGTACCCCAGAACTTAAAAGTGTAATAATAACAATAAAAATGAAAATCATAAGGAGAGAAAGTATATTTACCCTTTATTAAGTGGAAGTAGATTATCAAAAATTCTTCATCCTCATTATGTCATCTTCATATTGAGTAGGTTGAGGAGGTGGAAGAAAGGCAGGGATTGGTCTTGCTTTTTCAGGGGTGGCAGGGTTGACAGAAACTTTCCTTATACATGGACTTGGGCAGTTAATTCCTGTGTTGTTCAAGAGTTAACTGTTTATCTAAGGTCATGACTTTGAAGCTACTCTTTGACAAAGCTATTCCTGTCTCCCTACTCACCCAGGATAGGCTAGGTGACTTCTTATATTTCCTCTAAAATGAATATTTGCCCCAATTGCTGTTGTTTGAATGTATGTGTCCAACCAAAATTCATATATTGCCTCATATACCCCAAGTTAATGGCATTAAGAGGTGGAACCTTTTGGGAAATGATTAAGTCATTAGGTTTCCACCATCATGAATTGGGTTTATGCCCTTATAAAAGAGGCTTCAGAGAACTGCTTCTCTCTTCTATTTCTTCTACCGCATAAGGACACAACATTTGTCCCTACTTTGTTTGTCTTTTTTTGCCATTTGAGGAGGACAAGAAGATACCATCACTAGACACCAATTCTTCTGGTGTTCTAATTTCAGCCTCCAGAACTGTGAGAAATAAATTTCTATTGTTTACAAATTATGAAGCCTATGGTATTACCTGCAGCAGCAGAAATGAACTAAGGCAACTTTTGTTGCACTAATTACACAATATTGCAATTTTTTCATTTCTTGACTCCACTAAGAAATCATGAACTCTATGCCACAAAGCATTTATGATTCTGAGAAACTAGCATAGAGCTTGGTGATTAGTGAATAGCTCTTAAACAAGCATAGGTTTGTAGCTAGCCATAAACAAAATAATGATTAAAACACTTAGAGCACTAAAAAAAATGCTGAATGAATAAAAATATAATATTACAAATTAGTGCTACACTAGGCTGTCAACCTCCTCTAACATTTACCAAAATTCCATTATTAGATGGAAATAAAATTATCTAAATGAACAAAGATACTTTCAGATATACCTCGGAGAGCCCTTACATAATTAAAAGTATAGTAAAATTTTACTGAAAAAAAAAAAATTTAAATGGCAAAGCATGCTGCCGTAAAGGGGATGGGAAGATTTTAAGTAGTTTTATTCAGAAAAGGAGAATCATGTTGTATTTGCTTCAAGAAGAAGATCCTTTTTTCTTTCTTTCTTTCTTTCTTTCTTTCTTTCTTTCTTTCTTTCTTTCTTTCTTTCTTTCTTTCTTTCTTTCTTTCTTTCTTTCTTTTGAGACAGAGTCTTGCTTTGTTTCCCATGCTGGAGTGTAGTGGCATGATCTCTCCTCACTGTAACCTCTGCCTCCCAGATTCAAGTGATCATCCTGCCTCAGCCTCCTAAGTAGCTGGGATTACAGGCACCTGCCACCACATCTGGCTAATTTTTGTATTTTTAGTAGAGACGGGGTTTCACTATATTGTCCAGGCTGGTCTCAAGCTTCTGACTTCAAGGGATCTGCCCGTCTTGGTCTCCCAAAATGCTAGGATTAGAGGAGTGAGCCACTGAGCCTGGCCAGAAGTTGCTCTTAACTGAAAATTAATTAAGAAATAAGTGTTCTTCTTACATCACTTCAGAATGTTGGTCTTCTCCTCTTAAAATTATTATGCAACTACTGTGTTCCAAGCACTGATTGATTCTAGATTTCGTAGGGAACAGAGAGAAAAATATGGCTTTAGGTAAATGATGTGATTTAGCACTGTGTCCCCACCCAAATCTCACCTTGAATTGTACTTCTGTAATTCCCACATGTTGTAGGAGGGAGCCAGTGAGAGATAATTTGAATCATGAGAGCAGTTTCCCCTATACTATTCTTACAGTAGTGAATAAGTCCCATGAGATCTGATGGTTTTATCAGGGATTTCTGCTTTTGCATCTTCCTCATTTTCTCTTGCTGCTGACAGGTAAGAAGTGTCTTTTGCCTCCTTCCATGATTCTGAGACCTCCCCAGCCATGTGGAACTGTAAATCCAATAAAACCTCTTTCATTTCCAAGTTTCTAGTATGTCTTCAGTAGCAGTGTGAAAACAGACTGATACAGTAAAGCAAGTGGTTCCTTAATTAATAATCACTAAACAAAGGGAAAGAAGCCTTTCTTAGCAAGTTAAGGGCAGGGAGCAGTATTTGCGGCATACTGAATGGATGCATCCCCTTCAAAAGATGAGTAATAATAATAAAGCTTATATAAAAAGCAATTAGAGAAGAAAGTGTGATAGTATTTCACTACATTATAGATTCCTAATATTACAGAGTGGGTTCAAGAAAAATGTAGAGCACGCGTGTTCACAATGTAAAGATTAGTACTATCCGGGAGAGAAAAACATGGATTGGAATGAAGTATTCCACTGGCAAAGAGTTTTTATTATTGGAAATAAGTTGATTTTAAATATTTTCAATTATAAACACATTCATTCACACTTGCAAGAATTTCCAGGTATGCTTAAATTAATGGTCTGTGTATACTAAAGTACACATAGTTCTCATTATATAGTTTGTACTACCTTTTAAAAATTATTTTGTAAATAAGATCATAATGTTTTTGATAGAGCTTGGTAGATAAAGCCAAGTTTATGTCTGCTTCAATATACTATAATATTTGAAATACACATAAACACCCCCCCCACACAAACATACACATTATATATATTATATATATATATAATATATATAATATATATATATTATATATGTATATATAATTTATATATATAAATTATATATATATTATATATAAATATATAATATTTAAAAATATATATATATATTATATATATATTTATAATATATATATAAATAGGATTTTAAATATTATTAAGGATATTTGCATTTATGAGGAATATAGTATAGAGTTGCAGTTTTCTTGTTGGGTATTATTTTCATGGTGTATAATGACTTGTAAAAGTAACTTGGAGACTGTTTTCTTTGTCATATAATGACTGACATACTTTTCTGTGTTTTCTTCCTCTAAAACACCCTGGTATTTTTTATATGAGATGATTCTGACTCATATATTTCACTAAACTGTTTGGCTGCTAGAATGAAATGTTCAATATTTATGTTCAGAAAGTTCATGTTTAATTGAAGTATAGTCAAACCAAACCATTATGACAAATTCTCACATAAAGATTCTTGAAAAAGAAGAAAAAAGATACATTATTAAAACATTTTAATAAATAAGATATTGCATTTAAGATACTCACATCTTTGAAGAGTCTCCAACCAGCAATTGAGGTCCTTAGCATGAGTTTATTGCCATATCATTTCTTGAACTTAAAATGTCAAATTTCTAAGTAATCTCATACACCTTTCTTATTCAGACCTAAACTGTTCTACTACATATTCTAAGTTGCCATGTACATTTTAAAGTCCTATAAAATGGAAATCTGTACTTAACTAGTTTACATATGCCATTTTATATAATTCTCATTCATCTCTCTTCCAAGAGGTTATTAGTTCTATAAATTCAAGTGTGAGAAATTAAGGTGGTTCACTTTTATAACTTAAATAATTAACAATGAAGAATACTGCCAACCCAATGTCTTATTTAAGTTTTTATGAAAACAAACTTTAAGAGAAAGTCTTATGTGCAGGTCTTGGGAGTTGACACAGGAGGAACATGAGAGGCAATGGGAGATATGAAAGAGGGAAGGGAAAAAGCCAATAAAATGTGCATTAATGATTGGGTTGTTTTTCCTTAAATGGGCTTAGAATTGTCCCACCAGAATATGGTGAATCTGGCTTATTCACATCTTGTCCTTCAGGAGCTGAGGATTACGTTGAAGTCATTAATTTCTTCTTACATCCGTTTTTTTACAAGCAAGCTGCAATGTTTCTGGAAAAAGTCCTTAGTGGAGTGGTGGGAAACTAACTATAAGCATGAAAACTACACTGGCTGCAGGCAAACTCAGAGGTGGAAATGAATGTAATCTTCTACATTTTATACAAATCCTGAGAGTTTCAATAGGTGAATGACATGAAAATATAGAGATGCATATCAAATCCAAATCAATACTATAGCTTTTAAATTGCATTAAAGGCTAATCAAAATTATCTTGAATCACAATTTTCAACCAATATCACATTGATTTGTTATAGTCTTTCTCAATATTATTAAGAACTTCATAAGTACTACTTAGTTCAACTAAGTGGCTATGGTGTAATCCCTAAGTAAACTACTTTAGGACTGAATATTTAAATGTAAAGAAGCACAAGTTATTATTTGCAGATGAATCAGTAAAAGTTGTGATTAACATTGAAGAACCCCTATATCAGTCTGCTCTTGACAAGATTTAATTTATCCTCTGTTAGTGCAAAATAAATTGACTTTTCAAAAGATAATGTAATTTAGCAGAAAACACTCAACAGGTACTCAAGAATCTGATTTATCTTCCAGATTTTAAACTAGATGCACAGTTTATAAATCACAAATGGGTGTGTGATTGGGGTTAGGGGAAAGTGGGATTATTTTTCCTCCCCTGTGAAATGAGAAAAAGTTGAATCAAAAAAACTAAGGTTTGTTTCCAACTCTCTCTTATGTTTATGAATGAATGTTTGCAAAATAATACATTCCTCTGTTTCTGCAAATGAGTAGATATCCTCTTCATTTCTTACTTTATAGTATCATTGTGAACTTTAAAGAGAAGGTCTGTATCTGAAGCAAATTTCCAGTAGTACAAAAAACTGTCCTTGGTAGATACTGTTTAAGTAAGTAGGAGAAGATACCTAAACAATTATATTGCTTCTTTATGACTTGTTTTTGTTAAAATAATAATTTAAAATGCACTATTTCTGATTTATTTTTACTTGGCTAGATTAGAGTTAAAAGTAAGTAGTTTACTAGTTAAGATTCCAAAAGAATCCCACTATGTTACATAGACAAAAGCATATAAAAATTTTATTTCTAAAAAGATAGAAAGTGAAATTTGATTAACAATAAAATAATAACTTTTAGCATCATTTCAGTAAATCAGTACTTAGTTTTGTTGTTGATTGCATAAAAAAGATTCACACAGTAGGATATAATTTTGAAAGTGTTAAAATTTGCATTCATTAGAGTTGCAGTGGCTAATCAAGGAATTTCCAATTAAACACCACTTCAACTGCATTTTCATCAACTATGAGAACTGTCTACATAGTTAATGATAAAATTTCATACTGCAGCAAACTATTCTTGATCTGCTCTGTTCTGAATATTTCTATCATAATGTTGTTATCTGTCTTTGACGTTAGGATTGTGCCTTTCATATTTTTGAATAATTGCTATATCTTCACATATAAACAAGAAACTTCAGAAATTATATATTTTTGTTTCAAAGAAATTTATAGTATAAATTTCCTTATATTTGACAAGCAAATTGTGTTGACTGAAATGACTGTTAAAGATGACCTAACCAAATTTTCATTTCCCATTAAGAAGCTTGAGACCTGGGATGGTGAAATTATTTTTCAAGAAAGAAGAGCTGAACTAGAACCTAGCTCTCCTTAATATCATTCAATTTTCAGTTTAGTACACTAAATTTCAGTTGTAGTCATTAGTCAATAGATATATGTTGTCTACATTCTCCTAAATGCCGAAATAGATGTCAATAAATTGTGTTTAAAGAGAAATTACAATGAATTTGTATAAATAAATGGTAACTCTGCCTTATTCTCAGTATTAATCTACTCATGTCCCAACTATTAGCCCAATTGCTTTGGAATTTTTGTTAATGATCTTAATTTCTTATTCCTATATCTTAAATTGGTACGCACTTAACATTTAGAAATGTACACTCTAGTCTATATCAGATTTAATTAATGACAAAATTGTGAAGTAGGAAAATGTTTTGTTCCATTAGTGCTTTTTGAGTAGCTCTGTGTCATCCTTTAAGTAAGACTTCCAGATGGCTAGGAACCTGCAGTGCTTCTTTATCCATGGGACAGGGATGTCTAAAGCATTATATTCCATATGAGGAACATAAGTATTATTATGACCATGGTCATGAACTCCACAATAAGACTGCCCCATCCTAGCCTTGCCTCTCTCACTTGGTAAATATGGACTTTGCTCAAATTATCTATTTTGTTTGTGCCTCACTTTACTCTTTCGGCTTCAATTTCCTTATGCAGCTGCTATAAGCAATAAGTTAGTTAATTTGTACAAAGATGATACTATGTACTAAACATTATTTAGCAAGTAACCCATAAAAATAAACTTTTCAATCCTGATCTGTGGATTAAGACTGCATTCCAATTTTTAACTGCAATAATGTGAATCCAAAAGCTTGTCAAAATATTAAACTTTTGAAAGCTGTCTTTAAGTATTTTATTGTTAGACTAAGTTGGCTTCCCATTCTCCAGCTATGGGTTGTATTTACTGCTTAGTAGAGCACAATTCTATAATATAAAGTTTCCCACTACTATAAGGGTGTTGTAAGAATGCCGCAAAACTAGCTTTTTAATAAAAACTATGAGATCCCCTTGAGAGTTGTCATTATCAACTTTTTCAGAACTTGATAAATTAATTTCTGTCATCCAAAATGATTGAATTAAAGAAAAATGACTGAATACTGATAAATACAGAGTTTTTAGCGTTTTAATTTGCCTTAATCCTATTTTCTTCTGATCACTCAATCATAGTCTTGCAAACCAGGAATTTCACAAGTATGATAACTATTAAAACTAGTATCTTAGTAGCATCTGGAGGAGGTAGATGGATTTCGAGCTCTCCAGGAAACCCATTCTTAGAGAATTATCATTTTCTAACTTTGCAACTTGTTGAAGACCACTATTCTTAGAGCTTGTTGTTACTTTTATCTAACTTTGAGTTCACTTTGTTCAAATAGCCTTATCATCAGGGAATTTGTCAAAACTAATAAACAAGAATTATTTAATATAAGAACTGTCTGTGACACTGTTGCCAGTTAATTGAAGAAGACATTGACCAGAAAAAAAGGTTGGAAATGGCTGTACCTGGGAAATTTTTATACACTCAATCTATTCCTGGGAACATAAAAGGCCATGAACATTTGAAGTGTTGTGTACAGCCAATAAAAGACTGCAGAAGGCCTTAATTTCTCAATTCTGGCTGACCTTAAAGTATTTCTCAAGTGGGAAATAGAGGCCAAAACAGAGTGATAAACTGCCTTTTAGAGTACAGAGACTAGTCTCAGCATACATACAGTATCACTCACTCAGCTGTCTAAAAAACATATTGGTTTAAAATATTTAACAGAAATCTGTGTCCAATAATTTAATGATTACTAGGCAAATTAAACAAAGACATCAGTGGTTGCACCTGAAAAACTATGTAGATACTACAGTATTAACTCAATAATTTCACTGAGCCACAAACACACACAATAACGAAAAAGCTCTATAATCAATCACAAGAAGAAACCCTGTGAGGAAATTTGATTTAGAGAGTTATTCATTAGATTATTAAAATGACAACTTTTACAAAAATAACAAAAAATTAAAATATAGAAAAGTTTGTCTTATACACATTATAGAAAGCAGTTAAGAGAATTATCCCCGAGGAAGCCCAAATGTTGAATGAACCAAACAAAGATTTTAAAACAGCCTTAAAACAGCAATCAGGCAAATTAATAAAAGTATAACCATGATTTCTCACTCAAAAAGAATATGAATACAGAAATAGAATTATAAAAAATAACGAAACATAAATTCTGGAGCTGAAAATTTAGTAACTGAAATAAAAAATTTTCTAGAATGTCTCAACAGAAAAACAACAGAAAAGTTTGAAGTTAGTTGAGGTTGGTTTATGAAGTTTAAATAAAGAAGCCATATCCTTACCAGCAAGTGCCTATCTTAATGTTGCAGCAAGTTATCCAGATCTACCTAAAATAACTGACATAGGTGGCTGCACTGACAACAGTTTTGGAGATTCACTCTTTAGTTTTTTCTCATTTACTAATATGGTCATCAAAGGCATTCTTTACTTCTATTATAGTGTTTTTGATCTCTAGCATTTTTGTTTACTTCTTTCTTAAGATTTTTATCTCTCTACTTGTATTTTCTACCTATTTTTGCATTTAAAAAATCTACAATGCCTTTATGATAAAAGCACTCAGCAAACCAGCAATAAGTGAACACTTGTTCAACCTAATAAAGGCAAAGTTATTAACTAGTATAGTTACTGGTGAAGCATTCACAGCTTACCAAGTGATCAGTGAAAAAACTTTATGTCAACATTTTACTGGAGGTTATATTCAGGGAAATTGGCATAAAAATGAAATAACAGGCATGCAGATTAGAAAAAAAAATAAAACTATATTTATTTCCAGATGGTATGATCCCATATATGAAAAATCTGAAGATATCCACTAAAGTGCTTACTATTAAACAAGTTCATCAAGATTAAAAGTCGTAGGATAAATATACAAAAATCTGTTGGAAGATTCTGCATATAAGAAGCTTGAAGTTTACTACTCTCTTCCCAACAAATAAGAAGCTGAACAGACTGGAAAAATCAACTTCTTTTTGGATCTACAAGAGAGAGACAAACAAAAGGCAAACTGCTGTTTCCATGATTGAAGAAAAAGACAGACAAACAAATAGAGTCATGGCCAACGAGAGTAGAGAATCACAAGCAAAAGCAACCAAAAGAACTAGTGCCAGTGTAGGAAAACCTGAATTGTAATTAAGATATTGTTGGAGGATCTTTGGAGAATCTGAGTGATAAACCCTTTAAGAGAACCACTCTTAGCGGGGCTACTGCACTTTTGTGAGTTCTACCTTCAGGATCACAACCAGGTTCTCACAGTAAATACTGGACAAAAACCCCCAGTTGTTTCTGGCAGCAGGAATTGGGTTGGAGGAGGTTTCATTTTGAAACATGCTAGATCATTCCGTTCTTTTTAGTAAGACCTACTATTAAGAGAAACTGCTTAACGAGAGCCAAACTTGTGGGGCTTTTTATCAGAACCTGACTTAGGGGAAGAGAAATACCTACTCCAGCCAGCAATACCATTTTATGTGGGAGAAGAGGCACCCAACTTCAGCCTACGCTAGCCTTCCACTTGGCAGTGAAAAATATCCAACTGTAGCCCACACTAACCATCCTGTTCCACCTCAGAAGGAAAACCCAGAAGACATGTGAAGTACTTCATAGTCAAGAGGCATAGGCTTACTAAAAGACTGGGACCTAATCATAGGACTCCACTCATTGCATAGCTTACCATCACATTACTAGGGGTATACTAGCAGCAATTTCTTTTACACAGTATATTAAATTCAGCTATCAGGAAAAATTTGCAAGGCATACAACAAGAGAAAACAACATACAATTTGAAGAGACAGGGCAAGCGTCAGACAAGATATGGTGCAAATGTTGACATCAGATGCAGAATTTAAAACAGCTATAATTAATATGCTAATGGCTCCAGTGGATGAAATAGACAGCATGCAAAAACAGGTAGAAAATATAAGTAGAGAGATTAAAATCATAAGAAAGCAAACAGATGGAAAAAGATTCCATGATCATGGTTAGGAAGAATAAAAATTGTGAAAATGGCCATACTGCCCAAAGTAATTTATAGATTCAATGATATCCCCATCAAGCTACCATTGACCTTCTTCACAGAACAGGAAAAAAAAAAAAAAAAAACACCTTAACTTCATATGGATCCAAAAAAAAGAGCTCACATAGACAAGGCAATCCTAAGTTAAAAAACAAAGCTGGAGGCATCACACTCCTGACTTCAAAGTATCTGGTCCCAAAACAGAGATATAGACCAATGGAACAGAACAGAGGCCTCAGAGGCAACACCACACATCTGCTACCATCTGATCTTTGACAAACCTGAAAAAAGCAAGCAATGGTGAAAAGATTCCTTATTTAATAAGTGGTGTTAGAAAAACTGGTTAGCCATATACAGAAAACAGAAACCGGCACCTTCATGACACCTTACACTAAAATTAACTCCAGATGGATTAAAGATTTAAACATAATACCTAACACTCTAAAAACCCTAGAAGAAAATCTAGGCAATACCATTAAGGGCATAGGCATAGGCAAGGACTTCACCACTAAAACATAAAAGCAATGGCAACGAAAGCCAAAATAGACAAATGAGATCTAATTAAACTAAAGAGCTCCTGCACAGCAAAAGAAACAATCATTAGAGTGAATTGGCAACCAAAAGAATGGGAAAAAAAATTTTGCAACCTACCCATCTGACAAAGGTCTAATATCCAGAACCTACAAAGAACTTAAACAAAATTACAAGAAAAAAAAAAAAGAAAACATCAAAAATTGTGCCAAGGATATAAACAGACACTTTTCAAAAAAAGACATTTATGCATCCAACAAACATTTAAAAAAGCTCATCATCACTGGACCTTAGAGAAATGCAAATCAAAACCACATTGAGATACCATCTCATGCCAGTTAGAATGGCAATCATTAAAAAATCTGGAGACAACAGATGCTGGGAGAATGAGGAGACATAGGAACACCTGAACATTGCTGGTGAGAGTGTAAATTAGTTTGACCACTGTGGAAGACAGTGTGGCCATTTCTCAAGGATCTAGAAATAGAAATACCATTTGACTCAGCAATCCCATTACTGGGTATATACCCATAGGATTATATATCATTCTACATAAAGACACATGCACACATATATGTTCCTTTCAGCACTGTTTACAATAGCAAAGACTTGGAACCAACCCAAATGCCCATCAATGATAGACTGGATAAAGAAAATGTGGCACATATACATCACGGAATACTATGCATCCATTAAAAAGGATGAGTTCCTGTCCTTTGCTGGGACAAGCATGAAGCTGAAAACCATCAGTCTCAGCAAACTGACACAAGAACAGAAAAGCAAACATCTCATGTTCTCACTCATAAGTGGATGTTGAACAATGAGAACACATGGACACAGGGAGGGGAACATCATGAACTAGGGCCTGTTGGGGGGTGGGGGAATTGAAGATGGATAATATTAGGAGAAATACCTAATGTAGGTGATGGAGGGATGGATGCAGCAAACCACCATGGCATGTGTATACCTATGTAACAATCCTGCACCATCTGAACATGTACCCCAGAACTCAAAGTATATATTAAAACACACACACACACACACACACACACACACACACACACACACACACATGCAATACCCACAAAAAAGAAAGAAAACAAAAGGAATTACCTGGTTTCAGGCAGTTACCATGAATCGTAGGCTTTCTTGCTAGTATTAAAAACAATTATTTTGCTGGACAAAAAAACATACTGATCTAATAAAAATTGGTGATCCATTTCCAAGGAGAAAGTCTTAAGAAAAAACAAGCTGGTGGAAAATTAGAAAACAAAAGAAGTAAACAGAAATGCTTGAGATCAAAAACACTATAACAGAAATTAAAAAAAAAAATGCCTTTGAGGACAATTAGTAAACAGAAAAAAATCTAAGGAGTGAATCTCCAAAACTGAGCCTCTTTTAATAGAAATTTGAGGGTAATTTACACAAAATAAAGATATTAGAAGGGGAATAAACAGCAAAATAGAAGAAATATTTGAAACAATAATGGCTGAGAATATACCTAAATTAATATCAATAAAGATACAGAAAACTCAGAAAACACCAAGCAGAATAAATTATCCAAAATAAAACACATAAACAAGAACTTCTGCACCCAGACATGGCATTTTCAAGATAAAAATTTCTAAAAGAAGTCAGAGTGAACAAAAAAAACCTTATCTATAATGTAACAAAGACAAGAATTATATACGACTTTTCTTTAGAAACCATTCAAGGAAGAAGAGAATGGGGTGAAAAACTCAAAAGTATTGAGTGAAAACCCCACTAACTTAGAATTCTGTGACTTCTGCAATTATTCTTTAAAAATGTGGGAAAAATAATTCCTCAGACAAACAAAGATTGAGGAAATTTGTTGCTACTATATCTGCCTTGCAGATAATGTGAGTAGAAGTTACTTTGAGATATGGAAAATAATATAGGTGAGAAACTATGATCTACATAAAGAAAGGAAGATCATCAAAGAAGAAACAAGTAAAGTGAAACTGAAAACTTTTTTTTGTTTTTAATTTAACAGATAACAGACCAAAATAATAATAAAAGGGTATTTGATTATGTATGCATATGTATACATCATTTACATATCATATACATTGTTCATAAGCTTACCAAATTGAAATGAATGACAGTAATGATAAAAGGGTAGAGAAGGGAGAAATTAGGATTATTTTTGTTTTAAATCATTCATTCTACCTGTGAAGCAATATAGAGTAACTTAAAGTATACTTGGATGAGGTTTGCCATAAATGTATATGGCAAACTCTAGGGCAACTACTAAAAAAATAAAAAATAAAAAGCATAACTAAGGAATCTCTTTTATCATTTTTTATTGCATCTATTTCATTATTCTCTCTTTTCTTCTTTATTAATCTGGCTAGCAGTCTATCTGTTTTGTTAATCTTTTCAAAATCCAGTTCCTGGATTTATTGATTTTTTAAAGGGTTGTTTGTGTCTCTACCTCCTTCAGTTCTGCTGTGATCTTAGTTATTTATTGTCCTCTGCTCACTTTTGAGTTTTTTTGATCTTGCTTTTCTAGCTCTTTCAATTTTGATAATAGGGTGTTGATTTTAGCTCTTTCCTTGCTTCTCATGTGGGCATTTATTGCTATAAATATCCCTCTATACACTGCTTTAAATGTGTCCCAGAGATCCTGGTACCTTGTGTATTTGTTCTCATTGGTTTTGAAGAACATCTTTATTTCTGCCTTCATTTCATTGTTTATCCAGTCAACATTCAAGAGCCAGTTGTTCACTTTCCATGAAGTTATGCAGCTCTGGATAGGTTCTTAATCCTGAGTTCCAATTTGATTGCACTGTGGTCTGAGAGACTGTTTGTTATGATTTCCATTCTTTTGCATTTGCTGAGGAGTGATTTACTTCCAATTATGTGGTCAGTTTTAGAGTAGGTGCAATGTGATGCTGAAAAGATCATATATTCTGTGGATTTAGGGTGGAGCATTCTGTAGATGTCTATTAGATCCTCTTGGTCCAAAGCTGAGTTCAAGTCCTGAATATCCTTGTTAATTTTCTGTCTTCTTGATCTGTCTAATATTGACAGTGGAGTGTTAAAGTCTCCCACTATTATTGTGTGGGAGTCTAAGTCTGTTTGTAGGTCATTAAGAACTTGCTTTATGTATTTGGGTGCCCCTGTATTGGGTGTGTATGTATTTATAATCATTAGTTCTTCTTGCTGCATTGATCCTTTTACCATTATGTAATGCCCTTCTTTGTCTCTTTTGACCTTTGTTGGTTTAAAGTCCATTTTATTAGAGACTAGGATTGCAAGTCCAGCTTTTTTTTTCGCTCTCCATTTGCTTGGTAAATCTTTCTACATCCCTTTACTTTGAGCCTGTGTGTGTCCTTGCACATGAGATGGGTTTCCTGAATACAGCACACCAATGAGCCTTGACTTTGTATCCAATTCGTCAGTCTGTGTCTTTTGATTGGGACATTTAGTCCATTTACATTTAAGGTTAATATTGTTATGTCTGAATTGGATCCTGCCATTTTGATCCTAACTGGTTGCTTTGCCCATTAGTTGACACAATTTCTTCATTGTATCAATGGTCTTTACCCTTTGATATGGTTTTGGAGTGGCTGGTACTGGTTGTTCATTTCCATGTTTAGTTCTCCTTTCTGGAACTCTTGTAAAGCAGGCCTGGTGGTGATGAAATATCTCAGCTATTGATTGTTCATAAAGGATTTTATTTCTCCTTCACTTATGAAGCTTAGTTTGGCTGGATATGAAATTCTAGGTTGCAAGTTATTTTCCTTAACAATATTGAATATTGGCCCCGACTCACTTCTGGTTTGTAGGGTTTCTATCTGCTGAGAGTCTGATGGGCTTCCCTTTATGGGTAACCCAACCTTTCTCTCTGGCTGCCGTTAGCATTTTTTCCTCATTTCAACTCTAGTGAATCTGACAATTATGTGGCTTGGGATTGCTCCTCTTGAGGCATATCTTTGTGGTGTTCTCTGTATTTCCTGGACTTGAATGTTGACCTGCCTTGCTAGGTTGGAGAATACATTTCTAATAACTAAATTAACTTTAAAAATATACAACCTTGGAAAAGACCTTATTCAAGACATTTATCCAAAATCCTATCCTGGTTTTAAGATAATTAAGTATTAGCCTTGAAACTGGCTGACTAGAAAAATTTTGAACTTTTTCTGGGAGTGTATTGTGTCCTCATTTCTAGATTCCTTGAAAAATATTAATTATCTCCCTATGTGGTAACAAAATCTGGATTATGTGCAAGTGTTATGTCTAGAAATAGGAAACATAACTTTAACTGCGAAAAGTCAAATGGGCCCAATTTAGTGGCAGAATTCTAGATTCTGTCACATGGAAACAATACCATAAATTAGAAGAGCAATAGTTTTCTCAAGTTCATTTAAATACTTGGCCAATACTTTGAACACTTGACCAAATAAAATAGGTACATAAAAGAAACATAAACATTCAATAAGAGGTCATTTTACTCAGATTTCTTCTCGGGATCAAAGAAACTGATTTTGGGATCAAAGTAAAACTCATATATATTACCCATTCCACATTACATTTTTTCAAATACATTCACAAGTTATAAATTACATAAAATATATAGGTAATATAGTAGACTATTCTGGCAATGTTTGACATTTGATTAATTATAGAATATTAATCAGCTGGCATAGTATGATTATTTTGTTGTTTTAATATGCTAATTGAAGATTTCATGTAGTTACCATATAGTGGAATCAAATATGAATTTGAAATAGGACATATGTCATTAAAGCAAACATAATTTATGACTATTTACATTAAAAAGTATACATCAATAGTTTATTTAATATGAGATAAATACTAGAAATTATATTTTAAAATTTGTAAGCCAGATTTCTTTTGACTATTATATTTTTAAAAACTTCAAGATTTCCTTTTTGAATATTGATTTTCAATTCTACTGTGTAGGGATTATTTTGCAGATATCTGTTTCATTCTCACTTTCTTCATTTCTAATCAAAGAGAATTATACTATTAATAGACAATTATTTTCCATGGGAAACAAACAATTTATAAAAATTGAAGTGGCAAGCAGTTGTCAAAATATAATTTATATATAGTTTTCGTTATTGAAAACTGTGAATTATTATTAAACCTCAAAATATAGATTTCTTAGTATCCTCTAAGAAGCGATATAGCTTTAATTTTGAAATGTCTTTGGAACTGAACATTTAGTGCTTGCTTATCTCATGTGAGCACTGATATTTTCAGTAAGTGAAATTGAGCATATTAAGATCACACATGCACACACATGTGCTCATGCTTACAAACACACAAGGAAAAATAGCATTTGTTTAAGTTTTGTTTACTTATAAAATCTATACAATCTTTCATATTTAAAATTTATAATTTTTTCTTGGTTTTACAGGCAAAATATTACCACTCAAATGTTAAGATATTAGATCTTAATCTCTTTGAATTTTTTTCGTATCTATCTGAAAACTCTGTTGGAGTCCTTTTTACAAAAAATTCTCATATTTAGGATTGCTAGATTTAGCAAACGAAACTACAAGGCATTCCATTAAATTTGAATTTCATATTAACAATGG
This sequence comes from Cebus imitator, assembly GCF_001604975.1. Taxonomy (NCBI): domain Eukaryota; kingdom Metazoa; phylum Chordata; class Mammalia; order Primates; family Cebidae; genus Cebus; species Cebus imitator. The sequence goes on from NW_016107318.1 coordinate 8,787,152, forward strand.
ACTTTTTTAGTATAAATATTCCCCCCCAATACTGCATGGACTATCCAGATTAATGTGTTAATAATTTGGGGACACACATATTAAAAATTATAAATTGTTTATCTGAAATTTAAATTTAACTGGGTGCTCTGCATTTTATCTGGTAGATAATAATAATAGAACATATATGTTGAAATCATTAAGACTGTCATGTATGCCTAATGATCAGTATCTAATCTCCTGTGGCTGAGAAAGACCACAGTTTAAATTCAGAGGGCTGGATTCTGTTTATCTAAGGGCCTGGCAAGAGAAGAGGATTGTTATTATCTGAGCACCTCTCCAAATTTATCTCCTACACTGTAATTCAAATCCTATCCATCCCAAAGTTTACATTCTACTACTATATAAAACATTTTTCTGCAGTGGAATTAGTCCTGGAATACAGATGTCCTGTTTACAGAGCCAATTCTACTCATAGGACAATGTATAGGATATTTATGCCATAGGATGTAAAGACTCCAAAATGCTCAGCTGCCCCAAGCTGTCATCTTAATTAGGCTATTACATGTATAAAATTAATAGCACTAGAGTTAGATCTCTAAATAGGAAATAGAAATAAGACATTATCAATAATCAGTGTTTCCCAAATCTGGTGTTCATTGAAACTTCAGGGATTTCCTTTTATAATAGTTATTCTTGATTTTACTTCTAGTAAGTATGATTCAGTAGACTTGGGGTCATAATGTCTTATTCTGTTTTGTTTTAGTAAGTTCTCCTATGAATGGCATTTGACAATACTTACACTTCAACCCCTTAATGTTGGGGAGAAAACAACATGAAGATGAGAGGCCAAAGTTATTCTCCTAATACCTTAGAAACTATGCTGATTGGGAACAAATCTTGGGATTTTGTGTTTCTTTTTTTCAGGATCACCAGGTGATATTTGATGTACTGAGGAAACAATGTAAAGTGAACATTTTTGTAGGCAAGTTAAATCCAGTGTTATGCTATTACCACCAGTTTATCACATTATTTATTTTATTTTATTTTATTTTTTGAGACAGGGTCTTGCTCTGTCACTCAGGCTGGAAAGCAATGGTGCGATCTTGGTTCACTGAAGCCTTCACCTCCCGAGTTCAAGCAATTCTCATTCCTCAGCCTCCCAAGAAGCTAGTATTACAGGCATGTGCCACCATACCCAGCTAATTTTTGTGTTTTTAGTAGAGAAGTTGTTTCGGCAGGTTGGCCAGTCTTATCTCGAACTCTAGGCCTCAACCAATCTGCCTGCCTTGGCTTCCCAAAGTTCTGGGATTACAGACATGAGCCACCTTGCCCAGTCTATTACCTTATTTCTGTACTTAAAATTTTAACTATCTGCCTTGTTGTACATGAAGCTGGAATCACCAATCTTTTTGTCATTCTGGAAAATTAAAAATTGCCAGGGAAATGGCAATTGTCATCAGGAAAATAAGAGAGAAATGAATCAGATATAAAGTGCAGGTGTAACAAACTGTTACCTATGGTCCTTTACAAGATTATCACAGTGGAGATTCTTAAAAATTCACTTTATCCTATTACAGGAGAGGACACAGACAATCAGAATGGGAACCAATGAAGTAAAATACTGGATGGTGGGACAGAGGGGAAAGAAGACTAATTTTAGGCCAATTTTACCTAGTTTATCCTCTTCTGAGCTTGACAACACTAATTTTTAATGTCATGGTAGGAGAGTTTAATAATTATTATCATTATCAGAAGAATCTTATAATTTTTGGCAAACTTTGATGAGAATGATTGAAACTGATGTGCATTAATGACTGACACAAAATTTTTAGTTGAACATTTTAAAAATTATCTGTTGGAGTTTAAGAAACACTAATATAAAATTACGATATTTGTGAAAGAAAAGATAAAGCAGAAAGAAAGCTAGAGGAGAGAGTGTTATCTATCCATATCACCAGGCTTCACTGTTTTAGGATAATGACTGGGGAGAATATTTTCTATGTAATCTCTGGTCAGAAGAGAATATTTGTGTAATTATTTTATTATTAACATGATATAAAGCTGTATTTAATAACATCTGAAAGCTTAAAAATCAGAGTATACAAAAGATTTACTCAAATTTCAAAATAGAGAGAAATAAAATGAATTAGATACCTTTCAGCTTCTGAATATGAAATAACAGTATGGGTGTTGTAATACAGCAGAACACATTGGTAATTTTTTTAAAGCACAGCCATTGTCTTCTTTGAATCTCTCAAAACAAAAACCATTTTGTGGGGGTGAGAATCACTGTCATCTTTGTCAGGTAATTATCCAACTTCTGGTAAAATGGATATTATCCTTTCTAGTTTTAGAAATAAAATTAAAATATTCCTGCCTTTGAAAGAAGTGCTTTCTCTCGTCACAAGATAGAAATTATTCCAATATGCTTTCTGCAGTATATTTTTAAACAAATATCTTAGAATGAAGCAAGCATTTGACTCCACCCATTTTGAGGTCCACTACTTTGTGTAAGGGAATTTACTTGATTCTATGAGAAATGATGGATCTAATTCAAGTGCCTACTATGTGCCAGGAATTAAACAAAATACTAGAAATTAATAGAACTGAGTATAAATTCAACCTAGTTACACATGAGCTTAATATAGGCCCCAATGTTTTTCTGCTTCTTAAGAATTTAGAAAATTATTTATCCCCTTTGTTACTGAAGCTGCTAATCTTTAAACAGATTTTAATAACTGATACCTCACAGAGGTGTTAAAAGGATTTTATAAGTATACATACATAAATATGAGCATATATATTATAAGAATAGAAGAACATTCTATACTTATACAGAAGTACTGCATTTGGCAGACCATATGTCACGTCGAAAGTACTCAATAGTTGCAGCTATTACTAAATAGATGGGAGATATTTATTTCTGATATATGCACTATGTAGTAAGTATTGTAATAGCTTTAAGGCTTGTCAAAGCAAGCATGATTGGGCAGATTGAAAATGCCCAATTAAAGCTAAATGTTAGGCAAGATCTTAGAAATCCCTAAGTCCCTGCTCCATCTGGGGGCAAAAAAAAAAGGTGGCTAAATTATGTAAGTAATATAATTGGGAAGATTAATGGAATATATCATGTGAAAATTCTTAACACACTGAATTCACACATTTTGTGTGGTACAAAATAGAAAAAAAATATATATATATATATATATATATGACAAAAAGCAACTTAAAGATTTTTAGCTCTATATTGGTTATAGAGAATTTAGATCTAAACCAAGAGGATTCCTCTGAGAAAGGTCATTCATTCACTTTGACAAAAACATAGTAAAATAAATAAATAAATGAATAAATAAGGAAAATGAAAGAAGGAAGGAAGAGAGAAAGAAAAGAAGGAAGGAAAAGGAAGGGGAGAAAAGGAAGCAAAGAAAGAAGGAGAAACATGTTGTATTACTAAGGTGGATCTGGAATTGAAAATTTTCCTCTGATTAGCTGACATTTTTAGGGGCTTTACTTTCCTAAATATAAAATAACAGTTAAAGAGACAGTTAAGTGATAAAACAAAACAAAATATAACTTTTTGGGTAGGATAATGAAGCAGTGATTAGGTTTTTAAATTTGCTAGCAAAAAGCACCTACTTCAAGAATAATGTTGCTTTTGGACCATTCTGCAATTAAAGCTTGAAACCTATATTTGTTTTGTCTGAGTTTTTTCTTTGGGGAAGAAACCCCCAGGCCTCTCACAGTAAGTATCAAAGAACTAAAACCAGATCACCATATCAGATGCTGGACCCCTCATTCACCTTGATTGCTTCCTTGCCCCTCCCAAGCTCCTGTTTCCTTACACATTGTTATATTTCTTGCCTGCTACATAAACCCCTGGTTCTAGTCAGTCAGGTAGATGGATTTCAGACAGAGCTCTCATCTCCTTAGCCGCAGCACCCTAGAGCAGCCTTCTTTCTTGGCAATATTTGTTATCTTAGTGATTGGCTGTCTGTACAGTGAGCAGCAGGACCTAGACCAAACCCCTGGTGTTTCAGTAACAGTGTTAGTTTTAAATACTCTAACGTTCTCGCTTGTTTAGACTAAAGACCACCTAAAAAGTCTGATGAATAAGAAATATTTAATAAATTTAAATTAAACGAAAGAACTCTGAGCCTTTCTCTAGGCCTGGTTTTGGCTTTCAGTGGATTTTAGATTTTGTCATATTATTTGACTAATATTTAATATTACAGCAGCAAAGTCATACTCCATTCTATCCTAAAGAGACCAGGATGCCAAAGGCCTAATATCTCCCTCTTTTGTATGGGAATTTTCCTTCTTGGTCAATTCTTCTCTAAATTACCAGGACACTTACAAAGAAAACTTGCATTATGTATATCAAGAGCCAAAACTTTACGTGATACATTTATTTTTAATAGAGCACTATAATAAATAGTAAATTGTTTCAACTTTAGTACCCTATGAATGATAATATTTAGTAATAAATGTTGTGAAAAGGGAGTGCCTTTTGGAAAATTTTACAAGCTCTATTGACAGGATAATAGAGTAATAATATTTTTCTCTTAATAGGAGGAAAACAATATAGCAAAAATCTATTGGTAGAATCTATCACTTTCTTCGAGCAATCTGAATTTGGCTTGATTTTCTCCATTTAACTTAGTATTATTTAATTCGAATGACCAAATAAATTTCCTGAATGGGCATTTATTACAGCAGGACACATCACTTATAGGAAATAGATGATTCATATTAACTGAAATAAAATGCTGTATATTTATCTTCAAGTACTTGAGATTAACCTTTGTAGTAGATTCACAGATACTTACAGAGTAGTGTCAATTATATTTCAAGTTCAGATACTGTTGTTAATGCAGAGTTAAGAAAAAAATTTATTTCTGTGGAAACAGCACAAATGTACAGTCAGGAAAACATATTTTATGCATTTAAAAGTGAATTTTTTGTTCTTTATTAAAATAAGACAACAGTCCAGTTTTAGAAATGGTTGGTGAGTGACCAAAAGAATGCTCTGGAATAGTCTCGAATTAAAAGAAAAATACACATTATCACTTGCTGCACATATTTTATCAAACTCATTTTTTCTTAGTTTGTAACTTATTTTGCTATGTGTACATGTTACTGAAGTTGCAGTAGAAAAACACATGTAGTTTTTCTGTGTTTTCTAAAATCATGCACAATGTTATTTGTCCTTTTTATTCATGAACTGAAGTTGTAAAGACATCTCGCAATAATGTGTTTCAGCTTTATTCTCTTCCATGTTCCCTCACATCCTTCCTGGGAAATGGTATCTCTATTTATTGCTGCTGTCTCAAAGCAAAATTTAATATTTTTTATTGCTCTGTTATATATAGAAAATACTCTTGATAAATTATGGCATTTGAAACATGCAAATTGTGAATAATATGTAATCTCAATAATCTGACATTAATAGTAAGAAAACAATCTATCTCAAATGCTTTAACCACTATGAAAAACATAATATACATTTTAACAAATTTTCTGACCTACCAGAGTTTTGCATGGATCATAAATTTATATATATATATCAACTTTTATTTTGCTTTTTTACCTTCCTAATCAGTTTCTTAATTACTCAAGTCTCCTTGCTTTAGCCTAGAAATAAGTGGTTAAACTATAAATATAAATACATGTCATATATTATGCAATTACAAGATAAATAAATATCTCCCTAACTTTCTAACATATTTGTAGACTAAAAATTATACTACTTTAACATAATATCATGATTAGAAAAAAGAGTATTTTCAAGTTTAAATAAAAGCTTCACGGGAAGTTATGTCTATATCTTTATAAATATGCAAGAGGTCTAAAAACAATATTGGACAAGGTTTTCTTAAAGAAAGATTAACATTATGAAAGACAAAGGGTAGAAACAACTTATACGTCTACCGATTGCTGAGTGAATAAACAAAATATAACATATACATGCAATGGAATATAAAAGGTAATAAAGTACAATATTACAACATGGAGAAACCTTGAAATTATTATAAGTGAAAGAAGCCAGGTTCAAGAGGTTACATATCATTTATATAAAATATCCAGAATAGACAAATCTATAGAGAAAGCATATTAGTGGTTGCTAGAACTTGGAAGAGTGGTGAATAAGAAATGCTTTTTTAGTGGGTATGAGGCTTCATTTTCAGGTGGTAAAATGTTCTGTTAATAGATAGATGCGTGTGATAGCCGTACAACCATGTGAATGTACTAAAAGGTACTGAATTGTATGCTATAAAATGGTCAAAATGGTAAATTATATATTATGTGAATTTTACCCCAATTAAGAAAAGCATAGCATAGAAGTGTGAGATAATGTGACACAGTTTAGGTTACTATAATAAGTAAATGGCATAAAATAATTATATTGACTAGCATATTAAATATCAAAACGTTTTTTGAAAAAACTAATGAATAAGGTAAAGAAAAATTCTTGGAAGACTTTGCCAATATTATTAAAAAACGTAACTATGTGCCATTGAAGGTCTGGAATCTAGAAAGTGGTCTTTTTAATGTAATACTTTAGTATATTTACTGTCATTTAAAATATCGCAGCAAATATTACCAGTTTAGTCAAGAAATAATGAAGCCTTAAACTAGAACAGAGATCACTAGGTTGTAGAGGGGAGAGAAATTTACATTGCAAGAAGGCATTTCAAAAACTAGTGTTTTTTCAAATATTACATGAAGATAGACATTGGGCCATAATCAGTCCCTGTCTTCAAAGAAACTGCTGCTAATGAAAGTATGCTTATTTTGATATTGCAAAATATACAGCAAAAATAATATTGACATTTGTAGAATTTTATATATTCATATATTTATACAGAGTATATACTAGAGTATATCATATATATTATTTTATATATATAACATTTATTATAGATAAATTTATATACACACATGTATGTCTATATATGTATCTACAAATACATATGTAAAATGTGACTAACAGAAATTATCAACTTTCAATGACTGTGAAAATTACAGTCCAAGATGGTTAATTCATTTTTACCAGTTCAGGCTGTCAGAAAGATAATTAATATCACCTTTATTTCTATTCTTATTTCAGGTGTTCTTCTGTTTTTTCAATGCATTTTCATTTGAATTTTCTGGCAAACATAAACAGGAGAATAACTAAATTTGAAAATATTTGGCCTTCCCTAAGTTAACAGAAAAAGGAAGAATGAGAAGAAAATCATATTAAATCAACTCTGATATTCTGAAAGAATTGTTGCACCTCTCAGTGTTAGCAAAATACATCTCTTGCACTGGGAAAATCAGAGTTACTGTCTGAAAAAAATTAAATAACCATCCAGAATTATAATATGGTGTCTGCCTGGGCATAAGCAAGCAAATGGAAAGCTAAAAAAGTCTTATTCAACTTTATTAGATACATATTTTATCCAAGATGAAGTCTCTATGGCCCTCTATACTGTAATTCACATTTGAGACAGCTGCACTTTGCCTTTTTCACAAAACAAACCACTAGATGACGGTGATAACAAAATAAGAGATGGTGAATACATCATCTTCCACAAAACAGAGTCAATTACTCCTGGCTTCATATATGAAAAAATATGAATATGATAACATCTTTCACCACATCATTCCAAACCAGCTGAGGAAAAACAATTGCTTGAGAAACCTATGCTGTTTTGAGAAACAGAAAGTGAAGTTTGCAATCAAGATTCTGGATTAGCTATTTACTAAATGCATTTTCACTTGCAGGACCAGGCATAAAGTTTATAACAAAAATCTGTTTAACTTACTAAAATATATGAATAATATTACAAAAAACTTCCATACAAATGTTCATGTGTAATTAAGTGATAGTGATTTTAAATTGAATGTATGAAATCTTCTATATGATTTGTGGGTTTTTTCATTATTAAATAAGGCACAGGCTAATTTCTGAAACCTTATGCCCACAGTATGACTTAAGAGATTATACAGTTATTGACTGAGACAATTTTAGACTGGCTAATATACCATTTTGTTTTATTTTACTGTACGTGATAGAAATCTGTTGAACAATGTTTAGCCAGCTAAGCTTTCTATTTCACCAGTGCATTTTATATGCTAATGAGTTAATTCATTGCTCATTACCAAAATCTATTTGAAGCCCTGTTGTTCACTACTTACTCTGCAGTACCACACTAAAATGTTGGTTTATTGGTAGGTTTATATACAGACACGCACACAAACACACACACATACACATTTATATATGCCTTTATATATATTTGTATATATATAAACCATGAATGTACATATATATGTATATATAAAACCTAACAATACACCAACATTTTAGTGACTGTGATGCATATATATACACACACACAAAGTCATGCATCACTTAATGATAAGGATACATTCTGAGAAGTACACGGTCCTTAGACCATCATTGTGTGAACATCATGTATACTTACACAAACCTAGACAGTATAGCCTACTACACACCTAAGCTATGTGGTATAGACTATTTCTCCTAGGTTGCACATTCGTACTGCATGCTACTGTACTGAATATTGCAGGCCTTGGTAGCACAAGTATTCGTGTATCTTAACATATCTAAACATAGAGAAAGTACAGTAAAAACATGGTATTATAAACTAAGGGACCACCATTTGATGTGTGATTTAACATTGACCAAAACATCATTATGCAGCACATGATAGCTTGTGTGTGTGTGTTTATGTGTGTTTTACATATTTGCTATGTATACATTTTATAGGCAATATGTATGTTATAGGCAATATACTTATTGCTATATATACATTTTATAGGCAATATGTATATTTATAGGCAATATATTTATTGCCTATAAAAATGTAGACACGGAAATCGTATATTTATCATATATTTATCAACAAATATAGAAGTTAATAGTCAATTTGAGTACAGTTTTAATAGTTACAAATCATAAACTAATGTTAATTGTGTAAATAGAATATTATTTGCATATATGAGCAACCAGGAGCCAAGAGTAAAAGAAGGATGTACCCACTATGTAAAAAAAAAAACACTGGATTTTATTATTTGAATGACATTCTTGTTAATCTATTGATGGTAAGTCACAAACCATAATTTTTTAAATAATAGTATATGTGCTTTACAAAATCTTTGATTTAGACATATTACAAACAGCTTTTATTGAAGTTGTTTAGTGATATTGAAAAAAAGAGATACGTTATGTGCTGGGATCCAATTATGCAGATGCATGTAGTTTTTTGAGTCTTTTTTGTAGTAGAATATATATTAAAATCCTTACAAATTTTGAAATTATCTTAGTTTATATATGTACATGTCTCAACTTTTAATTAGGCTAGAAAGGGCTATGTTTAGCCAATAATTTAAAAATTTAGTTCTGAGGCAAGAATATTCTTTTGGATATGAAGGAACTACTTGACATACCAACAGATGTTTCTTCTACTTAAGATAAGGAAAATATTTTTCCTCCTATAGAAATGAAATCAGAAAGTTGAGTAGGAGCTCAAATTTATATAAAATCTCTATAAATACATGGTATGGAGATATTTGAAGCAGGTAAGACAGTATTTAAAACTACAAATTCAGCCAACAAAATCGAGTTCATTCTATGCAGGTACAAGAAATAATTCATGTTCAGGAAAAGCACATTTATTCTAATAAGTACTGTGTTTTATATTATTTTACTAAAGCTGTTCACATTTTAAAATGCCTCTTTTATATTAAAACAGTTGGAATAATATTAGACAGTTCTTACATCGACAGCCATATAGCACACAAAAGGCAAAGCAAACTGAGAGCTCAGAAAGGATGAAATTTATAACTCTTAATTGAGAATTATTTAATAGTTTGAAGTGATTGAGAAAGACTTTTTTAAAAACAGTTAATTTTAGCCTTAATTCACAATACTTAATAAGAAAAATTACTATATATTGTAAATAAATAGAGGATATTTTCTCTAAAATTTGCTGTAGCATATATTCAATTAGGGATCTGGTCTGGTAATATCAAAGAATATTAACACTGAGTGGATTCAAAATATACAGCTAAGAAATGTACATTATTCTTTTTGCACAGCTTCATAATTAAATTAAATAGGACATTCTGTGCTTAGAAACCTAGAAAAACTTCTTAAAATTTTAGCTACTTTTATTTCATAACTAGCTATGATTAGTTATGAAATAACAAATGGAGGAAACTCAGAAAATTCATAATGGCATTTGTAGGAACAAGATGCCAATTTAAAAATAAACAGAAAAGCATGTTTCATGGATAACATGTAAGAAAATTGGAAGCGATGTATTTAAAATTGTCCCATGTCATAAGTTAAAGAGAACAGACAGGGTTCACAACCTTTTGTTTTATCAAAAAAAAAAATGAGATTGAGATGATATGTATCTTCTCTCATTTTAGTATGTGAAATCTTTATTGTGGTACAAATTGGCTGTGTGTGAGAACACAGAAGTGTGTCATTCTCAGAAGTATAAAATTGTCAGGAACTAGGCAAGAAAATGAAGATAAGTAAATACAGGATTCGTTATAGAGCTTCTAGTTGTTTGTTTATTGCATTTAATGAAAAACACCAAAGATAACTCTTTTTTCTCAAGAAGATAAAAGGAATACAACTAAAAAGGGACATGAAGGACCTTTTCAAGGAAGAGCTAAAAACCACTGCTTAAGGAAATAAGAAAGGACACAAACAGTTGGAAAAACATTCCACGCTCATGGTTAGGAAGAATCAATATTGTGAAAATGGTCATACTGCCCAAAATTCTTTATAGATTCAATGCTATCCCCATCAAGCTACCATTGACCTTCTTCACACTGGAAAAAGCAACCTTAAACTTCATATGGAACCAAAAAGAGCCCACAAAGCCAAGACAATCCTAACGAAAAAAAAAAAGCTGGAGGCATCATGCTACCTGACTTCAAACTATACTGCAAGGCTACAGTAATCAAAACAGCATGGTACTAGTACCAAAACAGAGATATAGAACAATGGAACTGAACAGAGGCTTCAGAAGTAATGCCACACATCTAAAACAATCTGATTTTGACAAACCTGACAAAAACAAGCAATGGGGAAAGCATTCCCTGTTTAATAAATGATGTTGGGAAAACTGGCTAGCCATGAGCAGAAAGCTGAAACTGGACCCATTCCTTAATCTTATGCAAAAATTAACTCCTGATGGATTAATGATTTAAAAATAAGACCTAACACCCTAAAAACCCTAGAAGAAAACCTAGGCAATACCATTCAGGACACAGGCATAAGCAAGGACTTCATGACTAAAACACCAAAAGCAATGGCAACAAACGCCAAAATAGACAAATGGGATCTAATTAAACTTAAGAGCTTCTGCACAGCAAAAGAAACAATCATTAGAGTCAACAGGCAACCAACAGAATGATGGTTTCCAGGTTCATCCATGTCCTTGCAAAGGACATGAACTCATCCTTTTTAATGGATGTATAGTATTCCATGGTGTATATGTACCACATTTTCTTTATCCAGTCTATCATTGATGGGCATTTGGGTTGGTTCCAAGTCTTTGCCATTGTAAACAGTGCCATAATGAACATATGTGTGCATGTGTCTGTATAATAGAACTATTTATAATCCCTTGGGTATATACCCAGTAATGGGACTGCTGGGTCAAATCGTCATTTTATTTCTAGATCCTTGAGAGATCACCACATTGTCATCCACAATTGTTGAACTAATTTACACTCCCACCAACAACATAAAGCATTCCTATTTCTCCACATCCTTTCCAGTACCTGTTGTCTGCAGATTTTTTAATAATTGCCATACTAACTGGTGTGAGATAGTATTTCAATGTGGTTATGATTTGCATTTTTCAAATGATCAGTGACGATAAGCATTTTTTCATATGTTTGTTGGCTGCATAAATGTCTTCTTTTGAAAAGTGTCCATTCACATACTTTGCCCACTTTTTTTTTTTTAAGGGGTTGTTTTTTTCTTGTAAATTTGTTTTAGTTCTTTGTAGATTCTGGATATTAGCCCTTTGTCAGATGGGTAGCTTGCAAAAATGTTTTCCCATTCTGTTGGTTGTCTGTTAATTCTAATGATTGTTTCTTTTGCTGTGCAGAAGCTCTTAAGTTTAATTAGATCCCATTTGTCTATTTTGGCTTTTGTGGCCAATGCTTTTGGTGTTTTAGTCATGATGTCCTTGACTATGCCTATGTCCTGAATGGTTTTGCCCAAGTTTTCTTCTTGGGTTTTTGGGGTGTTAGGTCTTATGTTTAAATCTTTAATCCAACTGGAGTTAATTTTTGTGTAAGGTGTAAGGAATGGGTCCAGTTTCAGCTTTCTGCTCATGGCTAGCCAGTTTTTCCAATACCATTTATTAAACAGAGAATGCTTTCCCCATTGCTTGTTTTTGTCAGGTTTGTCAAAGATCAGATTGTTGCAGAAATGTGACATTCCTTCCAAGGCCTCTGTTCTGTTCCATTGTTTTATATCTTTGTTTTGGTACTTGTATCATGCTGTTTTGATTACTGTAGCCTTGTAGTATAGTATATATTTAGTACCTGTCAGCTACATGGTAGTACAAAGAAAAAACCTGACAAAGTAATTTATCCTAGCTCTTGTTATAGGAGGAATGCCTATTAGCTAGGTCATCAAAGACAAATGTAATGTAATTAATTAGTAAAGCTTTGATGTGCAAAAATTATATAAAATTATGTTTTCAATTTACATTTTATATTTTGGAATTGTTAATACAATCTATTATTTATTATTATTATACATCACTATCCTTATTATACATTTTACAAAACAGGCCAATGATATTCACGATGTCTCAACAAATTTTTAATAAGTAATATTGTAAGCTAGAGTTGGAGCAAAGAGTCAAACATTATTTGTGAAATTCCCATATTCTTCCCACTGTACCACATTTACACTCATTATAAATGTGGCTGTACCATACAGGCCAAAGTGCTTCCTAAGTTGTCTTATATTAGATATTTTCTTCTGTCACTACTGATAATTCACTAAAGAAATATTATAAATAAGAATAAATTTTATGAAATATAATAAATTATAATAGTATTACTAATTTATACAGGTTACCATTTTAATTTAATAGTATTACTAATTTATACTGATTACCATTTAATTTTTCTAAGGAAAAATTAAAATTTTCCTTAGAAATGTCTAGATATTTGGCAGCAGCATAAATCACAATTCTAAACTACTCAAAAGAAGTGACGAAGAATATTACTCTTCCCTTTGACTACAATACCACCTTTAAAATAGTCTTATTATTGAGAAAATATTTTCCATGATAAATGTTCTTCAAGAAAGTACTTTATATCAGTGACAAAGCAAAATAAAATGGCATTTAAAATATATGTATTCAATAGGTATGTGAAAATGTTCAACATTACTAATCATCAGAAAAATTCACTTTACAATCATAATGAGTAAAATCATATCTATTAGAATGGTCATTAACAAAAAGACAAAAGATAGGTGTTGGCTAGAAGGTGGAAAAGCAGAACCCTTGTACACTGTTGATGATTTGCACAGATGTTCTGGAAGAGAACGGTGGTTCCTCAAAAACTTAAAAATAGGATTACTATGTGGCCCAGCAATCTCACTTCACTTTAAATGTATCATTGTATACATTTAAAGGAACTAAAATTGGTATGTTGAAGAGATGTCTGCACTGTTGTGTCATTGCTGGGTTCTTTATAATAGACAAGATTTGGACTCAGCCTAAGTGCTAGTCATCAGATTAATGTATGAAGAAAGTATATTATGGATATACAACAGAGTACTTTTCAGCCTTAAGAAGGAAGGAAATTCTCTCATTTGCAATGACATGAATGAACCTAGAAGACCTTATGTTAAGTGAAATAAGTCAGGCACAGAAAGGCAGATACTGCATAATCCTGTATATGCAATCTAAAAAAGTTGAACTCATGGAAGCAGAAAGTAAAATGGTGGTTATCAGGGTCTGGGGCCTTGCGGGTAGGGAAATGTTGATAAAAGGGTATAGAGCTTCAGTTAGGAAGAATAAGTTCTAGAGATCTTGTGCAGCATGGTGAGTATAGTTAATAACAAATGTATACCTGAAAATTGTGACGAGTAGATCTTAAATTTCTCACCATGAAAAATTGATAAGTATGTGAAGTGATGGTTATATCAAATATCTTGATTTAATCATTTCATGATGTATGCATATGTCAAAACAACACATTGTAACCCATATATATACACAATTTTTGTCAATTATACCTTGATAAAGCTGGGGAAAATAAAAATATAAGTTAATTAATTAGTGATAAAACAAAAAATATATGTTGATGAAAGACAAAATTTTTATGTCTTGTTATGTTCATCTTATTCTACCCCGAAGGGATGGCATTTAATGAAAGAAACACAGTTTGAAAGTGATTTGTTATTTCAATACATTTACTTTTTCTAAATACTTTTATGAGCTTCTGAGAGAATCGCAAATGGAAATGTACTGAAAGTTTGTGAAAGGATTCTGAAGAAGTCATGAAACAGACAAATTTTCCTGAGCTACATGTGCCCAGCACTGTGCTAGATTGTGAGTGTAACAATAGTGGGATCAACATGTAGTGTCTGACCAGAGTTATTTGATGTGTATTGAAAATGCTTGGGGGTTGGAAGATTGTTCATATGTGTGAGGTAATTTAATTCATTTGTATGCAATGAAAATGTAAGTACATGCATAAACATGCATATATACATGCATGCCTACCTATACACATAAACATAAAATTTCAACATTTCTGGAAAGATTTTCTCATTTCATCTCGTTACAAAAATGCCATGTCTAGAAAATCAGTTGTTTTTTGTGTTATGTATACAGTAAGATCTGAATAAATTAATAAATTTTATAGTTCAAACTTTAACTTATTCAATTCCTTCAATCCAGTTCCCTTGATCACATTCTCAGGCTGATTTAATTTCTCCCTCTTCAGTTTCCATAGGATTTAGAATATACCTTACTATTTTATTTTTATAGCTTCATAATAAGTAATAGCATCTCTTTATAATAACAAATTAGAAACGGTGACAATGATGGAAAGTATATAAAGCAGTCAAAGAGATCTTATCTTAATTTTCTTTATCAATTTGCTCTGGTTAAGTGTTCTATTATCTTTTCACATCCAGAAATTTATTTTTATTAAGTTTCTAAGGTTAAAGTACATTTTTAAAAGTTGGTTTCTAATAACTCATCTTACAGAAGATTGATATATAAATTACATCATCCAATTAATTCATGTGTAGTATAAAGGTAAATGTAATTATCTGGAACAGAAATATTCAAGATGAGTCACATCTATTGTTGTTTGGTGAGTTCAAAATTAATCAGAAAAGTGATTCTCAGCTTCCAAGGTTCAATAATATAATAATAGTATAATAATAGGGATATTTTAGCTGGTGTGATGGTGTCAAGTCATGGGTTCCCCTCTCAGATTTTCATGCTGAACATTTTTTCTTTATATAAGATTCTTAGTTGCACTTCATAAACCTCTCTCTGCTTTCTTCCATTTAATCTGATTTGAAAAGTCCTAGGCCTTAAGTTTCATTTGCATTATATAATCCATGCTGTGTTGACTTTATCTTTTGAATTTTGCACACCACTTTTGTATCTGGTATCATTTACAATGGAGTTCCAATGTCTTCAGTGCATGTTGGCTGGGTTTTGACCACTGCATATTCCTGTGTAACCCAAATACCTATAATGACAAAAAACATTTCCATCATTCCATAAAATCATTTTCTTTTCTTTTCCAATCAATCCTCTCATCACAAGTAGCATTATTACAATTTTTCTTCAACATAACATTTTTCCTGTTCTAAAAATTCAAAAATTATGCATTATATATTATTATGTATAATGCTTCTGTCACTCAGCCTAATGTTTCTGAGATTCATCCTTGTTGTTGGACATATTAGTAGCATATTCTTACATTTGCAGAGTATGATTTCCTTGGTATGAATATATGACAGTTTGCTGGTTCATTCTGCTACTGATGGACATGCAGGGGGCTATTATCAGTAAAGCTGTTATGGATAGTCCAATATTGTTCTTTTCAGGAACATATGTTTTCATTTATTTTTGGCAAACTGCAGTTAGGAATAAGAGTGCCAGGTTTTAGGATATTTAATTTTATAAAACATCGTCAGGAGACTTCTGTTTTGAACTCTAACAAGAAGTTGTCAGCTCTTCTCTGAAGTGTTGTACAATTTTACAATTTCATGAACAATTTGTTACAAAGCATCAATAAAATTTGGTGATGTAGTTCTTTTAAATTTAGACATTATGGTAGATGTTTACTGTTTTCTCATTGGTTTTAATATACCTTTTCTTGATGATTAGTGATCTTCAGAACTTTTCCATGAGCATATTACCTATTAATATATATATATATATATATATATTTTTTTTAGTGTCTGTTTTGTTTTCCATTTTATTGGGTTGATTATTCCATTTATTACTCAGCTGTAAGAGGTCTCTATATGTCATGGGCATTGTACTTTTGCTTGATGTATGTTTTGAAAATATTTTTTCCAGTCTGTGCCTTCCAGATTTATTTGCTTAGTATTTTTTTTTTTAATGAACAGAACTTTAATTTCTGGTTAAGTCTAACTTACCACTTTTTTAAAATTTAATTGTTACTGCTTTCTGTGAACTATGAAATCTTTACCTCTAAGTCACATACAGATCATTTCAGGTATAAAAGTTTTCTTGTAAAAGTTTTATGATTTCAATAACTGAAGCATACATGAGTTTGATTCTGTTTGTCAACTTCCTGCCTCTTTTCATATCTAGTAATGATTTTGAACTTTATTTTTAGAGTGATTTTAGGTTAACAGAAAATTGAGCATAAGTTAGAGTTCCCATATGCCTCCTGCCCCAACACATGCATGGCCACCCCCTATTTCAGCATCTCCTCTCTGAGTAACATATTTGTAAAAACTGAGAGCCTACAATAATACATCATTATTATTCACAGTCCATAGTTAAATAAGATTTGCTCTTGGTATACATTCTATAGGCTTGGACAAACATGTAATGACAGGTATCCACCACTGTGACACTATACAGTACAGTTTCACTGTGACACTATACAGTACAGTTTCACTGTTCTAAAGCTCCTCTCTACTCCACCAATTCATCCCTCCTCACTCTGAAGTTCTGGCAACCACTGCTCTTTTATTGTTTCCATACCTCTGCCGTTCCCAGAATGTCAGACAGTATGTGTAGCCTTTTGAGTTTTTTTTTTTTTTTTTCTCACTTAGCAATATAATTTAGGGATATTCCATGTCTTTCGATGGCTTTATAGCTTTTTAAGTTTTGAGTAATATTCAATTTTCTGGAGTTACCACTGTTTATTTTTTCACTCACCTACTGATGGGCATCTTGGTTACTTTCATGTTTTAGCAATTATTAATAAAGTGACTATAAAGATTTATGGGCAGGTTTTTGTGTGGACACAAATTTTAAACTCCTTTGAGTAAATTCCAAGAAACGTGATTGCTGCATCATATGGTAAAAGTATGTTTAGTTTTATAAGAAACTGCCAAACTCTCTTTCAAAGTTCCTGTACCATTTTGCAATCCCCCCTGCCACCAATGAAAGTTCCTCTTCCTCCACATCCTCACCAGCATTTGGTGCCAGTGTTCTGGAATTTGGCCATTTTAATAGGTGTGTGGTGGTAACTCATTGTCGTTTTCATTTGCAATTCCCTGATGACATAAAATGTGGAGCATCTTTTTATCTGCATATCTTCTTTGATGAAGTATCTGTTAAGGTATTTGGCCCCTTCTGTTATCAAGTTGTTGGGATTTTTATTGTTCAATTTTAAAAGTTCTTTGTATATTTTTGGATAACAGTTTTTTTTTTTTTTTTTTTTTTTTTTTTTTTTTTTTTTTTTTTTTTTTTTTTTTTTTTTTTTTTTTTTTTTTTTTTTTTTGTTTTGTTTTGAGGCTGAGTCTCGTTGTTGTTGGCCCAGGCTGGAGTGCGATGGCATGATCTCAGCTCACTGCAACCTCCACCTCCCAGATTCCAGCAATTCTCCTCCCTCAGCCTCCCATGTAGCTAAGATTACAGATGTCCCCCACCATGCCCAGAAAATTTTCACATTTTTAGTAAGACAGGGTTTCAACATGTTGGCCAGGCTGTTTTCGAGCTCCTGACCTCAGGTGATCCAGCTGCCTCAGCCTCCCATTGCTGGGATTACAGGTGTGAGCCACTGCACTCGGCCTGGATAACAGTTCTTTAACAGAAGTCTCATTTGCAAATATTTTCTTCCAGTCTGTCCCTTGTCTCTTCATCCTCTAGATAGTGTCTTTCACAAATCAGAAATATTTAATTTCCATCAGACCCCAATTATCTAATAATTTTTAATTTTATGCTTAGCATTACATATAAAAGACCGTGGAAACTTCACATGTCTTCCACTAGCCAGGGTCCTCCTTTTCCTGTGTCAAACTATATAACAAAGTTTCTACCATTTGAATTCATTCAGGGCTTGAGCTGAGTTGATACTTAATTGCAGTTTTAGTTCACCTCTGATTTATTACCACTCCTTGGCCCTGACTTTTTTGGAATTGTGATTGAGAGCCTGGCAGTTCCCTAACGCATCAGATCTGAAATACAGTTGTGCAGACTGTATTTTGGAGCTAAGGTCTTTATTTTTTCGGTCCATGCTATTATAAATTGTGGGTAAGAATCTGAGGCCCACTGTGTTTTTGTTTGTAGCAGGATTTTTCTAGCAGGGTTTTGTCTCTAAGCACCTCCAGGCACAGATACTCCACCTTTTAACTTTTGTTCTCACTTCTGCCCACCACCTACACTGCCCAAGATGTATTATGGATAGAAGTGGTTTTACATTTGGGACTCTTCTGGTTTTCAGTCAGTCATGCCAATGTCACAGGCCACAGATCTGCCAATTCTCTGCTGGTTTCTCTTTTCCTCAGTTGAGTCTAATTCAGCTGACCCCAGCAAAATCCTCTGCCCACCATCTCCTTTGGAAGCAGATAAATGCACGCCGTTCTTGAGAATTTTCCTAACTAGAGAGGTTTTCCTTGCTAAAATTTTAGTTCCTCTAGTGTTTGTTGCTTCTGAAGCTAGCCATTGTTTATAAAATATAATATTTGTAAGTTTTCTATTTGCAGAAATATTCAACTGCCATAATATATTTGAGTTTAATCAGATGTAGAAGTTAATGGCACAACTTGAAAATTTCTTATTATTTTTGCTGGTATATTCGGCAATTTTTAATTGATAGTTAAATAGGTTATATTTTAAAAACTGTCAAGGCCCTAAATGATATTAACTTTCAGCATAGATTCACCTTTGCTTCTGACAAATAGTTAGAATATGGGCAAATTTGTCCATGTTGGCTTGAGCTAATTTGAACCTGAGTTCAATTTTTGAGAGCAGATCTATTCCCAATTTATACTTACTGCAACAGAATAACTAGGAGATATAAATGACTGTTTTTTTAGGGCCTCTTCTCTTTAGCCATCTGTGGATTCTGATTTGTTATATTACTGCTGAAAGTTCTTCTTAACATCTCAGTCTTTAACCACCATTTACTGCTGAGTTTCTCAGCCTGTCACCTGCTTCTTACAAATTAGCAAGTGCTTCACGAGGAAAAACAATAAATGTTTGACTGACTTCTCTAAGTTTATCTTCCTCTGGGACCTTTGTCTCTCAAATCCCAGTTGTCTTAATAGGTCTTTTGCTTTTCAGTTTTGCATTTTGTCCTTCTCTTATTATTGTCCTTGGTGGAAGAATTTATCTACTTTGTCATAACCAAAGGTGGATGCGTGCACCTGACATTTTGCAACCCAAACACTCTTTCCAAATCCATACCTTTACCCTAAACTTGAATGTGTTAAGATATTGAGTATGAGTAAATTTATTTGGGCCTTTCATATCCAGATTATAGCCTTTCTCAAATTTCATGTGCTTCAACTATGTTGGAAAAGTTAGTTGGCCATACAAACAGTCTTAATAGTAACTAAGCTTCATACCTTCTTCATAATCAATTTCTCACCATACTGTGTTTCAATCCAGAACCCTGACTACATTATAAATCTTGCTATCACATGGAATTTTAATACTTTACAATTTTTTAAATTTCATCTTAAAATCCAATAATCAACTTTGCTTTTATATCTACAACTTGTTCACATTTTCAATTTTGCTACATCTTCTTACGAATTTCAAAAAATTTCTTAATTATCCAACTCCTAGTAAGCATCTTGTCTTCTTCCAAATCTGATTCCCATAATGATATGCTTGTACAACTTGGTTATTGATGTTTTAAAAGGTCTTCATAATAGTTCTGAATGTCCTATCATAAATAAATTCCATGGAAATTTAGTCTCTGCTCAAGGATATTGATTATTTACTAAGAAAATCTCACGATCATGCTGATTGTTATTATACATTTTCCATCTGTAGCAATTTCCAGTTTCACAAAGCTTTGGCTTACATTTTAAAACACTTTTATTAATATATAATACTTGTACACATCTTCGGGGACAGGTAATATTTTGATACGTGCGTAGAATATGTAATGCTCAAATCAGGGTAAATGAGGTATCCATCTCTTCAAACATTTATCTTTTCTTTGTGTTGGGAAAATTCTAATTCTTCTCTTCAAGCTTTTTTGAAATATACAATAAATTATTGTTAACTATTATCTTCCGTGGCACTATAGAACTTATTACTTCTATCTAACTGTATTTTTGCACTCATTAACAGATGCTCAATATCACAAATCAGTGAAATGGAAATCAAAACAAGAATGAGATATCCTCTGACCCCCGTTCAAATGACTATTACCCAAAATATTTAAAAATAGCAGATGCTGATGAGGATATGGAGAAAGAGTAATTTCATACACTGTTAGTGTGAATGTAAAGTCGTACAACCATAATGAAAAACATTATGGAGTTTTCTTAAAAAACTAAAAATAGGGACAGGTGCGGTGGCTCATGCCTATAATCCCAGCACTTTGGGAGATGGAGACATGTGGATCACAAGGTCAGGAGATCAAGATTGGCCTGGTCAAGATAGTGAAACCCTATCTCTACTAAAAATACCAGGAACCTGCAATGCCAGCTACTCAGAAGGCTGAGGCAGGAGAATCGGTTGAACCCAGGGGGTGGAGGTTGCAGTAAGCTGAGATCACACCATTACACTCCAGCCTGGGCAGCAGAGCAAGACTTCATCTCAAAAAAGAAACCACAAAAAAACTAAAAATGTAACTACTAGATGATCCAGCAATCCCACTGATGGGTATGTACTCAAAATAAAGGAAATTAGTGTATTAAAGAGATATCTGCATTCCCATGTTTATTGCAGTGCTATTCACAATAGCCAAAATAAATAATCAACATGTGTTCATCATTGGATGAATGATGAAAGAAAATGTAATATAGATACAGAGTGGAATGTCATTCTGCCATAAAATATAATAAAATTTTATCATTTTCAGCAACATGGATGATATTGGTGGTCATTGTGTTAAGTAAAATAAACCAGGCTCAGACAAACAAACATTGTGTGTTCTTACTCACATGAAGGAGTTAAAAATGTGGACCTTACGGTGGTAGAGAATAGAATCATGGTTCCCAGAGGTTGGGAAAGGTAGTGGAAAGTGAGGGATGAAAAGACGTATGTTTACATATTAAACAAGTTTACCTAGATGCTACATGCCAGTTCAAATTCCAGGAGTCTAATGATTTTGTATGTGTGTGGGGAATGGAGGAGCAGTTGAGAGTCTTACTGTGCTGTAAAATGCAGGTAAAAGCAGGCATTATAAAAATGCAAACAGGTAACATTGAGAGAGAATTGATCAGATTTTAGACAACGAAATATAGACTGCATATAGAGGATAATCAACAAAGATGGTAAGAAAGGATAAAACGGAACTTGTAGATAGTCTAAGAAATTATAATATGATCATGAAATTTTGAAGTCGAAGAGCTCTATCCTTGAAGTAAACACATTGTACTTATGGTATATTGAGATTAAATATCTTCATATCAGTTCTTTAAGAATATCATGATATTGTTGAAAGAACAAAGTCTGTTTTGTTTATTTGTCTGTTTCTGTGTCCAACAAAATGCTCCAATCCTGTGTGGCACTCAGCACATATTGATTCTTTTAAAATAAAAAAAATTCAGCTATATACAAGTAATACAGTCTACAATTTTATATTCAAGTTGAGGTTCAAAAGGTCACATTTCATGATTTGTACTATATTTTTACAAATATCCAAGATAGATAAATATATAAACTGAGAAGAATATTTTAGCAAAATTTAATTGCTTCACATTACCAAAGCTAAATATGTAAATTACGTTTTCACATAAAAAATATAGGCACACGTTCTTCCTTGCTAAGAAAAATTATGATGATATTTGAATGCAGAAACAGGTCCTTCACCCCTTTTAGCAATGGAGTATTAGACATATACTAAGCAGGTGTGAAAAGTAATGTAACGTGTTTGTGGATCAGGGTCGATTTGTGGCTATGGAACATATGATGTAAATAATAATGAAAAGTTTTTTTAGTTTTCTTTAATAAAGAAAAATAAATTGTTATTTGGATGCATATAAAATGTTCTTCATTAGGAACAAAAATTTGAAAATCTGAAATAACCTCTCTCTTACAGTTTACTACCTGTGTGACATCAGGAACTCTTGATCTCATAGTATCTCAATTTTCTCTATTTCTAAAATGAACAAAATAACATCAGTGATTGTGAGAATTAATTTATGTGGTAATATGATTTGTGTAGTACCATATTTGGCACACATTAGATATATAAGAAAAAATTATGAAAGGATGTTCCCAAAAGTATTAAATATATGATTACTATTAGCACATAAGTATTAAAAATTGGAAATAACTACCTGGGAACATACTGAATAAGACATTTGATATATTCATAGCCACAAACAATTGCTATGTTTATAGCAAATAACATCTCAGATGTTAGTTTCTAGAACTATTTAGAGTACTAAAAAATGAGTTCTGTTAATATTTTAACAAAAAGAATAAGCTTCCCACATTTTATTTTTCTCAATTTTGTCAAAAGAAATTTTAAAAATTAAGAAAATTATTGATTATATTGTCTGACTAAAACATGCTGAAATTATTATATTATACATAATCTTAATAGTTTTATTTGAAGAGACATTTGGTCCTGACAAATATTATGTTTTTAATATTGGATAAGTTTCACCTTATCCAATCGACATATGTTCCAAGACCCCCAATGGAAGCCTAAATCAAAGATAGCACCCAATTCTATTAATGACATTTTATTTTTCCTATACATACATATTTATGACAGAGTGTAACTTACGAATTAGGCACAGTAACAGATTAACAACAGTAATAATGAAATGAACAACTTTAACGGTATACTGTAATAAAATTATGCCAATGTCATCTCTCTCTTTCAAAATATATTACACTGCGCTCAGCTATGTGTAGGCTGTGGTTGACCATAGGTAGTTAAAACCATGGAAAGCAAAACTGTGGACAGGAACTACTGTACTACAAAATGGAGATGCCAACAGTGGCCTTATATACAGTGAAGTGGCCTTAAATTTTAACAATCTGCTTTCTGACAGCGTGGTGGTTGGGGGGTGGAAGGATTTTTACAGCACTTGCTAAGTTCTGTGTTGTAAATACTTCCACCATGCCAATTTCTAGCTACTAATGTTGTGTCACCTAGATCACAGGAGTTCTGGCAATTTACCTAACGGCTCTCTTGAAGTAACACAAACCAATTCCAGAGCATCACTGCTATATGTATCATGATAAAATGTCTACCAGTACATACTTATATCCTTTGAACCCTGCCATTCTCCCAATTTTAGTCTTTCTCACAACCATCTTAGGCTTTTATTTATTTGCAGTTTATAGCTTAATGATTATTTGATAATGTAGATTACCCTGAGAGATTAGCAATAAGTTAGAAAAAAATACTTTTCTATAGAAAACAGTTGAGGTCTTCCTATTCTAAGACTAACATTAAAAGTCAGTTTAGGTTGAGATATGGGGTTTGAATTACTATCATTGTTGTCATTGCTATTAAGACAGGGTCTCTATCACCCAGACTGGAGTGCAGTGGTGCAATTTTGACTCAAGGCAGCCTCAACCTCCTAGGCTCAGGTGATTCTCTCACCTCAGCTTCCCAAGTAACTTGGACTACAGGCATGCACCACAACGCCCAGCTAATTTTTGTATTTTTCATAGAGACGGGTTTTCATCATGTTCCCTAGGCTGATCTAGAACTCTTGGGCTCAAGGGATCCACCCATCTCGGCTTCCCAAAGTGCTAGGATTACAGGTATGAGCCACCAACCCTGGCCAGGATTTGAAATATTTTGTTAAAATTACCAATTTGGTTACATCATCAGGAGATAGCAACTATGCAGGAATGGTCTTTGAAACTAAAAAAAAAAAAAAAAAGAAAAAGAAAAAGAAATTTTTTTTCTTAAATTTTATATTTTTGGTTGAAAATATAGAATATAGGTAAATGAAGGATGATGAGACACTTATTAAAATAATAAACTGCTAATGTTATACAAGAGGAGTTTCTACCACATGATTTTACTAAAATAAAAAAGAAATTGAAATATGAAAAGTTCTAGAATATCTATCCAGTCCAGTTTCTCTGTTTCTAACAGAGGTTTTCAGGAACATGCCATGAGTAGATTTTGTTTTTTGCCATGATATTTGTTTGATGGTCCAACTTCCTAATTTGAATGCAAAAAGCCACTAAAACAGAAGGCAGATCTCAAAGGGGTAGCTTGAGGGTGCTTGAGAATTGATAACAGAAGGAGTTCAATTTTGCACTTGGATTTTGTATCTTGGCAAAGGATGCTGTTTGTTCCTCTGGCCCTTTACAAAGTTTGTATTTTTAATGTTCAATATCACTTTTTTTAAAAGTGGCACACTGGGACAACTATGAAGCAGGCCTTCTGTTCTTTAATAATGAAAACCTAATCTTTCCAAGAGATGAAAGTTTCCAGAGTAACTCAGAAGACTGACCAAAAAGTCAAGCAGCTCTGTGGCCTTAGACAAATGATCTTGCATCATGCCTCTCCCTCATGGTTAACATGAATTTATAGTGTGTATGTTGCTTCCCAAAGGGGTTTGCATTGTTTTTCTTTAATTCTTATAATTCATTAGGGTGGCATAACTGAATAGGACAATATTATTCTAAAATTACTTTCCAGTCAATCAGAAATACGGATGCACTATAGAAATGCAGATTTATACCAAATTCAATGTATATGCATTATGAACATTATTCTATAAATTTCATTGAGTAACAAATATTCATTCTTATATGTTTTAGCTCAAATTTAATCTGACCTTGAATTACTATTAGGCTTTTATGAAAGAAGCTTCTGGAAATTGAGTTATTCTCATTAGCTGAAAATTAGAGATTTGCTAATTGCTAAGATGAGTCACACTGGACTTCCCAATCAAATCAGAAGTGATTCCTTGGAATTTGATAGTATCATTATCCTCTATTCATATAAGATAAGAAAAACCTTATTAGACCTGAGTACTATTTTGGTGACAAGAACATCCATACCCTATGCTTACTATAGAACTATCTCCTATAACTATCTTTTGAGTCACAGTTTCAATTCCTGAAGTAATAAGTCTTCAAGAACTAAGGTCATTACTTGCTACAGATGCTGATATGGTTTGGCTGAGTCCCCACATAAATCTAATCTTGAATTCCTATGTGTTGTAGGAGGAACCTAGGGAGAGGTGACTGAATCATGGGGTCAGGTCTTTCCAGTGCTTTTCTCATGATAGTGAGTAAGTCTCATAAGATCTGACTCTTTTTTTTTTTTTTTTTTTGGTATTGAGTCTTGCTCTGATGCTCAGGCTGGAGTACAATGGCACAATCTTGGATCGCTGCAACTTCTGCCTCCTGGGTTCAAGCTAATCTCCTGCCTCAGCTCCTTTGTGGTTGGGATTACAGGCATGCATCACCACACCAGGCTAATTTTTGTATTTTTAGTAGAGATGGTGTTTAACCATGTTGGTCAGGCTGGTCTCAAACTCCTGACCTTGTGATCCCCCTGAGCCTGAGCCTCCCAAAGTGCTGCGATTACAGGAATGAGCCACCACATCCAGCAGATCTGATGGTTTTTATAAGGGGGAGTTTTCCTGCACAAGCTCTTTTTTGCTTGCTGGCATCCATGTAAGATGTGACTTGCTCCACCTTGCCTTCTGCCATGATTGTGAGGCTTCCCCAGATATGTGGAACTATAAGTCCAATTGAACCTCTTTCCTTTGTAAATTGCCCAGCCTCAGATGTATCTTTATCAGTAGGATGAAAACCGATTAATACAATAAGTTGGGACCAGGAATGGGGTGCTGTTGAAAAGATACCCAAAAATGTGGAAGCAACTTTGGAACTAGGTAACAGGAAGAGATTGGAACAGTCTGGAGGGCTCAGAAGAAGACAGGAAAATGGGGGAAAGTTTGGAACTTCATAGAGATTTATTGAATGACTTTTACCAAAAGCTTGATAGCAATATAGACAATAAGTTTCAGGTTAAGGTGGTCTTAGATGGAGATGATGAACTTTTTGGGAAGTGGAGCAAAGGCAATTCTGATTATGTTTTAGCAAGGAGACCGATGGCATTTTGCCCCAGCTTTAGAGATGTGTGAAACTTTGAACTGGAAGGAGATGATTTAGGGTATCTAGCAGAAGAAATTTCTAAGCAGCAAAGCAATCATGATGTGACTTGGGTGCTGTGAAAGGCATTCAGTTTTATAAAGGAAGCAGATCATAACAGTTTGGAAAATTTGCAGTCTGACAATGTGATAGGAAAGAAAAAAACATTTTCTGAGAAGACATTAAAGCTGGCTGCAGAAATTTTCATAAGAAACCAGGAGCAGAACGTTAATCCCAAGACAAAGGGGAAAATGTCTCCAGCATGCCAGAGGTCTTCACAGCAGCCCCTCCCATCACAGTCCTGGAGGCCTAAGTAGAAAATGGTTTAGTGGGCCAGGGCCAGGGTCCCCATGCTGTGTGCAGTCTAGGGACTTGGTGGCCTCTCTCCCAGCCACTCCAGCTGTAACTGAAAGGGGCCAAGGTACACTTCGAGCTGTTGTTTCACAGGGTGGAAATTTGTAGGCTTGGCAGCTTCTACATGATGTTGAGCCTGCAGGTGCACAGAAGTCAAGAATTGAGGTTTTGGAACCTCCACCTAGATTTCAGAGGATGTATAGAAACGCCTGGATGCCCAGGCAAAAGTTTGCTACAGGAGTGGGACCCTCATGAAGAATCTCTGCTAGGGCAATGCAAAAGGGAAATGTGGGGTCGGATGCCCTTACACAGAGTCCCTACTAGGGCACTACCTAGTGGAGTGTGAGAAGAAGGTCATCATCCTCCAGACCCCAGAATGGTAGATCCATCAACAGTTTGCACTGTGTGCCTGGAAAAGCTGCAGACACTCAACGCCAGCACATGTAAGTAGCCAGGAGTGGGGCTATACCCTGCAAAGCCATAGGAACAGAGCAACCCAAGACCTTGGGAACCCAGCTCTTGCATCATTGTGACCTGGATGTGAGATCTGGAGTCAAAGGAGATCATTTTGGAACTTTAATATTTGACTGCCACCCCCTGGAGTTTGGACTTGCATGGGATCTGTAGCCCCTTTGTTTTGGCCAATTTCTCCCGTTTGAAATGGCTGTATTTACCCAACACCTGTATCCCCATTTTATCTAGAAAGTAACCAACTTGCTTTGGATTTTACAAGCTGATATGTGGAAGAGAATTAACTTGTCTCAGAGTAGACTTTGGACTGTGGACTTCTGAGTTAACGCTGAAACGAGTTAAGACTTTGGAGGACTATTGATAAGGCATGACTGGTTTTGAAATGTGGGGACACGAGACTTCGGAGGGGCCAGGGATGGAATGATACAGTTTTCCTATGTCCCCAAACAGATCTCATCTTTAATTCTAATGTATCATGGGAGGTGACTGAATCATGGAGGCAGGTCTGTTCCATGCTATTCTTGGGATAGTGATTGAGTCTCATGATATCTGATAGTTATTTAAAGGGGGAGTTTCCCTGCACAAGATTTATTTTGCCTGCTGCCATCCTCTTAAGATGTGACTTGCTCCTCCTTGCCTTCCCATGATTGTCAGGCTTCCCCAGCAATGTGGAAGTGTAAGTCCAATTAAACCTCTTTCCATTATAAATTGCCCAGTCTTGGGTATGTCTTTATCAGCAGTGTGAAAATGGACTAATACAGATCCCAAGTTGCTAACCTTGATTAATCTCTCTTCCAGTCTCATTCTCTCTCTCTGTCCCTGTCTCTTTCTCACTTTTTCTCTTTTTTCTTAAGATCCTATTTTGCTGTCTTCAGATATACTTCCTTCTTGCCCTCTGTGCCTTTGCACAATTCCTACCATTAGCTAAGGCTATGAAAAGCATGTGCTAGGAAAAGAACTTGCTTAGAAGCAATTTTTGCTTTTGACTTCTAATAAAATTAATCCTAAGGCAAAAGAGTAAAGACAAATAAGAAGGGGTTCAAGGGAGTGTAGATATATTTGTGGGTGATACACTTGAATATATAGGTGTATAGTTGAGTGGCTGGGCATACAGATATTAAAACAGTATTAACAAATCATTAAATTTTCTTACCTCAATCTACTTTTCAGTCATTAGCCACTGTATTCTGAGATATGGGATAGGCAGATGTTAAAGAAGTAATTCCTGTGGAGTGGAATGGTAGTTATGAAAAGAGATATGGGAGAACACTTCACAAACCTGTTTCCCAGAGTAAATAATATTTATGTGATATAACATAAGGCATGTAATTACCTAAGCAAAAAAATAGAAAAGCAATATGAAGTTAAGGAGTCTCTCAAAACATTTCAAATTCCTTAGATCAGAAGTTCTCAAATTTTTTGGTCTCAGGACTCCTTACATTTTTAAAAATTTTTGAGAATCACAAAAGGTTTTCAATCTTGTTTATGTGAGTTATATCTGTTGATATTTACATATTAAACACTAAACATCAGAAATATTTTAAATATTTTAATTTGCTTAAAAATAAAATCTCATTGCACGTTAATATAACATATTCTTTGGAAAAATAACTACATTTTGTAAAAAGCAAGATAAAAGTGGCATTCTATTAAATGTTTCTCATCTTTTCAATGTCTGGCTTCACAGAAGACAACTGGATTCTCAGATTCCCCAGAGAATAAATCAAATACAACATAGCTTCTGTATTTAATATTTTGCAATATTATATATTACACAGACTTTAAAAATTTTACACTTGTGAGTAAGAGTAAAAAAGGCAAGAAAAATTTTAATATTGCTATGGAAAATGTTTTGACCACAGGGACCTTCAGAAAACAGTTCATGGAAGCCCAGGCATCCTAATGCTATGATTTGAAAAACCCCTCAAAGTGCTAGCAAATATAAGGAGATGGTTAGCTTTGCATGATTGCTCTACAGGTTGCACGAAATTAAAGACTCACAGCCAAAACATTCCGTTACTCATCCTGGGAAGAACCAGAAGAATCAGCCTTCCAAAAGAAAACACATTCTTCTTTCACATTCTTCACAAAATTTCACACTTCCCTCCACCTAGCTTTTACTGTCAAGTCTTCTCCCTTGAAATAAATCCATGTCTATTACAAGCAGAAGGATTTAAATGCTTCCACACTTATAAATAGCATTATATCACTGACACCATTCATTTCTTTGAGCTTCACTAGATTTCCAATCTTGACAGCAAGTCATCATAGAGCATTCACAATCAGTATTGCTACCTAAACTGTGACAGAAAATTTAAGGATAGTTTAGTAGGAACACTTAAGGGAAGTGTGAGGATTTGATGAGAAGATTAAATGGCTTCTACTGAGATTTGAATAGATGATTTTACTAAGAATATTCACAGTGAAATTGTAAAAGATAGTACTTATCTTTAACAGTGTGGAATGAATACAAAGGCATCAGCTTGGTATATCTAGCTTGGTATTTAAAGCAGAAGTTATAAAAATTCTGGAAAAGTTGCAAACCTTTTAAGAAATAACTATGTGCCACCAAGACCTGTCTAATTCCAAGAGTTGGAAGAAAAGTCACTGTTTTATGTAAATATATATATATTCCAATAATTTTGTTAATGGGGAAATAAACTAAATTAAAGCTGAATGATTGAAAGTGTTTCAATCTATATCAGTCTCAACTCCCAAATAGATGTAAGAATTGAGAAATAATCAGGAGCAATTGACAAATAATTTCTGAAAATAATAGTTTCTAAGCAACATCCTTGACTGATTGTCATTTATGTCTTCATTCAATGAACATTGATTCTTATTTGATATCAACAATTGTTTTAAGCAAGAGATAAGATCTCCACTGCATTCTCAGCACCAAGTAAAGATATTTAACAGGTAATTAATAAAATAGTTTTTTTTTTTTCTAATTTTTGAGATGGAGTTTTGCTATTGTGGTGCAGGCTGGAGTGCAGTGGTGTGATGAGATCTCTGCTCATTGCAACCTCCTTCCCCTGGGTTCTAGCAATTCTCCTGCCTCTGGCCTCCTGAGAAGCTGGGATTGCAGGCGCCACGATGCCCAGCTAATTTTTGTACTTTTAGTAGAGATGGGGTTTCACCCTGTTGGCCAGGTTCAAACTCCTGACCTCAGGTGATTCACCCATCTCGGCCTTTCAAATTGTTGGGATCAGAGGCATGAGCTACCACTCCTGGCCAATAAAAGTATTTTTAATGATTGGAGAACAAATCAAATACAACATAGCTCATCATCTCAGAAAGTTCACAATCTACAGGAAGAAACAAATGTATATATATACTTGCAGAAACGGTATAAATAAGAGTATATAGAAGCAAAGAAAACAGAATAGGTAATTCTGTGTTAGAGAAAAGTAGTACAGAAAGGTTTCAAAGAGGAGGTCATACATTTTTAAAAACTTGAATAATACATGGTTAAAATTATTTTTCCAATTTAACAAGGGGATGTGGAATAAAATGAGAACCAAAGTTATAAAAACTATATGGTATAAATAGAAAGTTTTGATATTTAGTGTTGCATGTTTGCATGATACAGAAAGTATAGTGAAGCTAGAAAGTTGAAAAAAGCCAGTTGGGACCAGCATAAATTCCACTGTGGACACTGAACACACTGAATATTAAGTAGGTAATGGGAATCCACTGAAATCTTTTAAGCAAGGAAGTGACAAGATTGGATATATGTGCTAGGAAGATGACTCAGATAACCTTGAATGTTGTATGTGAGTTGAGATGAAAAACAATTGTAGTTGGCATTAATTAGTTTAATTTTGCTCCCAAATGCCTGAAATAACTATGATTATAATTCAAAGGAAGGCCAGAGAGATAGTCTTTCTCTCTATGGTCTGAAATCTAGAATGAGCATCCATCTCCTAGTTTGGAAAATCAGAAGTTTCTACTAGAGTAAGTAATATGCAGGTAAATGTTCACAACAGGGCACTAAGTATAGTCAGTTTCCAGTGGTAATGGTGGCCTTTTGACAGCAGTGGCTATAGATCCAGGTATCAGATTTCCAATGTGTCCGTAGGATGAATTTGCTTATGATTTCTATGGCTTAGCTTTCCTTGGTTCCTGGACGTTTGCTGAGACTCTCTCTAATCTTCCCATTTAATCTGTGAAGTATCCCAGATTTTTTCAATTTATTTATTTATTTTTTTTGCCTGTTTTGTTTTATTTTGCCAGGATAGTTTTCGACTGCTTGGAACCAAGAATACTTTCTCACTGTTAACAGGTGGGCAATTCATTTAAATAATCAAGCTCAATACTTCAAAACCTCTTAGTTCACTTATTGCTATAACTAACATCCTTCCAGATGAACTCTATTTCATTGACCTGTTTTAACCTTTTCTCTCACTGTCACTAGAAATAATGTTCCCTACCATAGCTACTTCACGTGTGATGTAAGTACCTTCAGCATTAGCACTCCCTAGGATCTTGAAAATTCAGAACTCAGGCAATTTATAGCCTCAGAAGTATACTGACATAGGAAGATTATTAGCCAATGATACTCAAAAATATATTACAAACAGGTTAAACCCTATGTAGAGACCGTAAGTATGAGATCTTGTGGGAAAATGATATATTTAAACTTGTGTAATTTGAATGCTTGGGACTGAACTTCTATATACCAGAAAAGAAGGAAGTCTTGAGTAAAAAGGTAAACACCCAGTAATTTCATCTGAGATGGTTAACAATTTAATAAACATCAACGTATTTACCTAAATTAGTTTTCAAGAGTGCTTTTAATAAAATGGAGTACCAAATTTAAAAATTGTGATGAACAAAGTCTACTTCCAAAAGTCAGCTTCTGATTAATCTTTGAAAAAATTTTCAAGGTCATATTTCATATAATATCATAATTATGTATTTATGTACCTCTCTCCTAGTAGACATTCAGGGTTTGGGAAGTAGAGATGTTGTCTTACTTATATTTTAATACTTTAGCCCAGAATTTTCAGGGATCTAGAAATTTTGCAATCAAAATTAATTGAAGGAAATCACTATTTTTCCCTCATTTATTGTTTTTGTGATAATTTTCAATAACAATGCATAAAAAGACTTGACGAGATGATACCCCTGCTTCTCAGCATCTAAAACTCTCATAATTTTGTATGAACTACCATCAAACAAGTACAGTGTATGCAAATTGGTATGTTATTTCTGTTTCTGGATTTAGTTTTTCAGAGTTGGTGAGTTCCTCACTCACAGAAAGCCCAGTGCTATGGTTTCAATGTCCTCTTAAAATTCATGTTGAAAATTAATAAACATCCCTAATGTGGGCATACTGAGAGGTAGAGCCTTTAGGAGGTGATTTAATTATGATTACTCTGCCTTCATTAATAGATTAATTAATTCATGCATTGATGGGTTCATGGATTGATGGGTTCATGAATTGATTAATGGGTCATCATGGGAGGAACCAGTGCTTTTTTGTTTTGTTTTGCTTTTGAACTGGAGTCTCTCTCTGTCACCCAGGCTGGAGTGCAGTGGCATGATCTTGGTTCACTGCAACCTCTGCCTCCCAGGTTCAAGCTATTCTCCTGCCTCAGCCTCTGGAGTAGCTGGTATTATAGATATGCACCACCATGCCTGGCTAATTTTTGTATTTTTAGTAGACATGGGGTTTCACCATGTTGGTCAGGCTGGTCTCGAACGCCTGACCTCGTGATCCACCCACCTCGGCCTTCCAAAGTGCTGGGATTACATATGTGAGCCACCACTCCCAGCCAGAACAGGTGGTTTTATAAGAAGACAGAGAGAATTGAGATTCCATGTGACTACATTGAGCCTCCTTGCCATTTAACATCCTGCACCAACTTGGGACTTTGCACTGAGTACTCAACAGCAAGAAGGCTCCCACAAGATATAGCCCTGAATGTTAGACTTCTCAGTTTCCATACTGTTATGAAATAATTTTTTTAAAAATTACACAGATTCTAGTATTCTGTTATAAGCAACATAAAATGGACTAAGACACCCAATATGGTTCATATAAAAATAATTCTCCAGTTTTCTTTTAAAAGAGTTAAAAACTAAAGGGTAAAGTCAGTCTAATAAACTATTCAGTAATGCCTTGATTTTCAAGAATCAGAAGTCTGTATTAGTTTTACTATAATAGTGATGAATAACTCAGAATTTTTATTTTATTAAAAAAGGGTTACACACATAATAATGGGTTTATATGTTATGAGGAACACATATTATATCTTAATATATACATATAAACCTAATTTAACTAGAACCATAATCAAATTGTTCACTAGCATGGTCTTCTAAATTGGGATTTTACTATATTAATGTTTTTATTTGCATTTATAGATATCCCAACATTTTACAATGTGGTTTACTTTATTTTCATTATAATAAATTTTTTTGCCAACAATCAGATATTATATACAGTTTATGTTTGCATTTATAAATAATGATTTAGTTTATAAACATAAAAGTTTAGGGCTTGAAGCTCATTAAACCTGAATATGAGCATTCGGACCGAGCAGCTTAATAATTAGTTTTTGAAGGAACTAAACTAGACAATATATACTAAGACTTTATGTGCATTTTGTATCTTTTCATAGTAAGTGTAAAGTTTGCCTTGAAAAGTTAGCAATTTATATTGTGGAAAAATACACGGTAAGCAAAACGCTGTAAAAATAATGCGCTGTTTCGTCTTTTTGGCAATATATTTTAAAACGAATACTGTCATTGCATTACATATCAATGCATTAGGCAGACTGATTCTTTGCATGAAGATGTTTAATTTAGGAAGTAGATGGCACTTACCTTGTACAGTTTTCGGTGGGAGCACAGCATTGCTTTATTGGTAAACACATTTGGACAAGAAGATGTTTGCAGGGTAAAGTTTCTTTCACTTACATTCTAATAGAATGTTATGCTTTAAATCCATATTGACATTGCTAACATCGAAGAAGTATTAAATAACTTACGAGCTTGTTTGTATAAGTTAAGTCATTAACCTTCTTTTCCAGAAAGTAAATTTACAATTTAAAATGACTCGCGTCTTTTTTTGTTCCTGAAAACATTCAAGAGAAATTGCAAAGATCCACACCAAAAAGAGAAACAAATTGTATAAGCTCATGTTTCTACAAATATTACTAGAGTATCTGTGGTATCATGGAAATGATACTGGTTCTGCCATCTCACAAGCCTTTGCTGATAATCTCTTTGTGTCACTTTGTAATTTTAGCAAACAGTACAATCTCTTTGAAGTTTTGATTGTTCAGTAAATACGATGGAATTAATAGTACTTATTTTGTAGGATTTTTCTGCTGGTCATGAGTATAACATCCTCCATGTTTTGGATGCTAATTTAAAAAACTTAGGAGAGACCCAATTTACCTTGACTACTCCTGTGCAGTTTTTTTGTTAAGGGTAATCAGTTGTGGAATTATGTTTATTCTAAGAAAATAATAGTAAATAAGTAAACAAATAAAGCATATTTTCTAATCATACAATTTCTCCCACCATGACATTTTTATCTCTGAATTATAGCACCAAGTTTCATAGCAGTTTATTTCCATGTAAGCCTCTCTCTATATTATAAGCATAATGACTGAAGGTTAAGGCATAATTTTATTGTTATGACACACATTCTCAACACAAGATAGTGTTTCAGTAAATGTTATTGCCTTTAAAGAAAATTGTTATTTATTTATTTTTTTACTTTCTATCACTAGGGTTTAGCAAAATATTTAAGACATAAGAAAGGAAAAACAAAAACAAAAAATTCTGGAAAAAAACCTGAATAGCTAATTTTTTAATTGCTAAAAGTTTCCTCAGAACTTTTCATTTAAATGCTGTATTTATAAAATGAAAAGCATTCTTGAAAGGAAGTACAAGCATAGCACACAAGACAGATTTATTGCTTCAGCTGAAATTTTCACAAGTTCAATATGAGAAAAGAAAAAATCCATTTTTCACTATTATGTATAAATCTTATCAGTTACGGATATATTATGAGTTGCAAACTGTATTTTCAAAAAGAGGTGGGAGACTTGTTTGTTAGAAATATACATAGAAAAGAAAGTGATGATAATTTAGTATGAGATTTTGTGGATTAGAGAATGTTTATTGTGTACAAAATGTCCTTAAGTAGCTGATACATATTCAACAAAATCACATTGCCTCCTAATATAGTTTGGATCTGTGTCTCCATCCAAATGTCATTTTCAGTTATAGTCCTCAATGTTGTAGGTGGGGGCTGGTGGGGGTTGACTGGACCATGAGGATTTCTCGTGAATGCTTTAGTACCATCCTGTTGATACTGTCCTTGCAATAGTGCCTGAGTTGTTCGGAAACCTGATCATTTAAATGTGTTTATCACCTCCTCCATCTCTCTCTTGCTCCTCTGCTCATGTGACATGTCTATTTCCTCTTAAGCTTCTGCCATGATGGTAAGTTTCCTGAGGACTCCACAGAAGATAAGCAGTTGCCAGCATATGCTCTGTGTACAGCCTGCAGAACTGTGAGCCAATTAAACCTCTTTACTTTATAGATTACCCAGTCTCATGTTGATATGCTTTGTCTGAGTTCCCACCAAAATCTCATCTTGAATTGTAGCTCCATAATCCCCACATGTCATGGGAGGGACTCAGTGGGAGGAACTGAGTGGGAGATGGGTTTTCCCCTTCTGTTCTCATGAGAATGAGTGTCACAAGATCTGACGGTTTTATAAAGAACAGTTCCTCTGCACACACCCTCTTGCCTGACGCAATGTAAGATGTGCCTTTACTCCTCCTTTGCCTTCCACCATAATTGTGAGGCCTCCCCAGTCATGTGGAACTGTGAGTCCATTAAACCTCTTTTTCTTTACAAATTATCTAGTCTCAGGATTTATTTATAGCAGTATGAAAAGGGACAGATACACCATGCACCAGTGTTTATACAATGTGAGAATGGACCTTCCCTGTAATATACCCTTCCTGGAAGAAGTTAATAAAGGACTATGAAATTCCAGGTGATCTAGGTACGACTACCTGTCATTCAGCATTCAGAACTTCAGCATTGAAGCTCTAGTGTGGTCCCAGAGCTAGGAGGGAGCATCAGGCATGCCAGTATTTTGAATCAGATCATCAATTTTCTGGATGCTATACCACATAAGGAGTTAAACAACAGTTCCAGAATTCTGCATAGTTTTAACAAGGTCCACACCACTCCTCCCCTAAAACAATATCAAGCAATTATCTCTGAAACTATCTGTAAGAATAAAATTTAATCATTTGATCACTATGTCAATTCTACCGAACATCCTGGGTTACCACTGCTGTCTATTCTCCAAAGGTGCTGACCCCATCTATTGCAGTTTTTTTACTCCTAATATTCATTTAATGTATTTTCTGGAACTCTTGAAATCTTCAGCTTTCAAACTCAATTCTTTTTCTATATCTTCTTGCTCTAACACAAATTGAGTGGGTCCTTGTGCACCCTGACCTTCATATCATGAGGCTTGAGTGACATATGTAGGTACAGTTCTTGCATTTCACTATTATTTCCTGAATTTTCTCCCTCATTCCACCCTAAAAATCTAAATGTTTTCAACAAATTAATCCTTGCAATCCTCCAACTCTTCAACTACAAATTTGGATTCCTTGAAGATGTCAAATCCTGGCTCACTGCTACTCTGTGTAATCACTCCTGTCATAATTTTCAGAAATTCAAATATCCATATAAATTATATCTCCAAAAATTTAATATCTCAATTACTTGATCTCTTTGCCTTCAATGATCTCATCTACCTCCCTTCCTAAGCCATGCATTCCTATGTTCATC
The DNA here is from genome assembly GCF_001604975.1 of Cebus imitator. Lineage (NCBI taxonomy): Eukaryota > Metazoa > Chordata > Mammalia > Primates > Cebidae > Cebus > Cebus imitator. The sequence continues at coordinate 8,824,582 of NW_016107318.1, forward strand.
CTACAGAACTACCATAATTTCATTCTTACTGTAAATTCATTTTCAAACCCCTTAATCTCTAACCACAGATTCTTAATAGCTCACTGTTTTAAATACTTCAACTCCAATAATATTTTCACATCACAAATCCTAATTCACTGCCTTTCAAACCTCTGATCTCTTACTTCCCTCATTTTTTAGCTTGAAGCAAAATTAATTATTATAATTACTTCCTTTGACACTTTAGTTCCCTTGGTCCTTTTTTGCTATTTCTTATTCACTCGTAAAAACCATAAATTTAAAAAAAAACATAATCATGCTGACTGTTACTACTTTGAAATGATAACCACTAACCTCAAGTTGATCTTTAATAATGTCAGCAATCTTTTTATTTTTAAGTGGCTATAAATGTATTTAATTCTGTTTTCTAATGTCATTTTTCTATCTGACCTCAATAACAGCAGGTTGTAAAGAAAGATTTGACTTTTCTGTCTTTTATGAAATGATTTACTTCAATTTGGCTAAGAAAATCAAGTGAAACTATTATTCTTTAGAATTTTAAGATATATGAGCTATCTTCTTTTTAATTTCAATTTTAATTCTAGATATAAGGGGTACATGTGAAGACTCATTACATGGGAATATTGCATGACGTTGAGTTTTGGTGTACTAATCCTGTCTCCCTGGTAATGAGTGTTGTTTGAATGGGTAGTTTTTTAACTCAAGCCCCTGCTTCTACTCTCCAGTAGTCCACAGTGTCTGTTGTTCCCATATTTAGGTCCATGATGTGCTGCTCAATGCTTAGCTCTCACTTGTAAATGAGCACATGACTATTTGGTTGGGTTTCTGTGCCTACATTAATTTTCTTAGAATTATGACCTCCAGTACTATCTATATTGCTGCAAAGATGTGATTTCATTCTTTTTAATAGCTGTGCAGTTTTCCATGGTGTATATCTACCACATTTTCTTTATCCAATCTGTCTTCAGTGGCTAACTAGGTTGACTCCATGTCTTTTCTACTGTGACTAGCACAGCAATGAAAATATGAGTTCATGTATTTTTGCTAGAATGATTTATTTCCTTTTGGGTATATACCCAGTGATGGCATTGCTGGGTTGAATGGTAGTTGTAAGTTGTTTGAGGAAGCTCCAAATTGGTTTCCACAATGACTGGACTAATTCACATTCCTACCAATGGTGTGTAAGCATTCCCTTTTCTTGGTTGCCTCTTGCATCTGTTGTTTTTAACTTTTTAATAATAGCCATTCTGACTGTTATAAAATGGTGTCTCATTGAATTTCTCTGATTATTGGTGATGTTGATCATTTTTTCATTTTTTTTAATGTTTGTTGGCCACTTGTATATTTTCTTTTGAGAAGTGTCTTTTCATGTCATTTCCCCATTTTTTAATGACCTTATTTATTTTTGCTTGTTTATTTAAATTCCTTATAGATACCTGATATTGGATCTTCATTGGATGCATACTTTGCAAATATCTTCTCCCATCTGTAGGGTATCTGTTTGTTCAGTTGATAGTTTCTTTATTGTGCAGAAGCTCTTTTGTTTAATTAGGACTCACTTGTCAATTTTGGTTTTTCTTGCAGTTGCTTTTGGGGACTTAGCCAAAAATTATTTGCCAAGGCCAATGTCAAGATTATTTCCTAGGATATATTCTAGGATTTTTATAATTCGAGGTCTTAAATCTTTAATACATTATGAGTTAATATTTTGCATATCGTGAAAGGTAGGGATCCTGCTTCATTCTTCTGCATGTGGCTAGCCAGTTATCCTAGCATCATTTATTGAATAGAAAGCCACTTCTCCACTGCTTGCTTTTTGTTAGCCTTGTCAAAGATCGGATAGTTATATGTGTGTTGTTTTATTTCTGAATTTTCTACAGTATTCTGTTTTATTGGTCTATGTCTGATTTTTACTAGTATCCAGCTGTTTTGATTACTGTGACTTTATAGTATAATTGGAAGTCGAGTAATGTGATGCCTCCAGCTTTATTCTTTTTGCTTATAATTGCTTTAATTGCTTTGACTATTTGAGCAATTCTTTGGTTCCATTATAATTTTAAAATATATATATTTTTAATACTGTGAATACAATGTTCATAGTTTGATTTAAAAAATAGTGTTAAATTTGTAAATTACTTTTGGCATTGATCACTTCTTCAATATTGAATCTTCCAATCCTTGAGCGTGGAATGATTGTGCACTTATTTGGCATGTCTCTGATTTTTTTTCAGCAGTATGTTGTAGTTCTCCTTGTAAAGATCTTTCACCTCCTTGGTTAGCTGTATTACTATTTGGTTCATTTTCTTTGTGACTATCATAAGTGAGATTCTGTTTTTCTGTTTTGTTTTTTTTTTTAAATGTGTGTGTGTGTGTGTGTGTGTGTGCATGTGTGTGTGTGTTTTGTTTTGTTTTTTGAGACAAAATCTTGCTCTGTCACCCAGGCTGAAATGCAATGGTGCAATCTTGGCTGACTGCAGCCTCTCTCCCCCCAGGTTTCAGTGATTATCCTGCCTCAGCCTCCTGGGTAGCTGGGATTACAGGCAAACACCACCATGCCTGGCTAATTTTTGTATTCTTAGTAGAGACAAGGTTTCACCATGTTGGCCAGACTGGTCTCAAACTCCTGACCTCAGGTGATCTGCCCACCTTGGCCCCTCAAAGTGTTGAGTTTACAGGCGTGAGCCACCAAGCCTAGCCAGGACTGTGTTCTTGATTCCACTTTCAGTCTGGAGGTTGTTGGCATATAGAAATTCTACTAGCTTTTGTGCATGGATTTTGTATTTTGAAACATTACTAAAGTCACTTATAAATACTAGGGCTCTTTTGACAGAGAGTTTATGACTTTCTAGGTATAGAATCATATCAGCAGTGACGAGAGAAAGTTTGACTTCTTTTCCTGTACAGTTGCCTTTTATTTCTTTCTCTTGCCTGATTAGGACTACCACTTCTAGTACTATGTTGAATAGGAGTGGTGAGAGTGGGCATTATTGTCTTACTCCAGTTCCCAAAAGGAGTGATTCAAGATTTTGCCCATTCAATATGATGTTGGCTGTGGGGTTTGCCATAGATGGTTCTTTTTTATTCTTTTCTTTTCTTTCTTTCTTATTTTATTTTTTGATATGGAGTCTCATACTGTCACCTGGGGTGCAATTGTGCAATCTCGGTTCACTGCAACCTCTGCCCCTTGGATTCACGCAATTCTCCTGCCTCAGCCTCCTGAATAGCTGGGATTACAGGTGCACACCACCACATCTGGCTAATTTTTTGTATTTTTAGTAGAGACAGGACTTCCCTATGTTGGCTAGACTGTCTCTTGACCTTGTGATCCACCTGCCTCAGCCTCCCAAGCTGTTGGTATTACGGGCGTGAGCCACAGCGCCCCACCCGGCTCTTATTATTTTGACTTTCCTTCATTGCATAGTCTGTTGAGGATTTTTATCATGAAATAATGTTGAATTTTATCAAAAGCTTTTACGTGTTTATTGAGATGATCATATGGTTTTTGGTTTTGATTCTGTTTATATTGTAAATTACATTTATTGATTTGCATGTTTAGCCAGTCTTGCATCCCAGGAATAAAACCTGCTGTACTATAGTGTATTAACTTTTTGATGTGTGGCTGGTTTGATGTGCTACTATTCTGTTGAGGATTTTTGCGCCTATGTTGTAAGCGTATTGGTTTTCTTTATTTTGCTGTGTCTCTGCCTGGATTTGTTATCAGGCTGTTGCTAGCTTTTCAGAACAAGTTAGGGAGGAGCCCCTCCTCCCACCATTTTTTGGAAAAGTTTCAGTGAGAGTGACAACAGTTCTTTATATATCTTGTAGATTTGGCTGCAAATCTATCCAGTCCTGGGCTTTGTCTGGCTGGTAGTTTCTTCACTACTGATTCCATTTCAGAAGTTGATACTGGTCTATTCAGGTTTCAATTTTCTCCTGATTGAATCCTGGGAGAGTGTGTTCTTCCAGGAATTTATACATTATTTCTAGAATTTCTAACTTTTGTATGCATAGAGTCATTCATGGTAGTCTCTGAGGAGTATTTCTGTAGGATCAGTTTTAACATCATCTTGTCGTTTCTGATTGTGCTTATTTGTATTTTTGTTTATTTTTCTTTGTTAACCAAGCTAGAGGTATATTGATTTTATTTTTCAAAACAAAACAACTGATTTCATTTGTATTTTGTATTCATTCTTTGCATCTCATTTTCATTAAGTTCTTACCTAATTTTAATTATTTCTTTTCTTCTGCTAGTTTCAAGGTTGGTTTGTTCTTCCTTTAAGTGCAATGCTAGATTGTTCATTTGAAACCTTCTAACTTCTTGATAAAGGCATTTAGGGCTATACAATTTCCTTTTAACATGACTTTGACTGCTTTTGAGAGATTTTGGTAAGTTGTGTTCCAGTTTTCATTGACATCCAAGAATTATTTTTATTTCTAACTTAATTTTGATATTCATCCAGGAGTTACTCAGGAGTAAGTTTTCAATTTTAACATATTTGTGTAATTTTGAGGGATGTCCTTGGTATTCATTTCATTTTGATTGCACCGTGGTCCAAGAGTGTGCTTTATATGATTTTTTAAAAATTTATTGAGGATTGCTTTATGACCAAGTATGTGGTCAATCTTAGAATATGTTTCCTGTGCACATGAGAAGAATGTATATTTTGTGGTTGTCAGGTGGAGTGTTCTGTAGATGTCTATTATGTCCAATTGGTCAAGGGTTGAGTTTAAGTTTAGAGTTTCTTTCTTAGTTGTTTGCCTTGGTGATCTGTCTAACACCATCACTTGGTACTGGAGTCTTCCACTATTATTATATGGTTGTCAGGTGTTTTTATAGGCCAGGAAGAAGTTGTTTTATCAATCTGGGTGCTCCAATGTTGAATGAATATATTTAGGACAGTTAAGACTTCTTGTTGGATTGTATCTTTTATCATTATGTAATTCCTTTATCCTTCATTTTTACTGTTTTAAAGTCTATTTTATCTGATATAAGAAAAGAGACGCCTGCTCTTTTTGTTTTCTGTTTTTAAGGTAAATCTTACTCCAACCTTTCACTTTGATCCCGTGGGTGTCATTACATTTGAGATGGGTCTCCTGAAGAGAGATGGTTAGATCTTGTTTTTTTATTTTTATTGTTGTTGTTGTTATCTCTTAAAGTCACATATTGTCTTTCAAGTGGGGCATTTAGTCCATTTATGTTAAAGGTTAGAATTGATATTTGTGATTTTGATCCTTCCATTTTATTATTAGCTGGTTGTTATGTAGACTCGATTGCATAGTTACTTTATAGTTCCTGTAGACTATGTAATTAGGTGTGTGCTTTTGTGTTAGCATGTGTTATTCATTTGAATTCGTGCTTAGCACTCCCTTATGAACCACTTGGAAAGCAGGTCTAGTTGAAATGAATTGCCAGAGAATGATTTTATTTCTCTTTCACTTATGAAACTTAGTGTGGCAGGATATGAATTTGTTGGTTCGACTTTCTTTTCTTTATGGACATAGGAAATAGTCCCCCAATCTCTTCTGGTTTATAAGGTTTCTACTAAGAGGTCTGCTGGTAGAGTGATAGGGTTCCCTGTGTAGCTTACCTGCCTCCTCTCTCGAGCTGTCTTAATTTTTTTCTTTCTTTTGCATAGGCATTTGTAAATCTGAAGATTATGGGTCTTGAGGATAGTCATCTTGTATAGTACCTGGGTGGGTTTCTCTGTTTTTCTCAGATTCACATGTCATTCTCTTCAGTGAGATTAGAGAAATTTTCATGACCATACTCTCAAATGTATTTTCCAAGTTGTTTATTCTGTCTCCTGCTCTCTCAGGAATGCTGATGAGTTCTGGATTTGGTCTCTTTACATAATTCTATATTTCTGGGAGGTTTTGTTCATTTTCCTAAATTCTTTCTTCCTTACTTTTTTCTGAATGAGCTGATTCAAGGAACCAGTCTTTCAGCTCTGAGATTCTTTCCTCAGCTTAGTCCATTCTGCTGTTAATACTTCCAATTATATTATGAAATTCTTGTAGTGAATTTTTCAGCTCAAGAGGCTGAGTTTGAGTCTTAAAATGGGAATCTTGTCTTTCAGCTCTTGAATCACTTTACTGGATTTCTTAGTTTCTTGGATTGAATTTCAACTTTCTCTTAGATTGTGACGAGGTTCCTTGTCATCAAGATTCTGAATTCCATGTCTGTCATTTCAGATAATTTAGACTTGTTAAGAGCCATTGTTGTGGGGAGTTAGTGGGCTTGTTTGGAGGCATGGGGGCACTCTGACTTTTTGAATTGCAGCAGTTCTTGTGCTGATTCTTTAGGGCTGACATCCCTTTAATGGTGGAATAAATCAACCATAGTCTATTAACCTCATTTCTGGAAGTTTTCAGATGACTTAAGCTCTATAAAGGGTTTTTGTTGTAGAACTCTTGCTCTTGGTTTTGCAGGGAAGAATTAGTAAAGTGATTTCTTGTGTTGTAGTTGGGCTATGCCCCAGGAGATGGTGCTTGAGAACAGTGGTCAGTAGATAGGCTCTTATTCAGTTATGTGGTTTCTTTGTATATCTTCATGTTTGCAGCTATGTTTTGCAGTGCAGAGGGGAGAGAGGTGACCTCCATCACCAAGTTTGCTCCTGGGCTCTGAGAGACCACCTCTAGTCCCTGATGCTGTGCCTGAGATTTGTTGTTGTTAGGTCTTTTGGGCCACTGGGCTCCTTTCGGGAGAGGCCTGACAGGAACGTATGACAGAAAATAAGCTACATCTTTACTGGACTAACCCTGGAGCAAGTACCAGGTACGGCCCACACCAGCTTCTGAACCTGGGCAACTCAGCCCTCTCAGTTTTCTGAGAGTGTGGGCTTCTTCCCCATTCAAGCGCCAAGCACAGATCCCAGTTTGGCATTCCTGAGCTGCAGGCCACAGTCCTGGGATGGTAGGACATACTGGCTGCTTCTTCTTCTGGATGCTTGGGGTTGGATTCCAAGTGCAGTGTAGGATCTGAAGTATTCCCAGGCTTCCAGGATGCACTCAGGTGAAACAAAGCACTAAGGCTGGGCAGCAGAGGCTGCACTGGGTACAGATTCTTATGGAGTGGCCAGCAAGGACCATGGGTGGGGCTGGCAAACAGATGGGTCTGCAAAACAGATATTCCTCAGTCCTGTAAGGAAGCTGGTCCTGCTTTCTCCCTGATGTTTAGCTGGGGCCAGGAGCTCTTGGAGGGAGGCATGAGTGCCCTCTTTGGTGGGCACTCATGGCCAGGCTCGGCCAGAATTGACTTGTGTGCAAAGGTTCTCAGCTCTGTGCCTACTGCACTTCCATCTTCATTTAATATCCACAGATATCCCCTTGCCAGCTCACATGTCTATGGTGATGTGAGGTCTCCTGCAGCTAGGATCCCAGAGGTTCCTGGTGAGGGTGTGCAGTCCCCCAGTCATTTAACCCACCACTTCCCCAAGCACCATCCAGTCACCCCATGCAAGGTCCTCAGCTTCCTCCCTTTATAGCCTTAGCAACTGCATCTTTTCTCTATCCATGTTTTGCGTGTTCTCTCCGAAAATCTGTTCAAATTTTGTTGGTGTAGTTGCAATCATGATCTTTCTCGAGAAAGAGGTTCCCAGCTGCATCTAGTTGGCCATCTTGGAGAAAGTCCTAATGCCAATAATCTTACTTCATTTGTATATTTCATTCCCACTTCCACTCTCTTAAATTTCAATTTTATGAGTTCTTTAGTCATATTAAATCGGCAATTCTTCCTTCTCAAACCTCAAACTTCTTTGATGACCTAGTATCTTTGGAAGCTTGAAGTGGACCTTTAAAAAGATATTTTCTAAGCTTAGATCCTCATTTGTTCATCTACTTAAATCTATGGTCACTCTTGAATAATACCCTTATTATAGATAAACTGCGCTTGATGTTAACTTAAGCACATGTGTACTAGATCCCATCTTCTAATGTATTTTTAAGGAATATTTCACCAGCAATTATTCCACTTAATTTGAATCACCAATCTTCACTCCCAGTTGGATCATTTTCATTAGAATATAAGCATATTCTGTATTCCCCATTAAAAAATATAAAATGTTCTTGATTCTGTAATATTCTCTAACTTACTACCCTATTTCTCAGCGTGCATATTCAAAAAAATTTTGATGTCCTGCCTCTTTCTATCATTCTTTTGTAAAGTTTTAAATTTAGAAATTACTAAATTTAACATAAAATTATAAAACAAATCTGTATCTTAAATAATTTTAGCACAAACAAGCTGATAAATACTGCAGAAGTCAGGAAATAGAACCTTCCCTGACTTCCAGAAGACTTTCATAACACTCCTTCAATGGCAAACTCTTATTTCTGTCCTAATTACTATTTTCACTCTAATGATAACATGTTTTTACATTTTTGCCACAGTTTCCTCTTCTTTTTGCATTATCTTCATATTGGATTTTTCTTCACACTCTATATAAATGCTCTTTTAAAATTTGCCAATGATGTATATGTTGCTAAACCTAATGAATCCTTCTCTAAGTAAATAGACGAGTATTTGACTATTAATATATATCTCTTTTTTTTTCAGGAATATCATAGACTTGTTTTCCTCCATACTTTACTGACTACTTATTCTCCTTTGTTGTTCTCATTTTACTGGCATTTTTATTATGGTGGTAAAAATATGCAACATGAAATCTGTCCCCTTGATAAACTTATAAATGTATAACAGTATGTTAATTATATGCACATTTTTTTTACAGAAGATATCTAAAAGGTTTTCATCTTGTATGACTCAAATTCTATGCCCATTGAACAGCAGCTCTCCATTTCCTTCTCCCTCCCACCCCTGACGATCACCATTTTACTTAATGCTTCTGTTAGTTTGACGACTTCAGGTACCCTATAAAAGTGAAACTATGCAATACTTGTCCTTCTGTGACTTGCATATCTCACTTAACATAATGTCCTCAAGGTTCACCTATGTTGTGCATATGGCAGGATTTCCTCCTTTTATTAGGCTGAAAAATATTTCATTGTATGTATGTACCACAGGTTTGTTTTTTTTTTTTTACCAATTCATGTGTCAATTATGGATATTTAGGTTATTTCCACTTCTTGTCTATTGTGGATAATCCTCCAGTAAACACAGGATTGTAAATATCTCTGACATTCTGTGTTCAATACTTTTGCATAAATACCCAGAAGAAGAATTTCTGAATCATGTGATTCAGTACTATTTTTAATTTTCTGAGGAACCTAGATACTGTTTTTCATAATGACTGAGTCATTTGTATCCACACCAATAGCACACAAGGGTTACAATTTCTTCACATTCTCACCAGCATTTGTTGTTTTATATTTTTTGGATAATTAACATACCAACAGGTGTGAGGTGGTACCTTATTGTGGGTTGAATTTGCAATTCCCTGATGATAAGTGATGGTTTTGCATCTTTTCATACATGTATTGGATATACACATGTCTCCTTTGGAGAAATATCCATTTAAGTTATTTGTCCATTTTTTAAATTGGGTTTTTTGTTTTTGTGAATGAGGAACAGAATTTCTTTACATGTTTTGGATATTAATTCCTTATCAGATACATGTTTTGTAAATATTTCCTCCTATTTTGTAAATTGCCTTTTACTTTGTTGATTGTTTTCTTTGATGTAATCACACTTGTCTATTATAGCTTTTGTTGCCTGAAATTCTTAATTAAATTAAATCTAACAAATTGTTACCAAGATCATGTTTTGAAGCTTTCTTCTTTTTTCAATTCTAGGATTTTCATAGTTGAAAGGTTTTACATTTAAGTCTTTAACCTATTTTGTGTTTATTTTTGTGTAAGATATAAGAAAAGAGTCTAATTTCACTATTTTGCACATAAATATCTGGTTTTCCCAATACCATTTGTTGAATAAACTATCCTTTCCCCATTGTGTAGTCATAGCAGCCTTGTCAAAAATTATTTGAAGCCAGGTACGGGAGGTTATACATGTAACTCCAGCATTTGGGGAGGCTGAGACAGGAGGATAATTTGAGGCAGAAATTCAAGACCTCATAGCAAGAGCTCATCTCTACAAAACTTAAAAAAAAAGAAAAAATAGCTGGGCATGGCGGTGTGCACCTATAGTCCCAGGTACTTGGGAGGCTGAGGCAGGAGGACTGCTTGAGCTTAGGCGTTTGAGATTACAGTGAGCTATGAACATGCCCCTGCACTCCAGCTAAGTGACAGAGGGAAATCCTGTCTCTAAAATTAAAGATATATTTATTTATTTAAATTAAATACATATATTTATTGAATCCAATAGCACATTAGAAGATTAAAAATTAGATTAGAAGATTGAAAAATCAGTCTTGGTCATGGTGTGTAATCCTCCTAATGTGCTGTTGAATTCAGTTTGCTAATTTTTTGAGGATTTTTATATCTTTTATATAGATTTAATTTTATTTAAAAATTAAAATGGTTAATGGTCCATTGACTATTTTATATATAAATACATATGAGTATATATGATTCTATATTCTGTTCTGTTGGTCTATATGTGTGTCTTCCTGCTAGTACACAGTATATTAATTACTGTGTAGCATGAACTTCCAACTTTATTCTTTCTCAGTGTTATTTTGGCTATTTGGTTTTTTTAACGCTTTTATATAAATTTTGGAATTGCTTTTTCTATTTATCTAAAAAAATGCCTTTGTGATATAGATAGAGATTGCAATGAATCTGTGGATCACTTCTGGTAATATGAACATTCACTTGATACTAAGTTTTCCAATTCATGAACACGAGATATCTTTGCATTTATCTGTGTTTTTGTATTCTTTCAGCAATTATTTTGCAGGTTTTAGTATATAGGTCTCTTACGTCCATGGTTAAGTTTATTTTTTTGTTATATCTTAATTTTGTATCCTGTAACTTTGCTGAATTTTCTGATTATATCTAACATACTAATTTCTCTTGGAAATTTTAGGATTTTCTGCATATAAAATCTTACTATCTGTGAACAGTGTTATTTTTACTTCTTTTTCTTCCTATTTTGTTTTTCTTTTTTTTTTTTTCTTGCCTAATTGCTTTAGCTGGTACTTCTAGTGCTATCTTGAATAGAATTGGCAAGAGTGGCCATCTTTACCTTATTTCTAGTATTCCAAGAAAAGGTTTCAGTTGTCACCATTGAGTATGATAGTAGCTATGGCTAGTAATACATGGGTTTTATTATGTTGAGGGAATTCCTAGTTTGTTAAGTGCTTCTATTAAAAAAAATTAGAATTAAATTTTTTCTACCATTTTGTCTGCATTTGTTGAGATAATCCTGTGGTTTGTATCTTTTATTCTGTCATTGTGGTATATCACATGAATTATTTTCATGTGATGAACCCTCCTTGTGTTCCAGGGAAACATCAATCTTGGTCAGGATGTATAATCCTTTTAATACATCATTGAATTCAGTTTGCTAATAAGTTTTGAGAATTTTTGCATTTATATTTATTAAGATATTGTCCTGTAGTTTTCTTGAACTATAGTGTCTTTGCCTGGCTTTAACATCATATGATGCTTGCATCAAAAAATGAGTTTGTAAATGTTTTCTCCTTTTTAATTTTTTAGAACAAGTTGATGAAAATTGATGTAAATTCTTTAAATGTTTGGTAGAATTTTTCAGTGAATCTACCTAGACCTGGACTTTTCTTTACTGGGAGGGTTTTAATTACTGACTCAATATTCCTACAAATTATATTTCTGTTCAGACTTCTATTTCTTCATGATTCAGTCTTGGTAGGCTGTATATTTCTTGGAATTTACCCATTTCTTCTAGGCTATTCAATTTGTTGGCATATAACTGTTTGTTGTAGTTTATTATAATCCTTCATATTTCTGTGTCATCAATTGTAAGGTCTCTTCCTTCTTTTCTGATTTTGCTTGAGTACTCTTATTCTTAGGCTGTCTAGCTAAAGGTTTGTCAATTTTGTTGATTTTTTTCAAAAAACAAAATTTTCATTTATTGATTTTGTTCTATTGTTTTTATATTCTCTATTTCTGCTCTAAATAATTTCCGTCTTTCTGCTAACATTGCTAAATCACATACATTTTGGTATACTGTATTTTTGTGTTTGTCGCAAGATATTGTCTAAGACTCTAGTAATTTATTGGTATTTAAAACACAGATTGCTTAAAAGTATGTTGTTTAGCTGGCTGGGCACAGCGGATCATGCCAGTAATACCAGCACTTGGTGGGCCAAGGTGGGTAGATCATGAGCTCAGGAGTTCCAGACCAGCCTGGGCAACATGGCAAAACCCTGTCTCTACTAAAAATACTAAAAATTACAAAATGCTTTTGTGGTCCCAGCTCCTGCTGAGTAGGAAAATGAGGTGGATTGCTTGAGCCTGGGGACGGAGATTACAGTAAACCAAAATTGTGCCGCTGCACTCCAGCCTGATGACACAGTGAGTGAGACTCTCTCTCTTTTTCTCTTCCTCTCTCTCTCTCTCTCTCACACACACACACACATCCCTGTGTTGTTAATATTCACGTTTGTTAATTTTCCAGTTTTCTCCTGGTATTAATTTCTAATTTCATTCCATTATGTTGGTAAAAGATATTTAATATGACTTCAAGCATCATAAATTTGTTAAAACTGGTTTTGTGACCTAATGTATTATCTTTCCTGGATAATTTTTAACATTAGTTTGAGGAAAAAACAATGAATTATGCTGCTGTTTGGTGGAATGTTTTGGATATGTCTGTTAGGTTCAGTTGGTCTGCAGTGTTATTCAAATTCTTTCTTTATTGTCTAGTGATTCTATCCATAATTAAAATGGGATAACAACATTTCAACCTTTTTTTTTTGTATTTCTATCTATTTCTCCCTTCAGTTCTGCCAATATTTATTTTTATATTTTGTTTTCTGAATATATCTGGGCATATTTGTATATGTATATGTGTGTGGGTGTGTATGTATGTATGTGTATGTACATAATATCTTCATAATTATATCTTCCTGGTGAATTGATTTTTATCATGAGAGAATGTCCTCCTTTGTCTTTTGTGAAAGTTTTTGATTTTTTGACTAATTTTTCCAATACAAGCATGATCTTTCCTGCTTTCCTTTTGTTAACATTTGCATGGAATGCCTTTTTAAATCCGGTCACTTTCACACCCTTTGTGTCTTTAAATTTAAAAGGAGTCTCTCACAGACCACACAGAGTTGAGTCTTGTTTTATATCCACCCAATCATTATGACTTTTGATTGGGGAGTTTGTTTATATTTAAAGTAATTACTGAGAGCAAATGACTTGCTGATTTGTTAATTAATTTTATCTCATAATTTTTTGTCTATCTTTTCCTCTCCTGCTGTTTCCTTTGTGTCTCATTCATATGATTTTTCTGTCATTTTATTTTGTGTATTTTTGTTTTTCTTTTTTTGAGACAGGATCTCACTCCAGTGTCCCAGCTGAAGTACAATGGTATAAACACAGCTCACTGCAGCCTCCTGGGCTCGAGCAATACTCTCGTCTCAGCTTCCCAAGTAGTATTATAGCTGGGGCTACAGGCATGTGTTACCACATCCAGCTAATTTTTGTACTGTTTGTAACTCTCTATGTTGCTTAGGCTGGTCTTGAACTCCTGGGTCAAGCAATCCTCCTGCCTTCATCTCCCCAAATTCTCGGATTATAGGCATGAGCCACTATGCACAGCTGTATGTATCTTTTATTGGTATTCCCTTCATGTTTACCATGACACTTTCATAAAACATAGCAATCTATTTTACACTGATGTCAACCTAATATTAATTGCATATGAATATTGTACTCAATTACTTCTATACTCCACTATTGATGTTATTGATATCATAAATTATATCTTTTTATATTGTTTATCTATTTCTATATTATATAGTTTAAACTACTTTTAGTCTTTTTGCTTTTTAAATTCTATACCAATATTCATAAAGATTTACACACTACCATTACAATATTACAGTATTCTTTATTTGTCTTTATATTTACCTGTATCATAAAGCTTATATTTACTCTCATATTGCATGTACCCTCATGTTGCTATCTACTGTCCTTTCTTTTTGACTTGAAAGGTGACTTTTAGCTAATTATAAGCCAGATGTAGTGGTAATAAATTGTCTCAGTTTTTGTTTATCTGGGAAGGTTTTTATTTCTCCTTCATTTTTGAACATATATTTTCCAGATATAATATTCTTACTTGGTAGATTTTTATTCTTTCATCATCATGAATGGAATTTCGTAATTCCACTTCATTCTGTCCTGCTAGATTTTCACTAAGAATTTTGCTGATTGAGATTTTACGAATAAGGGTTCCTTTGTAGATGATGATTCTCTTCTCTTTTGCTACTTTCAAAATGCTGTATTTTAATTTTGACAGTTTCATTATAATATGGCTCGGTATAGTTCATTCTATTTAGCATCTACTGGGCTTCTTGAATCTGGATGTCCATTTTCTTTCCCAGATTTGGGAAATGTGTGGCCATTATTTCTGTAAATACACTTTCTATCCTCTTTTCTCTCTCTTTATTTTCTGGAACTGCCATAATGTGCACATTGGTCTGCTTCATGATGCCCCATTCTTCTTCATTCATTTTTCTTGTTGCTTCTCTGACCGGATAATTTTAAATAACCTGTCTTTGAATTTGCCAATCCTGTCTTGTGTTTGATCAAGTCGGCTGTTGAAATTTCACTAACTTTTAATTCAACTTTCATATTATTCCAAGCTAAAATCTCTGGTTCTTTTACATTTTTAATGTTTTCTTTTGGTTGAAATTTCAATTTTACTCATGTATCATTTTCCTGAGCCAATTGATCATCTTATGAAAATAAATTTGAATTAGTTGTTGGGTAACTTATAGACCTCCATTTCTTTATAGAAAGTTGATGAGGATTTAGTTTGTTTCTCTGATTGTGCAGGGTTTTCCTGTTTCTATGTGTCTTAAAACTTTGTGTTATTATCTCCACATTTGAATAAAAAAGCAACCTCTCCTACCTAGCATTTACAGCCTAGCTTCTTTGAAAGTCAGCCTGGCTACAGATTCTAAAGATATCTCAAATATTTTCTGTGGATATATCTTCTCCAGAATGTCCAACTACAGAGGTTTTCTTTACTGGTTTCTCTTTACAGGAGCTTATAAGCTATTACTGTGACAGGTATCTATTTGTGGCTGTATTACAGGTTCTCTGGAGCAGCAGCAGCTACTTCTTTTTTGTTCTCAGCAACTCCCAAGCATGTATAGTATATTAGATGCCATCAGCACACCAAGACAGGCAAGATAGAAACAAATTCGTTTGATGCCCCTGGAAAAGCTGAAACACTGGATGCATGTTCTAAATCTTTCCCACCCTCTTGGAGAAACTGGAATTTGTTGGCTTCCCACTCACTCAGTGCTATATTAGGTTAAGGGGCTCTCACAGATGCAGCTTCTAGCTTCGTGCTATACAGAAATCCATCAAATGCTCTGAAAAGTCAGAATGTTGGAAGTACAGCCCAGTCTTTTTGGAGAAGCCTGGAGTTGGAAATTTCTTCCCTGTTGTACCTTGGTGTTCCATGGGAAGGAGCCCTAAAGAGAGGGCCCCATAAATTTCCTGCCAGCTTTAATGCAGCTATTTTTCTGTTTGCCTGGGATAAAGGAACCTATTAATTGGTTTATGGATTTCTCACAAAGGAAGTTGGTCTTTTTATTATTGCTAATTAAGTGTCTCCATCACAGAAAAAGGAGTCCTGCTCTGCCATCTGCTTAATGTCATACTCTCACTGACATTTTTTACACTGGTATGATCCAAAATCCAGTTATTGGGCATTTTATTTTCTTCATTCATAATTACTGTCTTAGTAATCTCAAACATTTCATAATTTAAATTTTATCTATTAATTGATAACTTATAAATGTATATCTCAATGAACATTAGTCATGTATTTTCAATTACCTATTGACCATCCTAGAGATAGACATATAATAAGCATTTCAAACTTAGCATACCCCAAACTGAAATTTTGTATCCCTGATAGTAAAACATTGAGTCCGCTGTAGTTTTATTTACTTCAGTAAGCAATGTTTTTATTCTTCTCTTTATTCATCCAGCATGCTTAGAGTCATCTAAAATTTCTTAATTTCTCTCAAATCCAACATCCAGTCTGTCAGAAAATCCTGTTGAAAATATAAAGGTTATGTAAATATTTTAAAAATCTTGGTATAGTATCTTGAATTGTCTGCTTGCATATTCCTTTTCATTTCCTCACATTAATATTCCATACAACAGCTACAGTTACCTATTTAAAGTATGTCAGATAATGTTATCACTCCCTTCAAAACTACTGAATCCTTAAAATAGCTTACAGGATTTTGACAATTTTTCACCTCTCTCCTACTTCTGACTTTACTGCTCTGACAATATCTCTAATTACTATTCTCTTGCTAACTACTGACCAGAATATAACCTTCTAGCTGTTCTTCAAATATATGATGTGTACTCCCAGCTAATGGACTTTGCAATTATTGTTCCTTTGACCTGAAAGGTTCTTTCACCTCACTGACTGTCTTCTCTTAAAAAATTGCTCAAGTGTCTATGAAGATGAAGTCTTCACTGATCAGTATATTTTATTGAAGTCCCCATTTTACAGAGTTCCATACTTTCCTATATTTTTTCAAATCACTTTAAGACATCTATTTTTTATAACTTAATTAACCTTATTGATAACTTACCTAATAAAATATACCTATGTTATGTTCTGAGTCCTATGAGTTTTGACAAATGTACACACCTATATGCATCAACAAAATCAAGATATAGAATGTTTCAATAATATAAAATGTACCCTTAGGCCTCACTGCAGTCTAAAGCCCCCGACAGTCTTAGCCCTCAGTAACCACTCATCTGATGTTTGCAGATCTAGGTTTTCATATAAAGGGAATCATGTAATGTACAAAATTTCCCTTCTGGTTTCTTTGGCTGGATATATGTTTTTTGACTTATTAGTGTTGTATATGAAAATTGAGTTTTTAATTTTAACTAGTATTTCAATATATGGATATATATCATAATTTTTCTTATTTTGCTCTTGATGGATATTTGTGTTAAGTTGAATTTGGGAGTATTATGAATGAAGCTGCTACAATTATTTTTTTGAGTGTGAATATGTTTGCTTTTGATAATTAGTGGTGAAATCTCTGTGCCTTATGGTGAATTAGCTTTTTAAAAAATGACAACATGTTTTCTAAAGCGGTTGTAGCATTTTTATTCCCTATTGCAACATATTAATACCCCAGTTGCCCCAAGTCCCTACCAACAGTTGATTTTGCCAGGCTTTTTAATTTTAACCATTCTAGTGGATGTATATGATATTTCTCTGGTTTTGATTTACATTTCTCTAATGGCTAAAAATATTGAGCATCTTTGATGTGTTAAATGTGATTACTTATCTTCCTTTGCGAGCTGCCTATCCAAATATTTACCCACTTTGTAGTTTTCTGCTATTTTCTTATCACTGAGATATTTGGAGATTTTTATCAACTTAATGAAGGTCAGATATGTACTTTCTTCAAGTTTATGTCTTCCTTTTTCATTTTTCATAATAGTGTCTATTAATGAGTAGGAGTTTAAACATTTTTTAAAAAAATTTTATGACTTGTGCCTTTTGGGTCACATTTAGGAAATGTTGGCCTACGCAAATGTCATGGTTTTTTTCCCTTGAGTTTTCTATTCTGAGAATTTTATAATTTTGCCTTTTTACATTTCTTTCTTTAAT
>NW_016107318.1:8842360-8866011 GCF_001604975.1 Cebus imitator
TTTATTTATTTTGAGACACAGTATTGTTCTGTCACTCTGGCTGGAGTGCAGTGGTGCAATCATGGCTCACTACAAGTGCTGCTTCCTGGGCTCAAGTCATCTTCCCACCTCAGCCTCTCAAGTAACTGAGACTACAAGTGCATGCCACCATACCTGGCTATTTTTGGTAGAGACAGGGTTTCTCTACGTTGCCCAGGCTAGCCTCAAACCCCTGAGCTCAAGCCATCCTCCTGCCTCGGCCTCCCAAATTGTTGGGATTACAGGCATGCATGAGCCGCCACACCAGGCTACATTTTCACTTTTACAGCATATGTGTATTCAGTTACTCAGGACTATTTGTTTAAAAGACAATCATTGAATTAGTTTGATTCATTTGGTGAAATAAAATTGACCACTTATGTGTAAGTTTATTTCTGTACACTCTAGTCTCTTTCACTGACGAATATAACTGTTGCCAATATCATACTATCTTGACCGCTCTAAATGAGTACTAAATGCTGAAATCAGCTAGTGGAAAATTGCTAATGTTGTTTATCTTTCTCTTTTCTTTTTTCTGAGATGGAGTCTCACTTTGTGGCCCAGGCTGGAGTGCAGTGGCACGATCTCTGCTCACTGCAAACTGACACCTCAGATTCAAGAGATTCTCCTGCCTCAACCTCCTGAGTAGCTGGGATTACGGGTGTGCACTACCACACCCAGTTAATTTTGTATTTTAACAGAGATGGGGTTTCACCATGTTGGCTAGGCTGGTCTCTAACTCCTGACGTCACATGATCTGCCTGCCTAGGGCTCCCAAAGTGCTGAGATTACAGGCATGAGCCATGGCACCCAATCATTTATCTTTTTCAAACACTAATGTTGGTGATTCCTGGTCCTTTGCATTTCCATTTATGATAGGCAGGTATTAAGATGCTCTGCTGTGGTCCTCACCTCCTAGTATTCATGGCCCTTTTAAAAACAAACACTCTAATTGAAATGAAGATGTTATAATAATTACAAAAGAATGAATAGTCTTGCTAGCAACTTCTTTTTCTTGCACATTTTTATGAAACAAGTTGCCCTGTGAGGGAGGCTCTATGGCGAGGAATTGAGGATGGCCTCTAGCCAACAACCAGCTAAGAATTGGGGCCCTTGGTTCAATAGCTCACAAAGGAAATGAATTCTACCAACAACCTCGTAAGTAATACTAAAAATATATCTTTTCCTTGGTGACTATTCAGATGAGATGCCAGCCCTGTCTGGCACATTGATTGAAGCCAGAAAGATGCTGAGTCAGGGGAAAAGCTAAGCTGTAAACTTTATTCCTGACACATAATTTATGAGAAAATAAATGCAACGTTTTAAGCTAGTAAGTTTGTGGTAATTTTTTATACAGCAATAGATGACTAATGTACCATGTAGGCTTTAGAAACGAATTAACAAATTCTTCAAAAAAACTGTATTTTACCGAAAGGATTGGTCTTTATCTTTCTGACAATATGGGAATATTGTTACACTAAAATATTTAGTTGTCCAATGCAGTAACATGATAGAGTTTCCCATTTATTTGGAACTTCTTTAATTTCTCAAAGCCATATTTTATATTTTTTAGAATATAGGTTTTACACACATTTGTGTCAAATATTTAGATAAATCTTTACCTGTTTTGATGCTATTTTAAATGACAAATCTAAATTTTATGTTTCTGTTAATCATTGCTCATCTGTAAAAATACAATAGATTTTTGGTTTACTGATCTTGTATACTGTTGTATCACAGAATTTATTTCTAAGTTACAATTTTTTGAATACACATTTTTGTTTTTTAAGTACATAATTTCAACAAAAAGTAAAGAGTCTTACTTTTATCTACACAATATTTATCTTATTATACACAAACTACAGAATATTTATCTTATTTTAAATATGTATCTTTAACCTTTCATAGTTTAGACAAGTTTACATATATCTTTGCTATAGAAAAAATGTTTATGTCTCTAAAATGCACATGTTGAAATCCTAGCCACTTGGTGTCTCTCCTAAAACTCATTTGTTGAAATCCTAGCTACTAAGGTGATGGGATGAGAAGGTAGGGCCTTTGGTAAGTATTTAAGTCCTGGAGATGGAGCCCTAATTAGTGGATTAGTGCATTTATAAAGAGACTGAGGGAATTCCCTCAACCATTCTTCCTTGTGGGGACGCAGTGAAAAGAGAGTTGTTTATGAACCAGAAAGAAGGCTCTTATTGGACACCAATCTGCCAGCACCTTGATCCTGGATTTACGAATGTTCAGAACAGTAAGAAATAAATTTATGTTGTTTATAAGTTACCCAGGATATGGTATCCTTCTAATAGTAGCCTGAACTGATTAAGACAAAAAATGGTACCAAGAAATGAGGTATTATCATTACAAAGACCTAAAGATGTGGAAGCATATTTAGAACTGTATAATGGGTAGAGGCTGAGTTTTGAAATTACATGTTAGACAAAGCCAATTTTGCTCTGAAGAAACTTTTAAAGGTGATTCTCATAAGAGTTCAGAAAGAAAAGAAAAGAACAAGGCTGGCCGCAAAGCATCTTCTTAAACAATACTTAAACCATGATAAACCAATGAAGTCTCATATGGAAATAAGGAACACTGACTTGGTCTGGTAGCCTGCCTTAACTAAGTACCATAAGCAGAGTAGCCTATGAGTAACAGAAATGCATGTCTCACATTTCTGAAAGAAGAAAGTCCAAGATCAAGGCTCTGGCAAGTTTAGGTTCTGTGAGGGCCTGTTTTCTAGTTCATAAGTGGTGGATTCTCATTACATCCCATAGAGGGAGGGGTCAATAATCTCCCTTGGGCCTATTTTATATGTGCACTAATCCCATTCATGAGAGTTCTTTCTCACATGCAAAATACATTCATTCCATCCCAATAGCCCTAAACGTTTTAACCAATTCCAGCATCAACTTAAACGTCTAAAGTCCCATTTTATTTAAATATAATCTAATTCAGATATGAGTGAGATTCAAGGCGTAATTTATCCTAAAGCAAATTGCTCTCCAGCTGTGAATCTGTAAAATTAAACTTTATATGCTTCCAAAATTCAATGGTGGGATAGGCTCATGATAGACATTGCCATTCCAAACAGAAAAATAGGAAGGTGAGGGTGATCTGGGTAGTTGGACATGTTTCCCCTTTCTCCTTCATTGCTCCACATGCTCAGTTGATGAGAATGGTCTCCTCAATAGACTGTTCTTCAGTCAAGAGTATATGAGTAACTGCATACCCCTGCTAGAACCTCCAAACAAGCTCTCCGAAGGGATAAATAGGAAAAAAGAAAGAAGAAAGCAGTGACAACTTCTGAGCAAGTCTAGAACCAGTCTTCTTAGACTCAATGCTCTATGTTCTAGGAGTATTGGAAATGCTGCCCCAACTTCCAGGATCACTAAGATGTAGGTTCCACTCCTACAGACTTTCCTGCATGGATTGGGCCACGAGGCTCCAGGCGGCCCTGCACTCACATTCTAGCTTACACAGGTTGGGTATGGACCTACTGCCCTTCCTGGCTGGAATCACATACACGCAGCTCTACCACTCCAGGTTCTCAGTGGTAGCACTGCCCCATGACTCTGTTGGGCATTGTTGCTGTGGGGGTTCTGTGTTAGGGCCCCATGCCTAGCCATGGCTGTCTGTGGCATCATTTGAAATCTAGGTGAAAGGAGCCATGCCCTCACAGCATCTGGGCCTGTGAGAGCCATATCTGAGATAGCTGACAAGTACAGCAAGAGGGTAATATGAGGAGGTGCAGGCAGAAATCTTAACATATCCTTATCTTAGGACTTTTGGAGCTGTTGGTGTGTGATATGGTTTGGCTGTATCCCCAACGAAATCTCATCTTGAATTGTAGCTCTCATAATTCCCGCATGTTGTAGGAGGCATCCCCTGGAAGATAATTGAAACATGGCAGTGGTTTCTCCCATACCGTTCTCGTGGTAATAAATATCCTGAGATCTGATGGTTTTATAAGGGAAAACCCCTTGTGCTTGGCTCTCATGATCTCTTGCCTGCTGCTATGTGAGATTTGTCCTTTGCCTTTTGCCATGATTGTGAGGCCTCCTCAGCCACATGGAACTATGAGTCTATTAAACCTCTTTATTTTTTATAAATTACTGTATCAGGTATGTTTTATCAGCAGTGTGACAACGGACTAATACAGTGTGAAATCAATGCATTTGGCATGTGAGACTGAGGGAATTCCCTCAACCCTTCTTCTATGTGAGGACACAGTGAAAAGAGAGTTGTTTATGAACCAGGAAGAAGGCTCTCATTGGACACCAATCTGCCAGCACCTTGATCCTGGATGTATGAATGTTCAGTACAGTGAGAAATAAACTTATATTGTGAGACATATGTGAGAAAGATAGAACTCTCATGAATGGGATTAGTGCACATATAAAATAGGTCCAAGGGAGATTATTGACCCTCCCTCTATGGGATGCAATGAGAATCCACCGTTTATGAACTAGAAAACAGGTCCTCACCAGAACCTAAATTTGCCAGAGCCTTGATCTTGGACATGAATTTTGAAGGCCAGAGGTGGAATGTTATGTTCTGATTGCTTGTATTTCCCTAATATGTATAAACTGAAACCCTAATATCTAAGGTGATGGAATTAGGAGGTGGGGCCTCTGGGAGGTAATTTGGCCATGAAAGGGGAACCTTCACAAATGGGATTAGTACTTTTATGAGAGTTCCCTTCTCTCATGTGAGGGCACAGCAAAAATACAGTCATTTTTGAACCAAAAAGCAGGCTCCATGCAGACACCGAAATCTACGGGCGTCTTGATCTTGAAATTCCCAGCCTTCAGAACTGTGAGAAAGAATTTTTTCTTGTTTGTAATCCACCCAGTCTGTGGTATTCTGTTATAGCAGCATGAATAGACTAAGACAATCTTGGAAAATTAAGGGTAGTACCTGGCACTAAAACAGTTTTATAATAAACTTGTTACTAGTTTTCATTTAGAAGAATAATTGTTTTTTCAAATAGAAAACATATTTTCTCTATATTCATATATTTACCTTCTTTTGGTGGTCCTTTTCCATTTGTCTAGATTCAAACTTTCACCTGGTATACTGATTAAATAATATGCTTTTACTTTTCTCATAGGTTACTGATAATGGTTTTTTCTTCAATTTTTTTTTTTCCTGAAAAGGTCTTTATTTTACATTAATGTCTGAACACCATCTTTTCTAGTAGTAAAATTGTAGACTGACAATTTTTTTCTATTTTTATTTTTAAAGATACCCCATTTTCTGCTTTCATAGTATACCATGATAGCTGTGATACTTTTTCTATTTCCCTGCACATAAAATAAACTTTATTTGTCTTGCTGTTAAATGTTTTCTGTTTTACCTTGTTTTCAACAATTGATTATAATCTGCCTAGGACTAGTTGCTTTTCTTTTTGCTTTTAGAGGTTTGCCAAACTGTTTAAATCTGGGAATTTGTAGTTTACAACAATTCTTTTTTAAATAGGTTATCATGAAACAATATTGTCCCGTGTTTTTACTAAAGTTCTGGGAGTTTGTGTGTGTGTGTACATGTATTTTCTCAATCTCTGTTTCAGTGTGGATAGTTTTATAGCTTTGACTTTAGCTATTATGATCCTCATATTCAGAAATATTTTTAATTTGTTATTACATCACCCAAGTGAATTGTTTTTACATATTGTACTTTTAGAAATATCACTTGAGTTTTTAAAAATATATCTTATCTTTGGAAGAGTTCCCCACTCTTAATGGTTGAAACTCAAACATCTTTCAATCCTGTGTTCTCTCTGGGAACTTTTATCTCACATATCCCCGGTTGTCTTCTCCCTGTTCTTATATTTCTATCTACACATGTATTGCCTAGAATTCAGTAACAGACAGATTCTGCCCCTTTGCAGAATGTTGCAGCTTTTTCTCCATATCACTGTATTCTTCTAGGTAGTCTGTCTTACAAAGTGAAACTGTCTCCACTTCCCTGGACTTAGAGCTCTGTCTTGTCACCTTAGCCAGGCCGACAAGCTCTGTGTGGAAACCTAACCCTGCACTGAGATTTTGTAAACTATTTCCAGGTAGAAAGTCAATGTTTTTATTTATTTATTTTTTTCCCGCAATAATCACAGTCACATCTTTCTTGGTTTCTAACTTTTCTTAAAATTATGTACATGCAAAGGATAAATCAATTTCCAGTTACTTTGTTATCAATATAAATAAAAGTCTCTGCCATACTATATTTCATTTGTTTATTATAGTCTGATTTTCCTAAAATTCAATAGAGCAGAGATTTTTGTCTTCTTTTCTCTTAACTGTATTTCTATGACTTATCTGGCACACAGGCACTGCATAAGTCTGCGTTGAATGAATTCTTGTAAATATACATAAAGAAATTGCCTGTTATACAAAATCAATGTAAATGTTATTTATATAATGTACAGGAACAATTTTGGACCCAAAGAGAAATGTTGGTTATATCATTTTCTTTCTCAATCGTTATTAATTTTCTTAAATAAATTATATTATCATATGCTTAGTTCGAGTAGTTGGTATCTGTAGGAAAGAACAAAATGCACATTTGAAATGTTACCATTTCATAAGAGTAGAAGAAAACACTCAAAGTATCTACGTAGACGTAATATTTATCTAAAAAATTCAAATAGACCCCTTAGACCCAGAGTCAATAATGGACTAAATTAAGCTCTACATATAGATGTCTTCAAGTAATAGATGTGATTCTCTGGGTTTCATACAATAATGTTTGTCTTTACTTATCCTTTATCCACAGTGTTTCTCTGATACCCACAGGCTTGCCAACCATCTCACCTAACCAGCCCATGTTTTGACCTAGAAATTCAACTCCTATTTCTAACTGTTTTAGACTGGTGATAGTCCCGAGCCTAGACTAAAAGCAACTGTATTCCTTCACTTGCTTATTATCTTCAACACTCTCTAAGGATTCGATGGCACATTTTAAGTAAATTTACCATCAAAATCAGAGGGTAAAGAATATCCCTTTTTGAACACAATGAAATGGCAGGAGCAGAATTTATCCACCCATATTAAATGAACATAAAATCAGACAAAATATACAAGACAGTTTTCAGACACTGAAAAAGAGGCATTTCAGAACAATAACACCTAAAAGAAGAAAAGCAGATGAAGTGGATGATTGTCCTACTTAGCACTTGGCAATGATTTTCAAGATGCAGTAGGGAGAAGAGAAACTCAAATAGAAGTCAGGAGTCTTGCTGCAGTGAGGAGACGGAGCGAAGTTACAATGCCTTGTTCTCGTAGGACAACTGTTAGACTTTAGTGCAACAAAGAGACTGTGTAAGGAGAGAGCTCTGGAGAGATGTAGAAAGCTTCCTTAAGTGTTTTGTTTAGAATTTATCAGTCTCTGTGTGGAAAGTACCTGTAGCCAGATAAAGAACAATCAGAAAGCAAAAGTAGGAGCATTCATTGGAGCATTTTAAAGAAAAAAAAAAAAAAAAAAAAAAAAAAATCATGCTCCTACCACTACAATAGAAAGACCTTCTGATGCATAGGAAATTGCTTAGAATTTTTAGGAAGGAATTAGTTTGGAAGGGAGATGACTAGGCCTACTACTAGAACCATCAAAAAAAAAACAAAAAACTTAAAAGCAAGCCCTAAAGGAACAAATTTTTAGCATATAAAATAAATCCCCAAATAAAGGCAAAATACTTTTTAAAAAATCACACAAAATTGTAAAATTTATAATAGCTTGCATTCAATAAAAATACTAGCATGTGGTATATAAAAAAGTGCCACGTAACTAAGAAAGAGACACATGTTCAAAATGAAAGATATAAATACGAAGAGAGAAATGGAAGATGAAAAAGAAACTCAAATAAAACTTCCAGTAATGAAATATATGTTATCTATCATTAAAAAGACACCATTGAGAATGAATTGCAGGAAATTCATTGGAGAAGTAAAGGCCACTGAACTTGAATACACAGTAATAAAATTCCAAAATGAAGCATAAGAGAAGAAAGAAAAAATAAACAGACCATTCATGATTTGTAGAAAATATTAGCAATACGGGAAAGTTTTACAACCTAGAGTCATATTCCTCAACAAATCAGGGTGGGCCATTCTTCTCTCCTGGACTGGTCAAGATTGTTATAACAGGATTTAACTTACTAAATCTGTGAGTCTATATGATCTATTTTATGATGAACAACTCTATGGGAAATGATTAGCATGCCATTCAGAATATATAAAAGAATAGCCATAACATTGATGTTTATGTAACTCTACTTCAGGAATTTCTGAGTGAAGTTGTAATGCCAGAAGAAGTAATTTTATTTTTTATTTAACTTCCATAAGGAATTCCAATTGCTTTGAAATTAAGCAATAAGCTTTTAAAGGAGTACTTTTTCAACTGTGAAATGTATTGAATTTTGGCAGTTTTAATTTTAGTTCTTTGTGCTGTAGTTATTATTCTAGTGCTTTTTTTCAGTGTATTTCTGTGTCATTCTTAAAATCATTTTCCCACATTGCCTTTGAAAATATTGAGGCATTCTAAACAGTGTCTAACACAAAAGATATGCATCCCTGATGTACGGTAACTCTTTGCACTCTATTATCTAGCTGACATTCTAACCGAGCCTTTTATATTTCCTGTAAGAGTAAGCTTTCTCCAGATCTTGTATAAGATCTGATTAGGTCTCTTATTGTGTTATTAAAAATCAAATATTAATTGTTCTGAATTCACATTGAATTTTCATATATCTTTTATGTAACCTCATAATCTGACATACCAAATTTTTATTAAAGATAAAAGTATTTTATAGAAAAATAAATAGGTCCTTCTCTATTCTTTAATCTCATGCATTTTGTTGCTAAATCTTTCACTGCTAGATATATGTATATTTTCCCAGTATCTAAAACTTCTACCATTCCACTGATGTCAGGTCACACTCCTCATGAGTCTATTCTCACCATTAAAGAATAAAACCATTCAGTTTGTTATGCTGTGTTATATTTCAATTTTTCAAACTGAATACACATTTTCAAAAATTCTGTATTGCTAATCAGAATTTTATAACTAAATTGGAATTTACAGTTTTCCCACAGTTATAAAGAAATGCCTTACAATCTTTCTCAGAATATAAGTTGCATTATAATAACAATAATAGTTTATAAGAAGGAATAAAGAAGTCAAGCACACAGAAAACTTTTTAACTATTAGCCTCTCCCATTCTCTTTCAAAACTCTTGAAATATCTGGCTTGAATGGCCATATAATGGCTTATAATTGCATAATAACCTTCATTTGTTAATATTTTGGCTCCAACTTTTCCTTCAGTAAAGTGTGATTTCCTTCATCTCCTGAGACTATTTCTAAAATATGAACTTCAGTTACCTGGTTTTTTAAAGAACAATGAAAAGTACATTGACGCAGTTATAAATCTTGCCATATCAAAGTTTTAATCAGCATTCTCCAGTGAAACAGAACCAATAGGAGATATAAACACTTACACCAACCCATAGAAAGTGAGAAAGAGAAGGAGAGAGAATGAGATTATAAGGACTCAGTTTAAGTGATTATGGGGGCTGAGAAGTCCCACTGTCGGCTGTCTATAAGCTGCAGACCCAGGAGAGTCTGTTGTGTAGTTCCAGTTCAAGTTCAAAGACTTGAGAACATGGAGAATCCATAATGTAAGTTCTAGCTCAAGGGCAGGAAAAGACCAAGGTCCCAGGCTAAAAACATTCAGTTAGAGAGAGCAAATTGTCTCCTATCACACATTTTGTTCTATTCAGACCCTCAGCCAATTGAATGAGACCCACTTAACCTGGGGAGAGCAATCTTCTTCACTCAGTGTACTAATTCAAATGCTAATCTCATCCAGAAAACACCCTCAGAGACATATTCAGTGTAATGTTTAATCAAATGTCTGGGTAAAGTTGACTACTAAAATTAACCATCACAGAATCCCTAGAAAAGATAGCATTAATAACCGTTCACTGGCTCCTTGGTGATGATGGCAGAGGGATGAGACTAGAAGACTGAAGACATTATGATCACATATTATGTTATTAATGTTATTTTGTGGGATATCTAATGTGTATTTTAGTTTTACTTCTCTTTCTATTGTCATGCTGTATTGAGCAAGATACAATTTACCAGGTTTTAGGCAAAATAGTCAATAAGATGTGACTGTCTAATTCACAGAACCTTTATAAATAACAAATTTGATCAGTGATTACATCATGGAACTGCTGAAATATATTTTATTATATAGTTTTGACTTGATAGTCAAATACTTAGATGTTCATTAAAATGAGAATATGGTTATGATTATTGATTGCCCTACAACAAAACAACATTCAGTAAATTTTAGACATTAAAAATTATTTGGTTCAACCAAACTTTTGATAAATTGTATAACTTCGTGTTATTACCTGAGCCACCACATAACCTCATTAAACACTGAGTAACAATTTCTGTATTAATGCACTCCCAAATAACCCCCCTGAGCAACAAAAGGAAAAGCTTGAGCTCACTATAATTAAAGAGGGTATAATTAGGCAATGGGTAACCTACAAGCAGAGGAATATTCAGGCCTAGGCTGGCTTCTGATTAATTATACAAGTAATTTTCCAGCATACCTCCTGCTAGAGCTGTCTAATCATGCCTGCTAGTTAGGGATATTATCAAAACACTTAACTTATCTCTATTAGATATTAAGCCATGATGCGTTATTAGGACAGTTAAGACCACAGAATCATTATCTCATTGTGAAGAATCGTTCTACAATGACTTTAAGTTTGATGCTCTTGTAAACACTGTAGAAGGCAGTGGTTTTAGGAAACCAAAAGGTTAGAAAAAAAAAAAGGCTACAAATTTTTAGCTATTTAAAGAAATTATAGCTAATGAATATTTACTTATACAGTTAATTATTTTTCTATTTATTTCCAGCTTTGAAATGATGTAGAAATATTTTGAAACTTCGGAAAACATTAATTTATTTTCAGAAGGAAATTTCAAAATAATCATTTAATCTTATTAGAATCAACTTTTTTCTAGTTTTTGAATTTTTAATTCTTTTTATCTGAGTGTGGTTGATTGAAAGCTGCTCTTAGGGAAGACCTGTTATTTCTTTTTCTGAATCTTTTTCTTCCCTACACTAAAAGCACCTGGCTTGTGGAAATGAAACAATGCCATATCCTGGCCCATTAGTCAATACTTGACTCAGAACAGACTCAGAATGAATTATCTGGACAAGAGGGACAACAGAATACTCAGGTGAACACAATAAATAAAATGCTTTAACAAACAGAATAAACCAGGGTAGAGAAATCAAGAGTCTGAATAGGATGCTTTATCATTTGGAGCATGTTATTCAAATAGCATTCTACTAAACAAAAACAAAACAACAACAAAAAACTGTGTTATTCAAAATATTCATACTTGTTCTGTTAATAAAGAGTTCGTGGCTAAACCTTGAAAGACTTTAGATTTAATAACTATATACATTTCCTTTGTGCAAATACCTTTAATATAATGGGTCTTTGAATTTCTAAAAAGTGAGATCTGATATTAAAAGTTATTCCTGATTATTTACTGCTAAACTATTTACTGTCTAGAACGTAGAATGTCAGTATTCTAGAAAACACAGTTTAAAAATGGGTAGAACAAAGATGAAATGTACAAGGCACTTTCATTGTACCAGAACACTACACTTTACTAGCTGGAAACTAGCTGGAATAACTTCAACAACTCTTTTTCTCATAAAATCACTTCAACCTTTTCTCCATCAACGCACACACACACACGCGCGCGCACACAAACCCGCGCGCGCACACACGCACACACAAACATGCGCACACACACATACACGCACACACACACACATCCCCATATGCCTCACCATTTCAACTGAAGCTAAAATTGACTTTCTCAAGTGGTATATTCCACCTTGCGGCATATATCTCAGCACTCATGGATTCCAAAGTTTTCAATAATTATTATTTTTTCATTACTCCTTTTAATTACAATTAACTTTAAACTCTAGGGCTGGAATATGGCTTATATCTTTAATAGCCTACAACTCTGCACCTAGTAAATTAGAATTAAAATTTGAATGGCTCAAGGAAAGGTGGACAAAATTAATATGTTTAGTTTTTGCGGAGAGGTACAGGATATGATGGAAATAATGCCTGTCCAGGAAGTGAGACTTAACATAAACTTTCTAGCACATAGCTGTGTGACATGGGTAATGTAGTCAAACCCATAGAACATCAGTTATGTATTCTGATATTTATAAAAGGAATGTTAAACTATGATTTTGGAGCTGAAAGGAATATGGAAATTTTATTATTCCTGGTCTGTTTCCTACCTTACTCCCAGCTATTCCCATACAAAAATATGATTCCTGCCTAGCATCTACCTAACGTCTTCATATAAACTGTAATGGGTGGAGAATTACTAAATCCACAATAGCCTAAACCTTTGATGCCTTAGATGATCTTGAAATCCATTTTCACCTCTGAAATTCCATGATTCATCAGTTTGGTTGTGTGGGTAGATTATTATACTTTGAGTGATGAAAAAAATTGGAACCAATTTCAAATTCAGTTAATGGAGATAGATCTTTGTCCTAAATATGAAAGTGATGGCAGCCACCACTACAGATGGCATGCCACTGCCAACGCCCAGCTGCAGTAGGGAGGCCCGCCAAGGCTGCATGCTCCATAGAGTCTGCAGGAGCCCTGCCCCTTTCGTATTGGGGCAGGAGCTCCCTAGGTGCTGTTACAGCTTCCCCCATCCTCGGTGGGGCTGCAACCACCCAAGTCGTGGCTACAGATCAGAGCCTCCCTGTGCCTTCGGGGTGTTGCACGGACGGGAGCTCCCTGTGTCTTTGGGGTGTCACGGGGCAGGAGTAGGCCGGATCTCTGCTGCCCTCCTGTGTGCAACTGCAGTCGCGCAATCCACAGCTGCAGACCCAAGCCTCCTGCTCCACAGAGCAGGCAGGAGCCCAGTCTCAGGCACAGTTGCAACCACCCAAATGGCCACTGCGGACTCAGGCATCCCGGAACTCTTGGGGGCCTGGGAATGCCCCTACCCTCACTGACTAGGAAGTACCTTCTCCTGCTGCCTGCCTTCTCCCTGCTGTCAGTGCCTGCTCTGATCTGGAAGCAGGGTTGGGGCTGAGTCCATGTCCTGTCACAGCCTGGTTGGGTGTGAGCATGCTCAAGGCAGCGCTGACACATCAGCTTCCAGATGCCTCAGCCTTCTGTGGAATTTGGGCCACGAGGAGCATGAAAGAGGAAGCCGAAGGAGTCTGAGGGAGGCTGGATGCTGGCCTGCAACTGCTCCTTGTTTCAAGCAGCCTGGGGGTCATGGATGGCGGTGGGAGGCAGACAGGCTCCTGGGCAGAAGCGGGTGGTTACCAGTAAAGCCCCACCTTCAGACCAGGGAGAACCTGAAGGCTGGGGGCTGGACTCCCAGTCCGGGGGACCCCGGTGGGATCTTGAGGTGCTGTCTTCAGACCCTCCCATGGCCACCCATGGACCAATTAGCACAGACTTCCTCCCGTCTGAAGTCAGTAAAAGCCCTGAGATCAGCCAGAGCAGAGCAGAGGAGGGAGAGATGATGGAAGGAGCAGCTGCAGAGGGGAGCTACCCTCTCTGCTGATAGCAGGAAATGATGGGACGACCAGCAGCATAGAGGAGCCAGCCTCTCACCTGAGAGCTTCAGAGACCTGCAGAGATGTGGGGACTACCAGCTGCAAAGAGTAGCCACCCTTTCCCGGCCTCCTGACTGCTGATAGCTGCAGACAGGATGGGAGGAACTGCTTGCAGAGAGGAGCCACCCACTCCAGGGCCTCTTCTCTGGTGAGAGCTGAACACTCGATGGGATGATACGCCTGCACAGAGGGGATCCTCTGAGCTGTTCTAACACTCAGTAAAACTCCTGTTCGTCTCGCTGACTCTCCACTTGTCTGTGTACCTCATTCTTCCTTGATGCAGGACAAGAACTCAGGCAAAGGAGCCACCAGCCACAAAGGTTTCTAGCCAGAAAAGCAACACTTCAAATATCCTGTAACAAAAGCTAAAATAATACAAACACCATAAGAATACAGATAAAAGAATGCAGGTAAATGCTCACCTAGTCCACAAATGCTGATAACAAATGTGCTTTAAATATCATTACTATATATCATTTTATTAAGCAAATAAAAGAGTTGTGCTCTAAAGGGATTTTTTTTTCTTTTTTCTTTTTATTTTATTTTCTTTTTTTCATCAAGAAGACACTAAGGGAAAACAAAGAGCTCACTCTTGATTCAATAATCTGGTGGAAAATATTTTAATTAATTTCTCTCTCATTCTCCAACCTCTACTAGGAAGAGCAGAGTGGCACTATAAGAAGACTAAACACTGTATACAGAATTAGAATCTTGATTAATCATCTTGTTTATTCTAATGATGTATATAGATATGATTCAACATGTGAATTTTCCTATACCATGAATAAAATAAATCACATAGTTTATGATCAAGATAGATAGGAAAGTAAGGACCTGATTATAAAGGAGGTACCCTCTTAAGGTGGTTTACCTGAATACTACATGTTAGGGTGCTTTGGAATAGTTTTAAATAAAAAGTGATATGATTATATATATCTACATGTTAGAAAATATACCCACTGAGAAGCAATCTGAAAAATATAAAGGAAACCAGAAGATAGACTAGAGAAATTGACTGTAGAATAGCAGCAGCAGGGCAAATGTTGAACACCATTTGGAACATGATAGGTCATTGTCAGTGTCGATGAGGGTCTAAATAGAGTGGTGATAGCAGTGGTAATAAAGTCATTCCACTTAAACTTTTGCAGCATTCACACTCTGTCCTGCCATCTCCCTCTTTGCAGTAACTGTGTGTGCTCGTGGTGCTCCTAAAAGCTGAGTGGTTTAGCCTGAATATGGCTATTTAGGTCTGCAACAATTT
Organism: Cebus imitator; assembly: GCF_001604975.1. Lineage (NCBI taxonomy): Eukaryota > Metazoa > Chordata > Mammalia > Primates > Cebidae > Cebus > Cebus imitator. The sequence goes on from NW_016107318.1 coordinate 8,857,347, forward strand.
TCCTCAGTATATTTAGTTTGGATTTTAAATTCTCATTATCGTATATGCCCAGCCCCTGCACCGTGGATGCTTTAACATAGGCATGGCAGAAAGCCACAATTTTAAAAGTTAAGGCTCTTCCTACATGACCCCCACTGGAGCTTGGCTGGTAAGAGGCAATAGAAATCTTCTTAACTCTCAATTGCTTATGTTTAATTGTATGAGCAAATCCATTTCTTGAAGTATGAGTCTTGAGTGCCAGCAAGATTCACATACATTTGAGGGAAACATTTAGTCCCAGAATATCCCATGTTAATACTTTAAAAGTTAACACCGATTTTATGTAGCATAATTTGGTGTGGTGAAGAATATCAAATGAGGAGAATATCTTAACAGTATAACATTGAAAATGTAATGGGCCCACATTCTTTCAGTAGATGAGAGGAGGCTTGTAAAATTATATTTGTAAGAAAACAAACACAATGTGTCATTCCTGCTATTATCAGCCTCCCTTCATTTTACCTCTCTTCCTTCCCTAACCCCAGAGCATTCTGAGAAATTTCAAAACAAAAATAAACAATGCTTAAGAGAGTTGGGCAGTTCTGGGATCCATCCAAATATGATGATTAATTAATATAAAAGAGCCATAGCTCCAAGACTTACGTGGTATGTTTAACATTTCAGTGGGGCAACTGACATGCTAAGAAAGATTCAGGAACACTGTTTTTTGTTTGCTTAAGATATCGTAGTGCCTATTACTTTATTATCCATGTATCAGAGTTTTTCAAAGCAGAATTGAGACAATGGTTACATACTGCAACATTGAAAGTTTCTTCTTATTTCTTTTTTTTTTAACCAAATAATCAGGTTGGATAGTGTGTTTGAGAGTTAAAATGGTCGAATAACTAGATTACTTTAACCAGAGAGAAAAATCTTACTAATCAAAATACAGTGACTTATTAAATAAATCATCTACTCTTTTGGCAATGAGTTAAATGCATATTGAGAAAAAATGTGGATTTTTTTTTTCCCATTTATGGCACTTAAGATTATATAGTATAATGTGGTTTACATTTTTAAGGGTCATGCAGAAACTAAGTATCCTTAATTTTTTTCTGATAAAAGTTACTTCTGTTTTATACTTCACATATCAGGTAAAAATAATAATAATTTGTAAACATTAAAACACAAATGCGAGCAACCCACTAACCAAAATAAAAGCATTAGAAAAAGAAACTATGTTCAGCAAGATGAAATAGATCAGTGCTTTGTATGTTTCATAGTCTAAATCTTTGAGTAATTAATTATGTCATTCTAGAAATAGTCTTAGGATACTTTGTTTCTACATGTACTATGAAGTTTATTCACCCAGAAATTGCTGGAGTTTATTTGCTAATAATCTAACTACTAGGAACATAGACAATATTGTGTATATTTATTATTTGATAAAGCATTTGTCTGGTCTTAGTCCTGAGTTCCTGGGATACAATTTCTAAATCTTTGAAAATTACCAAGTGATAAAGTATCTTTGTTATTCATGATGTGTCCCTGGGATAATGGTTGAGTTTATGCTAATGAGATGTCTCATAGTTGCCCCTAGATAGTTTAAGGATAGGACTGGCCATGTAGGAAAGAGCAATCATGTGATTATAGGGTTAGAGATTTGAGCCACTTAATATCAGTCTGACCTCTGAGGAGGAGAGGGAGACTAAAAATTGAGTTCAATACCATAGCCAGCGAGTCAATCAATCATGTCTATGTTATAAAATCTCATAAAAACTTAACACTTCTAGTCGGGTTGAGCTTCCTGGTTGGTAATACCTACTGATAGACTGGGAGGGTGACACATCCTGAGGAGATGGATACTTTGGATTCGGGACCCTTCTAGACTTCATCCTATGCCACTCTTCGAGTGCTCCTGACTTGTATCCTTTGCAACTTGTAATTGCAAGTAGAGCACTTTTCCACATTCTTTGGTTCATTCTAGTGAATTATTGAACCTGAAAGTGTAGTGAGAACTGCCAAATGTATAAGTAGTTAATGAGAAGTATGGTCATATTTGGAACCCAAGAACTTGTAGTTGGTAGCTGAAGTGAGGGGTCTCAGTCTTAGGAAGGACTTTGCCCTTAACTTGGGAATTCTGTTCCAATTCTGGGTTGTTAGTGTCAGTACTGCTTTACAATGTCCTGCCATAGCTAAGGAGGAAACTCTGAAATCTATATAAGGCCAGCATCGATATATGACAGAGCAGAGCAGGAAACAACCAACAAACAAAAAAATCCTCTAGTGATGGCCCTATTGACAGTAGGAACCTTAGAATCTCAATGCCAAAAGGTAGCATAAGAGATGGCTTACTGGATTTCTATATAAGCATAACATCAATATTTTGCCACCTTTAGCAGGCTATAGATGCCTTGATTCAAACTGCACATACAACACTGGAAATATACGTATAGGTGCATCAAGCTGTAGTCCAGACAAGTTTATCTCAGTACCACAGTTAGTGAAAATTAGCCTTGGTAAATAGAGTCTTTAACAGGATGCAAGTATTCTGGGCCTATACTCAATCTAAGATGAAAAAAATCAAGACCTTGCCAGGTGCAGTGGCTCAGGCCTGTAATCTTAGCACTTTGGGAGGTCAAGGTGGAAGGATTGCTAGAGATCAGGAGTTTGAGACCAGCCTAGGCAACATAACAAGACCCCATATCTACAAAAAAAAAAAAAAAAAAAAAAAAAATTCCCAGCTTGGTGGCTCACACCTGTTGTCCCAACTACTCAGGAGGCTGAGGTGAGAGGATCACTTGAGCCTGGGAGATAGAGTTTGCAGTGAGCTGAGATCACACCACTGCGCTCCATCCTGGGTGATAAGAATAAGACCCCATCTCAAAACAAAACAAAATAAAAGAATAGAAAAAGAAAAAGAAATCAAGAAAAATCAGCACAAGTACTTTGCCTTAGAGTAATTATTTTGATTTATTTCTTTTATTTTTCTTTTTTGAAAAATTTATTTCTTTTATTTTTCTTTTTTGAGACAGAGTCTGGCACTGTCGTCTGGGCTGGAGTGCAGTGTTGCAATCTTAGCCGGAACCTCCAATCCTGGGTTCAAGCAATTCACTTGCCTCAACTTCCCAAGTAGCTGAGGTTACAGGCTCCCGCCACCACGCCTAGTGAATTTTTTTGTATTTTTTTTTAGTAGAGACGCGGTTTCACTATGTTGGCCAGGCTTGTCTTACTCTCCTGACCTCGTGATCTGCCCACCTTCGCCTCCCAAACTGCTAGGATTATGGGAGTGAACCACCGTGCCCGGCCGCCCTAGAGTAATTATTAATAGCGAACTTGTAGCAGAAGCTCAGACTTCAATATTTTCTTGTGTGCTAGATGCGTGCCAACTTGCAGCTGTGAGTCTTTGCATCACTATGCCTGATGGCTTTCTCCTGAAAGTACTGAAGATCACTGCATGGTACACGGATGGGAGGCTAGAAGTGCTAAGAAATAACACCCCTCCATATTAGACCTCAGAAAATAACTGACAGACATCAACAACCTAGTACTCAAACAGTTATATTACCCTGAAAAACAGTCTGTACAGGGTGTTCTCATGACCTCAGTCACCACGAGTAATGGTTTAGACAAATCTTCTCATTCTTGCATTTGCTTTTCGTTCCTGCATTTTTCTTTTTTTCTTTTTGGCTGTATAGCCAACATTAGCTACTTAAAATTGAACCCTTATCTCAGAATCTGCATCTTAGGAAATCCAACATTAAACAATTCAAATTAAAAGTGATTAGAAAGTGATTTCGAGGAGAAGTTTCTGGAACTGGATCACTAACCAGGAGAAAGTAAATGGAATGGTAATAATCCCTGGCTTGCTCTAGCATAATAGTTACTAGGAACCTCACTTGTGAAATAAGAGCTGTAATGTAAAAAAGCCAAGAAAATATTTGTAAAACTATGTCTCCCCAAGCCCTGGCATGTTAAGTTAGAAGCCATAATAGAGAGATTAGTGCCACCTCAGAGCCTTAAAGGATGCAGTGTTGGTGGTCACCTTTATATTTAATTCACCTGTCTTGCCCTTTCAAAACTTGACTGAATAATGGCCTTTTATGGGGACTATTATAAACTTGACTGTCAGCCTCATTTGGAGCTGCTATGTTGAGTATATTTAATGTACAATAATTGATCTATAAAATAGATAATAATAGACAATAACAATTTATGACAGGAATTCATGAGAACACATTCACCAGATCAATAGCTTCATGGCACCAGAAGCTATCGGTCTGGCAAATGTCATCTTTTCAATCTCCATTATGAAGAAGAACTTGAAGCAATTCGCAAAGAATAGACAGTGGGATACAGTCATGAAACAAACAATAAGATGCATTCATGGTCTTGTTCCAAAGCTGTATTATGTTTGTATTATTCTTCTCAGAGGACTTGTTGGACATTCTACAGAACAATAAGCTGGTCTCACTATATTGATAATTTTCTATTAATTAAGCATGGAGAACAAAAAGTAGATCATACTTTAAGTGCCCTAGTGAGGCACACGTGCACCAGATAATAGAAGATAAAACATAAAGAGCTTCAGATTCTTGCCACATGGGTAAAACTTTTGAGGATCTATTAGAGTGAAAAATTCTGACATACCTCTCCCAGACAAAGAACACATACGCTTTAGATCCGTTATGTTATAGAGGCAGTATACCATTTGAGAATAATGCTCTAGCTAATTTATCTTTTGAGCCAAGGATGCTAATTTTGATGAAGGGCCATAACAAGAAAGGTCACTGCAGCAGTACACAGACCTGCTGCTTATGTAATATAATTCAAGTAATCTTATGTTGCTAGGGGTATTTTTAGTCAATAACAGAAGCATTTAGAATATTTGGGAAGTCTCAATCAGAGAGCTACAATAGAGGTTCTAGTGTTCTAGAGCCACAGTGTATGGTCTGTAGCAGGAAACTGTTCAGAATTTGCGAAACTGCTCTTATCATGCTCCTAGTTTTAGCAGAGAATGAATGGCTAACCATGGTAATCAAATTCCTTTGCATTCAGAACTATCATGAATTGGATATTGTGAGACCCAACAGTAGAAAGCCATCATATGATGGGGATTATTCATTGAGTAGAAGGGGCAAGAGAGACTATAGGGCATATGTAATTTACATAAACATGTGACCCAGCTTATAATAAGTAGGCTTAGTTCATTGATCATAGCTAAAAATGTTTATCATATTATATCCCCATATTTTCAAGTGGCTTTGGAAGGTAGGTAAAATTCTAACAGTGGCCACAGTTTTAAATGGTCTTCAACTTGTGTAAAAACATGTTTTTTTGAGCAGTGAAAATGGATTAGCTGGTTGTTTGAGGGCCTGGAAAGAACACAGTTAAGTGATTGGAGGGAAAGAAAGGTATTTAGGGATTCATCTTAGAGTGCCAGGAAGCATGAGGATCATTCATTCATTCCTGAAATCATGGCTATTCCATGCACTGTGCAAAAACTGTAATGGCCAAAAGTAAAGACTGGCCTCTGCTGAAAGAGCTCTACTGCCCATGTTGTTCAGTGTCTTTTGTGGGCTTACACTTTCAGCAGAAGGATGAAGGCTATGCATGAGCCTAACATCATTGGCTCCTTCTCATTCAGGCTGATCTAGTTAATGACATGGCATATTTGACTTTTTAGTAACAAAAACCAACACTAAACTTATGTATACTATCCTCCCTTAAAGAAACCATGCACCCACATAGGCAAGTTCATTTCATTAAATCCTTCCATCCTGGTGGAGGCAATGATTCATCTATACAGAGCTTCACCCAAGCCCACAGTGCTAGGGAACAAAAAGTAATTTACCATGATGGAATCCCACATGACAAGGGAAAGGCACTTCATAAATAAGGAGATGTGATCATGGGCAAATGACCAGGGTATCCACTGATCCTGCCAATACTCCACAATCCAGGAATGCCTATCCTAATAGAATGTGGAGATTATCTTTTAAAGAAAACATTTAATGTATATTATTAGAAGCAATACTCTGTATGCATGGTTGGGGTGGTACTCTGAACCAGTGAGCATTATATGATGCTTCATGCTGATAGGTATTTGTTTATTCCTTGGCATAATAAGCAAGTAATGAAAGGAATGACCTGTCTCAACCTTACTCTCAATAATCCACTTAAGAATGTTGTGCTTTTTGTCTTTACAAATTTAGGCCTTGCTGGAATACAGATTTCTGTTCCCGGGAGAAGCACACTTTACCTTTAGAAAGTAAGAGTTCCACTAAACATAAAGTTACAATTTGGATTGGTTATGCTGAGTTAATATTCCAATGCATTAGCAGTCAAAGAAAGGAGTAACTGTGCTGGCAAGTATGATTTACTGTGATTATCATTACGTCTTGAGGTTGCTACTATATAATAAGGTGGGTGGAATACATCTGGAACCCAGGAGATTCACTGTGGTATTACCTGGTGCTTTAATATACAGTAATACTGTCAAAGGACAATTACAGTAATTGTGATCTGTTGGTGTTCATCTGGGATTCAGAACCTCAGAAATATACCTCAGGTAAAAGAAAATTAGAATGGTTAGAAGAAGACAGAGAAAATGAAAACCAGTTGTCTTCTTGGGACCAACTGCATCATCTTGTCCTACTTGTCTGACTTGTCCCACTATTTCTCTGTTGTAACTCTTTTTGTTTTATTTTAGTTTTTTTCAAATATCGTGAGTAAGCAGTGACAGATGGAGTGGGCTTCATGAAGGGAGAGAATGAATCTAAGCATTGCAAAGGGGGATGGTAGCAGTCACTGACAGTCCCCTGTATATGTCCCTTAGACATTATTGCTTCGCTGTAATAAAAATTACTTCCAGCTGTCAATATCCGTATCTTGGTGCCAGTGAGGTTTCTTTTGGAACCATCGAAGTCAGTTCTTTTCACATTACAGAAGTACCAAGAAATAAACATGTCTCAAGAACAGCCCTTAGCCAATGATTGTAGGAGATGGTGCGTAAATACCCCAATTCCCAGTCCTTTTAAGTGGGATAATTTTGTGCTGAGTGTTTTTCACCATTTCACGACATTTTCCCTACAGAATTATGTTTTATTTGTTCTCTGTGATACTTTGTTTAGTAATTCACCCTTTATTGGCTGACTCTATTTCTGTGGAAAACTTCTCTATTTTTCTGTTGGTATCTGTTGCACCCTCAAAATAAACTACTTGCTGTGATATTTTTGCTTACCTTTGACTCAAATAAACATTATGTAATTTTCATATGGGTATAATGTGAATACAATAGTTTTGTTAGGAAATACTGGAAGAAGATAACATTGAAAATTTTCAATTTCATTGTATATAAGAATTTTTGAGTTCCCGGCATATACCAAAAAATAGTGTATATATAAACACTATTAGTCTATAGTATATATGTATATATATACTATAAAGAATAGTATATATACTCTGTATTATAGTGTGTATCCTTATGTCTGTGTGTGTATATATATATATATATATATACACACACCAAAGAATAGTGTGTATATTTATATATATTCTTCTCCAGTAAAGAACTTTTGTCTGCACTCTGTACTCATATATATATGAGTGTATATATATATATATATATATACACATACAATTTCATTTTATATAAGAATTTTTGAGTCCCTTGAATATACCAAAGAATAGTGTATTATATTATATTGTGTTATATAATATAGTATATATGCTATATACTAATAGTATATACACACACACACACACACACACACACACACAATTCTTCGATAAATGCCAGGGCACTCAAAATTATTATACAAAATGAAATTGTATATATGTATGCTCATATATATGAGTACAGAGTGCAGATAAAAGTTCTTCTTTGGAGATATGTATTTGTGAGTCATAGATTTAGACGTATTCAAAGATTCATTCATTGAATATTTGAATGATGTTTTCCAGAAAGAGATTATAAAGTGGAAAAAGCAGAGGATCTAGAATTGATTTTTAGGGACTTTTTGACACTGCATAGCCTTGTAGAAGAGGAGGGAGAAACAAAATAAACATAGACAAAGTAGTCAAAATGTAGGGAGAAAAACAAAGAGTGCTGAAAGTAAGAATGTTTTAATAAGGAATGGTAACCATTCTGCTGAGATAGCTAGTAAAGTAAGAGCTGGGTAATACCTACTGATGTTAGAAATAAGATTTCTAAGTATTATTGGTGTTTAGACATACTGAGATTGCTGGTAATTTTTGAAAGAGTAGTTGCAGAGGAGGCCAGAAACTGGAATTCAAATTGCAGCACATTGGCAAATGAGTAATAGTTTCAGAAATGGAGGCTGTGAATATTGTCAACTCATCCTAGGAGTTGGCCTTTCAGTGGGAAAGGAAAGCTAAGGAAGCTGGTATTGAAGAGGAAGGAGAAATTGGGTTATTAAAGAAAAAATTTCTGCCCAGGACACATTCCTTTCCCAATCTTATTTCTTTAGAATTCATTACTAATATTTGTTATTAGCATTGCCATCATTCTAAGCATCTTGAAATAGGCTGTATTTTTAAATTTCCCTTTATTTTTTACTACTATATGGAATGATTGGTTACTATTTTCACATACATTTTTTTATTGAATATATGTTTTTGTTTGTTTGTTTTTTGTGAAACCCTGACTCAAAAAAAAAAAAAA
>NW_016107318.1:8866903-8907541 GCF_001604975.1 Cebus imitator
TCATCCACCTGTCATGGCCGTAATCTTTATATTTTATTCTCTTTCTATTCCTCATAGAATTTTAGGTTTTGTGTGTCTTCAAGCGTATGTAATGTGGGGTCTATTTTTACCACTAAATACTACAAACTTTAAATATGAATTTGGTTATAAATCTAGGTGTTTATTCAGAAAGACCAAACTGTTACAAATTTTAAAGGGTGACAAACACTATAAACTCCAAAATAATTATGTTTTTATTAATTAATTTCTTGACATTTTTGTATTTACTTCACTTAGATACATACACATTGATGATCTCTTCAAATGAAAATGATTTTCCAATATTATTTTCCTTAGAGAAATTACAGTTAAATCAATCTTCCCTTTAGCGTGATTGGCAGGATATTTTTATTATTACATGATGAGATGCATAAATATGCCATACCACATACTGTTTTTGTTTTTGATTTTTTTGTATAACACTGCTGAACATTTGATCCTTTGAACAGAAGAGTTCTGAAAAAATTTATTTTTTGAATCCCATTAAAACAGGGAGGAAAAACTAAGATTTGCCTTTTTGTCATTTTGTATACCACGGTATCAATTAGATTCCTGATAGGATAGAAGGTCCATTCTGACTGCGCATTGAGGCAAACTCTTATCTTCTGCTTACAGTTTTCCACATCTATTTGATGTTTAGAAGAAATTTTCACTGAATAGCTTCTTGCTCCATATACTATTTTTCCACACTAACCACATACTTATAATGCTCAGTGCTTAAAAAGTGTGAATAAAGATACATCTAATGATCCTGCACTTTCATGTCATAATCCCACATATGCCATCTATATGTTAAGGGCAGAAAGAGGTGTTCCAGGAATACATTTCTACATTAGTTCAGTTATTAAATGATTGACACAGAAGTGGCTAGGAAACACATTTACATCACTAAGCCCCAAATAAGTGCATTCTCCATTCAACTGGCTCTTAGCCAGATTCCGAAAATATTCGTGTTCACTCAAACACTACATAAAATAAGAGCAACAAAGGGGAGTCAGTGTGTAAAGAGAAAATAATCTTCACAGCAGTTTAAAATTGCATTACAGAAAGATTTTACCTTGTAATCATATTGTTTTGCAAAACACCCTCTACCCAGAGTTTTGGAAGATTCAGTGCAAGCAAAGGAATTGATGCTTAAATTTAAGCTTTATTCACTTCATAGTAAACCTGTCTCTCATGTGATACATATGTACTCAACATGCATGATCTGATTTTTCACATCACCTGCAAATTACAGGTTGACTACCACTTTTTCTTTGAAGAAGCTGTAATATCTCCTGAGCTGAACTACCATGGCAATTTATTTCCACTTCTCTGAATGATACTTCTGTTGCCTCTTTTTGACTTGTCTTACCTCCTCTCCTTCTCCCCTTCTCTATACTTTTCTCTTTCTATATATGTCATCAAGTTATTGGCTAGGGTTAGGAGTATATATACACACACACTACAACCTTTGTAATGACATGGCCTCTGCAGAACAGATTTATTTAAATTGCCCGCAATAAACATGGCATTTAATGTCAACTTCAGCAGATATCCAGTGAAATATTTGCAACCGTATCAAATAAATAAGAATATTAAATTTGAACATGATGACAAAAAGGTGCAAAGAAACAAATAAAAGAAATAATTCAAAGAAGACTAGTAAAAAAGAAAAAAAAGTAAAACATTAGTACCAGAAACAGCACCCTGGTTTGCCTCAGGAAGAAAAATCCATAGACTGATGTATAGGATTATTAGGAGTCAACTTGATTGGATTGAAGGATGTCTAGATAGCTGATAAAGTTATAACAGTTTCTGAGTGTGTCCATGAGGGTGAGGGTGTTGCTAGAGGAGGTTAACTGGGAGAGGAAGCCCCACCCTTAATGTTGGTGGGCACCATCCAATCAGCTGCCAGTGAGGCTAGAACAGAGCAGGTACAAGAAGGTGGGATATGCTGTCTTCCTGAGCCTTCTGGCCTTTATCTTTCTCCCGTGCTGGTTGCTTCCTGTCCTTAGACATCAGACTTTAGGTTCTTCGGCCTTTGAACTCTTGGACTTAGACCAGTGGTTTGCCTGTGACTTTTCTCAGGCCTTCGGTTACAGACTGAAGGCTGCCCTGTCAGCTTTCCTATTTTTGAGGATTTTGGTCTCGGACTGAGGCACTACTGGCTTCTTTCTTTCTCAGCTTGCAGATGGCCTATCATGGGACTTCCCCTTGTGATCATGTGAGCCAATTCTCCTTAATAAACTCCTTTTCATATATACATCTATCCTATTCTGTCCCGCTGGAGAACCCTAATGCACACAGTGAGTAATTCCTTAGCTTTTTTAGTTTCCAATCACAACTCCTGAGTTCAGGTTCAGTATCTGCCTGAGAGTGAAGAAAACAGGCAAGGTATTTCTATCCTAAAACTATCAGGCAAAAGCTGCGGGAAGCATATGTCTCTTTGGAGACACATATCCTGAACTGGCAAAACAAAAAGTGGGTACCCAAAAGCTGCTCAAGCAGGGAAAACAATGTAAATATAGTAGAAAACTAACTGCATCAGTAAATATAGGTTAAGTTATGCTACAGTAAAAACTACCACAGGAATCTTAGTCAGTCATAGCAACAAAATTATATTTCTCTTTAACAATGTATGTCTATGTTGGGTTGACTATGGCTTTTTATATTATAGCCACTGTGGGACCCAGGCAGATGAGCAGCTGCTACATAGTACATTGCTACTCATTTGGACAGAAGGGAAAGAGACATGTCAGCTTGTGAACTTCTGCCCCAAAGTGACTCATGTCTCTTCTGCCTACATTTCATCAGTCAAAGCAAGTCTTAAGGCCACATCAAAGTTTAACAGAGCATCATCTTCTCACGTGAAAAAGCACTACAGGGACAGGAACTGGAACTTTTGGCAACAAGTAATATAATCTACCATACTAATAAACTGTATTTTATCCATGCCATATTTTGCCATGACCCTTGATTCCTCTTTCAGAAATATATGTTTAGAAACATTCAAACACTTTCTATTTAGAAAAAAAAAATCCATTAAGATACCAATAAATTGATCCCAACAAAAAGGTCAACAATATTTGAGTGGCAATTTAAAGCTTTCAAAGCACTTTCAACTAAATATCTCATTTGTTCTTTCAAAGTACTCTATGAATATTTGAACTCTAAACTTTGATCTTAAATTTACCTGTTCTTTTTGTTAGCCCATATTGTACTTATTTCCAAGTAAAAAATATTATATGTCTAGGTATTTTATTTCTTTTTAGTGTTTTGTGATTTGAATTAGATCATAGTAAACTGGGATTAATAAAAATTGTTACTAAAATGTTTACGGATGTATTAATTCATCTGTATTTCCTTTGTGTTCTATGTTATATCTTTTATTTTCACACCATCTCCTGTGACAATTTTTGTTCTTGTTAATAACCTATTGTCCTTAGCAAATCCTACATATTACCTGTCCTGCTGCTCTCTTAATTTTCTTTAAGCAGGTCATTGCTATTTCATAATTATCCTGGTTTCTTAAATAATTCTGAATCTCATTTCCCAAAGTCATTCTCTTCACAGGTGTTGTATAGGAATTTAGATGGGCATAATTATGGATTGTAAGAGCCTGAATAAGCCCTAAAGTTTATGGAACTCTTTTAAAAGATGACATAACAGACACAGAGAGATAGTGACTTGCCTGAAATATCAAAAATAATCAGATATATAAAAGTACTGTAACTGAGGTCTTTCCATTTCTGGTGCAACAGTCTCTCTCATGGTCTGCCTTTCTTTTGCTTCATGAATTAGCATACCATGCTCGATCTGGAGCTTTAGTATTTTGGTCTAGACTTTATTTTCTTGCCAAGTCCACTCTTCACTCTGTGCTGGTCCTATTCTCTGTGTGCAGGCTGTCCTCTACCTGGCCCTCCAGCTTCTGGCTGAGCTTAGCCCATGGCATGCACCAGTGACAGTTGGGATCCTGGCAAGAGTGAGAGGTCTCTGTGTTCTTATGGCTTCTTGCATGCTAGGCTATGGTTGGTTCATGGCTAAACTTTTTTTCTCATCTGTAAGAGATGTTTTTGTCCCAGCCTTAGCTGAACATTCTGTTGGGCTCTGGTAACTATCTCTTACCCATACTCCTTACAGGCTTAGGGGTAGTGAGGACTTCCTGCATTGCTAATTAGATTTTTATAGTCTGAATGTCAAATTTTGTTCTTGGTAACAAGTTATGTAACAATCTTCTGAGTTGCTTAGGCCTGTCCACACCTTTGTAGAGTCTTCATTAAAGTTTTAAAATTGTCACCTTTGAGTATATATCGATTTCCTGTCCAAATACAAGCTATATTGCTCTGATTTCAGCAAAGGGGCTATGGTAAAAGTCATTTGTCTGTTAATAGAAGTGCTTTGTGGAAAGAAATGGGTTCTTCTTGTCCTGTTGCTTGGTTATGTCTAAGTGTAAGCTGTTGAAGGTTGAGTTCTCTGAAAGCAAACATGAAGACAATGTTTGAGGATCCAAGTACCCGTATTTATTAAGGATTGACATCTGTGAAAGAAAGGCGAATGAGGTAGAGTTGGCCAATCAGGAAGTCATAAAAGGCTTGGACCTTAGAGTCAATATTACCTATTGGAGTTGTCTGGCATTGGGCTACACTGCCTTGGCTTGTATACACTCCCTCCTCAGTCAGCAGATGCCAGCTGCCATAGAAAGAGAATGGTCAGACAGACCTCATGCAGACCCTCAGGAAGTGCTGGGTTGAGGCTTGTCTCACATTCCACACTCCACAGTTTGAAAGCCCACTATTTCTTAAAGGTTATCTGGGTAATATATCTCTCTGTTTACCACACAAGTTGTCATACTTCTGTTTAAGTGTATATCATTATTGGTATTTGTAGAATGACTGGATATAAGATACCCAAATTTGAATTTCAGATAAATAACAAATAAATTTTAGTATAATTATATCCCACGCAATATTTAGGAAATACTTATTTTAAAACCATTTGTTGTTTACTTGAAATTCAAATTTAGCTAATACTTTGTTTTGCTTTGTTAGGTTTTGTTTCTAAGTCAGGAAATTCTAATATTTCTCATCTATTAATAGAAGCAGTTTAACAGCATATTTAAACATTTCAGCCTCTAAAACTGGACCTCACTGATTCAAAGATTGTTTTTTCACTTAGCAGCACTTTAACCTTAGGAAGACTTTTCAATTACCATGTGCTTTAGTTGTTTTATCTTCAAAATGGGGACTACAGGAGAGCTTCACTTATAAACTGTTTTGAGGATTACGTAAGTTACTAAAGGTAGAATACTGAAAAATTAATGATACATATAGTAAGTATTCAATAAACCTTAGCAATTGGAATTATTATTTTTATTACAGCCCATCTTTTTTACTAATGCAATACTATTCAATATATCTTTTTAGAGTGCTGTAAGATGGTTGACTAAGATGTAATCTGTCTTTCCTAAAACACTATATTCTAATAGGGCAGTCATATGTTAGTTGAAAATAATATAAGCACCTTACAAATAATTCTATCAAAAAAAAGTCTTGTGGTGAATGTAGTAATTTTTTTTTTAATTGTACTTTAGGTTCTGGGGTACATGTGCAGATCATGCAGGATTGTTGCTTAGGTACATACATGGCAATGTGGTTTGGGGCCTCCATCCCCCCATCACCTTTATCTGGCATTTCTCCCCATGTTACCTCTCCCCAACCTCGCCACCCCTGCTAGCCCTCCCCTGTTCCCCCCCAACAGACCCCAGTGTGTGATGCTCCCCTCCCTGTGTCCATGTGTTCTCATTGTTCAACATCCGCCTATGAGTGAGAATATGTGGTATTTGATTTTCTGTTCTTGTGTCAGTTTGCTGAGAATGGTGGTTTCCAGATTCATCTATGTCCCTGCAAAAGAAACTAACTTATTGTTTTTTTTTTATGTCTGCATAGTATTCCATGGTGTATATGTGCCACCTTTTCCTTGTCCAGTCTATCATTGATGGACATTTGGGTTGGTTCCAGGTCTTTGCTATTGTAAACAGTGCCACAATGAACATATGTGTGCATGTGTCTTTATAATATTTTTTAATTACCAGTTACAGAATTGGTCATTTAAAAATTGAACAATATTGTGATTTCACAGAGATTGTGAAATTTAAGCTGGACCTGGAAAAAGACTATGATTTTGACTCAGGAAGGTGAAGCTGAAACACACTTGAAAAGAAGAATCAACTAAATTTCAATCTTAAACGTAAGCTAGCTAGCATTCCACCTGAATTTTCTACAGATATACAAGAACAGAGAGATGATGGAGACAAAAGATACAGTCAAAAACCAACATGGACAAACAACTTCTTAAAATATATGAGAAGAAGTGAGTTATATTACAGCATGCAGATGGACTAAAAACCGGTTAGAAGATATTTCATACTTCCCTTTTTTTCTGTCAAAATATTCTTTTGTGTCTTTTAGAAGGTTTATAGAGATACTTTTTAATTCTTGGTCCATCTGTTGTAACATTTTGCTGATGATGAAAGTGGTAAGTCAATATTTGTTTTTCTTTAGGGATGGCTGTTCTCCTCAAGGGCACTGTTAATTTGGCATTGAACCTCCTATCCCCCAGAGGTTATCAGTTATTTTGTCAGTGTTTCCAGTGTCCCAGGGATGCCCACACATTTGATGATCCATTAAAAGGACTCAAGGATCTTAGCATATGGTTGTACTCACAGCTAAGATTTATTAGAGCAAGAATCAACAAAGAGAAAAAAACAGTGTCTAGAGAAATCCATGTGCAGATTTCCTATGCTCTCTCCCTTCCACAGGGGTCACAGAGAATACGCACATCCTCTAGCACCAAAAATGCAGGCATACCTGTGTGACATTTCTACCCAGGTAATGTTGTTTGAGACATAGTTTAGGGTTTTTAGTGGAGGCTAATCACACAGGCATTCTCAGTCTAGCAACTACAAACATTCCAGACTCGCAGAAGAAAAGTGCGTTTTCACCATAAAGCACATTGTTTGTATAAACAATGTAGACTTAGAGACACAATCTTATCATTTTGAGAACATTTCAGAAGTCAAGATTCCAGACAGCAGACAAGGGCCACCCTTGTAAGGAGCTGTTTTAAAGTTACAGCCTCCAGCCTGCCATGTTATCATGTGTGTGTACAGTCAGTATGTGAACAAGGCCATACCTCATCCATTTCCATGAGTTCAGGGGCTCAGGATGGATTGAGCCCTGAGATGAAGGGACCTGATATCAGAGTATTCCTCATTTTATGAAATAAGATTATAACCTCATTTATTTTACCCCAATAATAGGGCGAGGATACCTAAATGGTTGCAGAAAATAAGCAGAAGTTAATGAGGGTGGTGGAAGAACTCTACAGCTTCTGCTCTGCTAAGGTTTTTTTCTTGCTACCCCCACCACCACTCACAAAGCAGTTTTAAAGCAGCCACCCATTATCCAAGGATTTCTTACACTTTTCTCCTTTCCTTGAGGTTTTACCCTTTGCAATTTGTCTGGGATTTCTTTCCAGTTTGTCTTAGGGTTGAAATCCAGCAGTCTTGCTGCTTCAGCATCTGGGTAGGCACTAGATAGACTGTCATTTAAAATTTTTTTTTCTCTTATTTAACTTTAAAATCTCATATACCCTTATTAAAGTTCTCTTGAAAAGTACAGATCCAGACAAAAAATAAAAAGTAAGAAAAGAAACTAAAACTCATGTGCAACTCTACTGTAAAGAAATAATCAGTTAGCAGCTTGTGGTAGATCTTGCCAGTAAGTTTCTGTTTTTCTCCCTATGTGCCTTTTGTTTGAAGTGTAACACTGACATCAGGTTTAGCCCACACTTGATCTATTACTAAGTGATGGAATATCTAAAGACATCTGGTGAATTGTCTAGCAATTCCTAATTGAAATCTCTTTGTCTATGTAGTGGAAGAAAGCTCTGGGGAATAATATAAACTAGGACCATTTAGGGGATTCAGACACTGCAGTTATGTGTAGAAAACTGGTGGGACTATTAAAGAGAAGTCTATTAACAGAAAATAATTAGCTTTTTAGGAGAAAATAAATTTTAAAGTAAGAGAACGAGGTATAAAACTCTTAACTGATCTTAATTGTTAAGGAGTAATACTGGACAGAATATGGAATTGGTCTGCAGGATTTACATTTCTACTCAGTCCCCATTGGACTCATTTCTGACACCTGTGAAGAGTAGGGATAGAGTACGTTAAATATGTTCCTAAAATACTGAACGAGCTTGATCATTGAAGTATGAAATATATTACTGTACAAACACTGCCTAGCATCACTCTAACAGGAAATAATGTTTCTTTGAGCCTATCTTTCAGATGTCCTTAGTAACAGGCCACCTTAGAGCTTTGCCATCGAGAAACCCAGACACCACAGAAACCGGGTCCTTCTGCACAATGGTGGCAATCAGTGAGTAAATGCCATGCCTGGTGAAAAAAGAGACAGAAGTGCCAAGGTTAGCAATCATAGTTAGAGTGCAGTTTATGTGTGCTGGGGATTTTCACAGCCTGCAATCCAGCAACAGTATTTATTGGCCAAATGAACCAGTAGTAAAAATAAACAAACTGTTTACCTAGAATTTAATGAAGGGACTCACTTACACCTCAGAAAAGTAGGAGAGGAGCATCAAAACCTTGCAGGTATGAACTTGTTTGTGAGTTCAATGAAAGATAGGTTCTGGCCTCCAATAAATTCCCTAGGGTTGCTACTACTGGAATATCCTCAGGGTGGTGATGCTTGCAAAATATGAATTGCAAAATATATAAACCTGTGTGGTGACTATGATATGCCTAATTTAATCCCAAAATTAGAAACACAATTTTGCAAAATATTTATGACATATGGCAGAAAACATTGATATTTTTAGATAACATAATATTGAAAATTCTAGGATCTTCAATATTTCATTTGTTTGTTGAATAAAAATTGAATTTGAATTGTTTATGGTAGTCCTTTTGGTGAGTTTATGTTGATAGCAAAACAAAGTATTAAAAATCATTATGCTAGGGGTTTCTTGGACATGTGCTGCCCAGACAAGTGTAATAGCTCTCAATTTTTCTATGAGATGTCTGAAACTTAGAAAAGTGTTTCTGGAAGAATTGGGACTATGGCTCAGGTTTGATTCCCAACCCACTAGAAATCCTTCTATATTGCCGTACTTCATGTGAGATGCCTCACTTCATTATATCAGGGCAGCAGTGCTATTTTCCATTCTCAGTTAATGTATCACACATTGGGTCTGCTGATCTGTACTTAGTCAAACAACTTTATCTCCACTTGAAGAATTGTTGCTTATACATGAACCAGCTATTTTACTTAAAGACAAACTGCAACACATTTCCTTGCTTCCTGTTCTTTTACTTTGTTTCTTTTCCTCTTCTTTTTTCCTGGCTTTCATTTTTTGGTCAATTTATAGTTATTTTTAATAAGCTTATAGCATGATTGAGTTCAAGCAAACAAAACTTCAGTGATTCAGAAATAAAAGAAATTTAAAAGGTCTGAAGTAACATCTGAGTAACTGAAAGATGAATAAAAGCAGCAAAGTAGAAAAAAAACCTCCTATTTTTGTAGGATCTCTAAATTTACAGAAATGTTTTTAATTTGTATATTCGTATTTAGGTGAAGAAAGTACCCTAGTATAACAGTCGATTTTTAAAGGAAGAGAAATAATTATAAATGATATGGAGAGGGTAAGAGAATTAGGTGCAGGGAAAAAGGAACAGAGATATGGAGGAAGTTGGTATGTATTCCCAGACAAAAATACTGATAAAGAAAATTCTGGAAAACTAAAAAAGCTAGAATTTGTTGATTTGATAGACACCTGTGTTTTCTTAATTGCTTTATTTGTGTTATAAGTTTATCCGACTTTTTAGGTAAAATTAGGTAATTGTGGCTAGGTTATTTTTGAAGACAAAGAGTGCATCCAAATTCTTTAGATTTTATCTGCATTCAGCTAGTAAAGGTGATCATTTACGCTATAAAAGAATAAAGAAAGGGCATCTGAAAGGCAGATGCCTGTGAAGTCAGTCTTGCTTCCTTAAACATTAAAAACCAGAGCAAAGGGTGGGATGGAGACTTCTGAACTGAAAATATTTAGTCAGAAATGGATCTTATTACATGGCCTTTAACATATAATTCACTGGAGGATCCTGGTAATGTTCTGTCTATTGGCAATTGTAGGACTTAACATAGACCTTAATTTTTTATTACAAAATTTCAATCTTTTTCTACTTCAAAGATCCCCAGTCTGAACATGCAGATGAAACTTCTGTGGCTGTTTTCTCCATAGGAGGGGATCTCCTAGTTTCTCCCAGTTCTTTTGCCTTTGTTTCTTTGATCTTCAACTTACATGCAAAACATTTAGGTTTGTAGTCATACCTCTACTTAAACATCTGGGTTGAACTCTCTAAGAAGATCTACTTTCTAAGAGGACAGTGAAAATCCCTTAAGTTAGGAGCTTTATATTTTATCACTGAACAAATTAATTTTGCTTTTTAATTCTGTATATTTCTTACAATTAAATACTCGGAGCTATGAATATTTCATACTAAATGAGAAGATAATTTTATCTTTCTGGTATTAATTAGTTGGCTAATAATATATTTGGCTCAGGGAAAAAACAGATACAAAGGAATTTTTGTCAGTTTTTTTAGGATAAGTCTGTGTATGGAATATAAAAATGTTTTTATAAAATTACTTTTATATTTTCACATTTCATCCAAAAATTAATAAATAAAAAGAAGGAAAAAACAATTTAGTTATGGGAATCAACAATTAACATAATATTGTGGAATAGAAAGCAGTTTTTTTTCGAGTTTAAGGTTTAATTGACAAATAGAAATTATATATATTTATGGTATACAACATGTTTTGATATTTGTATACATTGTGTAGTAGTTAAATAAAGCTAATAAACACACTCATTATCTCTCATATATTTTACTTTTTGGAGGTGAAAATATTTAAGATCTACTTTCTGAGCAATTTTTAATTATATGTTGAATTTTAATAACTATAGTTACCATGCTGTACAAAGAGATTTCCAAAATGCGTTTCTCCTAATTAAAAATGTGTACCCTGTGACTAACATCTCTCTATCTTCCCACTCATACTTAGCCCCTGATAACTACCATTTTCTTCTCTACTTCCAGGAATTCAGCTTTTAAAAAATCCATATATAAATGACATGATTGCAGTGTTTGCCTTTCCCTGTCTGAATTCCTTCACTTAGCATAATGTCTTTCAGGTTCATCCATGTTATCACAAATCAGAAGATTCCTTCCTTTTTAAGGCTGAATAGTATTCCATTTTATATGTACATGTGTATGGATATATATATGTGTGTTTATGTATGTACACATATTATATATGTATGTGTGTATATATACATCACATTTTTTATTCATTCGTCTATTGATGGACTCAGCTCAATTCTATATTTTGGCTATTGTGAGTAACGCTGCAATGAGTCAGGAATGCAAATATATCTGGCAAACTGATTGTATTTCCTTTGGATATATAACCAGAAATGGAACTGCTGAATTGTATGCTATTTCTATTTTTAATATTTTGAGAACTACATACTGTTTTCCAAAATGGTTGCACCAATTTATGTTTCTACCAGTCGTATATAAGGCTCTCCTTTTCTCCATATCCTCACCAATACTTATCTTTTTTTTTTTTTTTTTTTGGTAATAACCGTTCTTAAAGGTATGAGGTGATACTTCATGTTGTCTTAATTTATATTTCCCTGATCATATAATTATAAAAATGTTGAACATTTTTTTTATATGCCTGTTGACCATTTTTGTCTTTTATTGGGAGAAATGTCTATTCCGGTTCTTTGCCCATTTTCTAATCAGGTTGTTTCCTTGGTATTGGCTTTTTGAGTTCCTTACATATTTTGGACATTAACCTTTTGTCAGATGTATGGCATAAGAACAGTTTATCACCTTCTGGAGGTTGTCTCATCATCCTCTTGATTGTTTTCTTTGCTTTGCAGCTTTTTGTTTGATGTAACCTTATTTGTCTCTTTTTATTTCATTACCTGTGTCTTTGGGGTCACATTCAGAAAAACTTTTCCTAGATCAGTGTCAAGGAGATTTTTCTCTGTGGTTTCTTCTGGAAGTTTTCTAGCTTCAGGCCTTACGTTTCAGGTTTTTTTGAGTTGAGTTTTGTATATGATGTGAGATAAGGATCTAATTATATTTTTCTACATATGAATATCCAGTTTTCCTAACATTATTTATTTAAAAGACTGTACTTTCCCTATTATGTGTTCTGGCACATTTGTTCAAGATCAGTTGACTGTATTTATTTCTAGGGTCACTCTTCTGTACCTTTGGTCTATATGTCTGTTTCTATGCCAATACTCTGCTGGGTTTTGTTTCTCAGAAAAATTTTCGTATTTATACCTTAAATTAACAGATAAAAATGTTATGTATTTATGATATACAATATATTTTTAAAGATATATATATATATATATATGTACATACATTGTAGAATGAATGAATTAAGTTAATTAACATATGTGTTACTATAAAAATCATTCTTTACATTTAACACTTAAAATCTATGCTCTGAGTACATCTTAAGTATACAACACAAAGTTTTTAACACTAGCCACCATATTGTGTAACAGATCTCTTGAACTTGAATATCATGCTGTTTTGATAACTGTGCTGTTTTTTTCTTTTTTTAAGAACGGGTCTTACCATGTTGCCCAGACTGGCCTCCCACCCACCTCAGCCTCCCAAAGTGCTGGGATTACAGTCATGAGCCACTGCCCCCAGCCTGGTCTCAAACCCCTGGCTCATGCAATTGCCTGTCTTGGCCTCCCAAAGTTCTAGGATTAGAGGCGTGAGCCACCATGGCTGATCAATAACTATACTTTTGAAATATATTTCAAAATCAGGTAATGTCATGTCTCTAGCTTTGTTTGCTCTGCCCAAGACTACTTTGGCTGTTTGGTTGTTATTTTTGTTTTTGTTTTTGGCGTGTTTTTTTTTTTTTTTTTATTTTCCATACAAATTTTAAGAGGTATTTTTTTTTTGCAAAAAATGTTCACTGTTAATATATAGAAACACAGCTAAGTTTTGTACTGTATGTTGATTTTATATTGTGCAACTTTAATGAATTTGTTTATTAGTTTTAACAGTATTTTTGGTGAAGTCTTTAGCATTTTTTAAATAAAATATCATGTTATCTGCAAACTTCTTATTGAATGTATTTTACTTATTTTTCTTCCCTAGTTGTGCCAGCCAGATCTTCTAGTACTGTATTTAAGGGAAGTATTGAAAATAAGTATCCTTATTTTGTTTCTGATCTTAGAGAAAAAGCCTTCAACTTTTCACCATTGATTATGATATTAGCTGTGGGCTTTGTATATATGGCCTTTATCATGTTGAGTGACATTTTTCTATACCTAATTTTTTAGAGCTTTTTATCATTAAAGAATACTGATTTTTTTCAAATGCTTCATCTTAATCTAATGAGATAATCATACAGTTTTTGTCCTTCATTCTGCTAATGTGGTATATCACATGTATTAATATGTATATGTTGAACCAACTTATATCCCATGGATAAACCCCACTTGATCATACTGAATAATCATTTTACTGTGCCTTTTAATCAGTTTGCTGGTATTTGCCAAGGACTTTGACATTATTGTTCATCAGGAATATTGGACTGTAATTTTCTTTCCTTGTCGTGTCCTTTGCTGGCTCTGCTATAAGGGTAAATCTGGCCTTGTAAAATGAATTTAGAAAATTATTTCCTTTTCTTCATTTTTGAAAGAATTTGAGAAGATATTAGTTTTATTTCTTAAATGTTTGATAGCAGTAAGCCATGAAGCCATTAGGTCCTGGGCTTTGCTTTGAAGGGAGCTTTTTCTAATTAGTTGTTCAGTTTTCTTACTCATTGTCAGTCTGCTTAGATTTTGTATTTCTTCATGATTCGGTCTTGATAGATTGCATGTTTCTATAAATTTATCCATTTACTTTAAGTTATCCAATTTGTTGGCATATAACTGTTCATAGTAGTTTTTCTTTGTATTTCTTTGATATGTATATAGTTACCTCTTTCATTTATTGTTCATTTGAATTTTCTTTCTATTTTCTTATTTAGTCTGACTAAAGGTTTAAGAATTCAGCTCTTTTTTTATCTCTTCTATTGCTTTTTTAGTCCCTATTTCATTTATTTCTGCTCTTGTATCTGTTATTTTCTTTCTTCTACTAGTTATAGGTTAGTTTGTTTGTCTTTCTCTAGTTTATTGAGATATACTATTTGAATTTTTATTTCAATTCTTTCCTTTTCATGAATGTAGACTTTTGGAACTGTAAAATTCCCTCTCAGAACTGCTTTTTCTGCATGTCATATGTTTTGGCATATTGCTTCCATTTTTGTGTGCCATTTAATATTTGCAAATTTTCCTTTTGGCTGTTTAGGAGCATGGGATTTACTTTACATATATTTGTGAATTTTCCAAAAAATTTTCTGCTTTTTATTTCTAGTTTTTTACCATTGTGGTCAAAATATTTACTTGATATGAGTTCAGTCTTCTTAAATTTTAAAAATAGAAGTGTGTCCTCCCCCCTCAAACAGGGCTTGTAATAAATAAATAAAAATAAATGTAGTTACTTTGAAGGGGTGCATGTCAACTAAGGTATTGTATCTATTCCTGAGAATTCTCTAGTGCTTTATCCCCACCAAGACAATTATGATAGTGCTGCTCCTTGCATATATGTGTGGCAAACGGGAAGATTTTTTAGGTAGGGGCATATTGCAAAATCTTTCAAATTATTTTGCATTGACTAACAATAGTCTTCCTTTAGGTGAGGATCTGCCTAGAAATAGAAAAACCACATAATATCCTATGGTTGTGTCCTCACCCAAATCTTATCTTGAATTAGGTTCCATGATATCCATGTGTCATGGGAGGGAGCCAGTAGGAAGTAATTAAATCATGGGATCTGATGGTTTCACATGGGACTTTTTCCCCTTTTGCTTGGAAGTTTTTTTCTCCTACCATCCAGTGAAGAAGGACATGTTTGCTTCCCCTTCTGCCATGGTAAGTTTCCTGAGGCTTCCCCAGCCATGTAAGACTGTGAATCAATTAATCCTCTTTTACCTTTAAATTACCCAACCTTGATTATGTCTTTATTAGCAGCATGAGAATGAACTAACATGGTAAATTGTTAGCAGGAATGGGATGCTGCAATAAAGATACCTAAAGATGTAGAAATGTAGAATCAACTTTGGAACTGGGTAACAGGCAGAGGTTGGAATTGTTTGGAGGGCTCAAAGGAAAATAGGAAAGTGTGGGCAAGTTTGAAACTTCCTAAAGACTTGGAGGACTCTGAAGGCAGGAAGATGTGAGAAAGTTTGGAACTTCCTAGAGAAATGTGGAGTGGAAAATGCTGATGGTGTTATGGACAATGAAGTCCAGGCTGAAGTGATCTAAGATGGAGATGGGGAACTTGTTGGGAATTGAAGTAAAGGTCACTCTTGTTATACAAAGATACTGGTGGCATTTTGCTCCTGCCCTAGAGATCTGTGGAACCTTGAACTTGAAAGAGATGATGTAGGGTATCTGGCAAAAGAAATTACTAAACAACAAAGTGTTTAAGAGAAAAGAGAGCATAAAAGTTTGAAGAGTCTGGAAAATTTGTAGTGTGATGATGCAGTAGAGAAAATACCCATTTTATGGGAAAAATTCAAGCTGGCTGCATAAATTTGCATAAGTGATAAGGAGCCAAATGTTAATCACCAAGATAATGGGAAAACATCTTCATGGCATGTCAGTGACCTTCACTGCAGACTCTCCCATCATAGACCTGGAAGCCTACTAGCAAAAAATGTTTTGTGGGCCAGGTCCAGGGTCCCTTTGCTCTATGCAGCCTTGAAACATTGTGCCCCAAGTCCCAGCTGCTTCAGCTCCAGCTGTGGCTAAAGGGACCAAGGTACAACCTGGGCCATTATTTAAGAGGGTGCAAGCCCCAAGCCTTTGCAGCTTTCAATTAGTGTTGTGCCTGCAGTGCACAGAAGTCAAGAATTGAGGTTTGAGAACCTTTGCCTAAATTTCGGAGGATGTATGGGAACACCTGGATGTTCAGATAGAAGTTTGCTGCAGGGGTGGAGGCCTCACGGAAAAGCTCTGCTAGGACAGTGTGGAAGTGGAATGTAGGTCAAAGCCTTCACACAGAGTCCCCACTGGGGCACTGCCTAGTAGAGCTGTGAGAAGAGGGTCACCATTCTCCACACCCAAGAATGATAGATAAACTGATAGCTTCCACATGCACCTGGAAAATCTGTGGACACTCAATGCCAGCCCATCAAAGCAGCTGGTAGTGGGGCTGTATTCTGCAAAGCCACAGTGGTGGAGCAGCCCAGGCCATGGGAGCCCACTTCTTCTGTCAGCATGACCTGGGTGTGAGACATGGGGTGAAAGGAGACCATTTTGGAAATTTAAAGTTTAGTGAATGCTCTATTGGACTTCAGACTTACATGGGATATGCAGCCTCTTTGTTTTGTCCAATTTCTCTCATTTGGAAAGGATGTATTTACCCAATGCCTGTATTTCCATTGTATCTAGGAAATAACTAACTTGCTTTTGATTTTATAGGCTCATAGGCAAAAGGGACTTGCTTTGTCTCAGTTGAGACTTTGGACTTGGATTTTTGAGTTAATGTTGGAATGAGTTAAGATTTTTGGGACTGTTGGAAGGGCATAATTGTGTTTTGAAATGTGAGGACATAAGATTTGGGAAGGGCCAGGATGAAATGATGTGGTTTGGTTGTGTCCCCACCCAAACCCCATTTTGAATTTTAGTTCCCATAATCCACGTGTGTCATAGGAGGGACCTAGTGGGAGGAAATTAAATCATAACTGTGGTTAACCCCATGCCGCTCTTGTGATCGTGAGTTCTCATGAGATCTGATGGTTTTATAAGGGGCTTTTCCCCCTTTTGGTTAGCACTTCTCTTTCCTGCCACCATGTGAAGAAGGGAGTATTTGCTTCTCCTTCCACCATGATTGTAAGTTTCCTGACACATCCCTAGCCATGTGAAACTGAGTCAATTAAACCTCTTTTCTTTACAAATTACACAGTTTCAGGTATGCCTTTATTTGCAGTGTGAAAATGGACTAATACACCACAGTTTAGAGTTTATTTCCTATTCTCCAAAGAAAACATGTTTAACTTTGTAATACTAGTATAGATTTGTGGATACCATGCTGAACCAAAAATAAAGTGAATTATTCAATGCTAGCTCTCACTGGAGCTAATTATTTTCATTCTGGTGATGTGAATTCATATTAGAGAAGTAGATTTTTACCTTTCACCCCTTGGGGTATCATCATCACATCAAACATTGAGATATTTAATTCAACAAATGTTGTCATGAAACAAACCCCATTTGTTCAGATAGCCTTTGTATTTATTTCATTTCATTGTGTTACTATTTTTCTGGTCGGGAAAAAAAGAATATTTTTTTTTCCCTGTGGCATCAATTGGGCTGCATAGGCTGCTACCTGGCTGTGAAATGTCAGGCTGATTCAAATACCATTTTAAGTGATGTTAAGTGTTTTCTGGTATGGGGCTGAACATCATCTTTATGGAGGCTGAATTTTGACTGAAAGGGTCACATAGGCAAGCAAGTGTTCATGAGTTTTAAAATAGGAGCATGTATTAGAAGTTCATTGGGATTTAATATTTGAACAGCCAGGATGGGCATGAAACATGAAGAAAGGAGTGTATAGTTTGTAAGTCCTATTTCTCCTGATCCCATATCTTTGGTAAGTATTCATTCTACTCTTAAATAATGGACATTGACATCAATATGGGCCAAGGTCAATATTAGATGGTGATTAAAAAATTATAGACACTCCATGCCCTCCAGGCAGCACTAGATAATTGGGAAGTGCAGATATGCAGCAAGAAATTTCAAATTCAAGTGCAAGGAGGAAAGTGCTCTAACAGATATGTGTGAGGTCCTAAAACAGTAGAAAAAAGGTACACCTTCTACTCTCTGTGGAAAGAGAATAAATCAAGAGCTCTCACAGAGAAGACAGTATTTGAGTACCTGCCTTTACAATCAAGCACTTCACAATTTTATTCATAGAATGTGAACATATATACTATACAGGTACGTGTGTGTGTGTGTGTGTGTGTGTGTGTGTGTGTGTGTGTGTAGGTATATAAAATCTGTATCCTGCTCAAACTATTGCGTTTGTGTGTGTGTGTGCATGTGTGTGTATGCATGTGCTTCAGTAGGACACAGACTAGGCACAATATACTGTAACACGTGGGCAGCAAATTATCACAGTCTAAGGCCACCAAATGTCAAAAGCCATCAGAAATAACAGAATTAATATAAAAAACAGAACATAAAAACATACATTTTGCAGCTTTAGTTGGTCTGTTTTAGCAAAACAGAAAAAAAACGTTCTACACAAAAAATATAGTTTTTGTCACCAAAGGAAGATTTGTCTACTCCATTTTTTTGTTGCTGTGACATTTTCAGGCTGATTCAAGGCACTGTGGTTGACATTACTTCTATTAATAAAATGTAGTTGTTACCGAGTACCAGATAGTCTCAGATTTAGTGTTGAGAGATGTTTTGGATATCCATCCTTTATTTATCTGAGCATTATCTGGTAGTCACTATGGACTCAGTGGGAAGAACAATGAACTCAGAAGCAGGAAACCTTGGGTATATTACTGTGACCTTACAGCAGCCAGATAATATCCCTACATCTCAATTTCCTCATCAATTAATTCTGAATGACTTTTGCAAATTAATTTACAATACTATGTTGCAATGAAATGAGATAATAATTATTAATGTAAAATTGAAAATATGCAAGTACTAGACACAGTGCATTGTAGATTGAAGATTGAACACTCCTCATGAAAAGGTTAAAACTGTGACATCACATGATTCAAATATATAAATTTGTAGACATTTTGAATAAGCGAAAAATAATTTGTTTTACCAA
Source organism: Cebus imitator (assembly GCF_001604975.1). Lineage (NCBI taxonomy): Eukaryota > Metazoa > Chordata > Mammalia > Primates > Cebidae > Cebus > Cebus imitator. Next base: position 8,885,961 of record NW_016107318.1, read on the forward strand.
ATTTTTAAAAACTAGAATAGCTTTCATACTCTCAATAAGAATTATTTAGACAAATACATATGTGCCAAGCATTTTATATACCTATTTTAATTTACTATCATGATACTATAAGGATATAAGTATTGTTTATATTTTTAATGAAAATACTATAAGTTTGAGAGTTTAAATAACTACCTTAATGTGTGATTGGTAGTAATGGAGTGAAAATAGCCATAATTCTGAATCCAGTGTTTTCCATAAAGGAGAGAGAGGATAAGATCAGACTCACCTGGGAACCATTTTGAATCTTGGGCTTCTAATTTGATAAATTCTTAGAAGTGCCAAGACTGGGAAATCGGGTGAATTTATTTTGAATTTTTCACCCAGCTATTTAGAATATAGACACAATTATTCTTCTCTAACTGGGCTGCTCCTGTTAAAAATATAACAGTAAAACATGTAGCTTCCTTGTTACCAAGCAGCAATTTTTGGGGCAGTAAGCCAAAACCAAAATATTTCTAATGGATACTTCTTATGTATTTTCCACACTCTGAGTGCAACATTCATGCAGGGTTTACTTGGATCTTGAATGTGGATTTAAAAAATACAGGAGGACTTATACTATAAATAAGTCACCTATAATCTACCCACATTAAAATTTCTATTAAGATAGAAGTGAGAATTGCCACTTTCCAAACCTTCAGTGCCGGCTTCCTAGGAGAAATCATGGAGAATCATTTGATATGTACTTTTTGAAAGAGTCCTTTAATTCAAGTCCTTTAATTCAGCAAGCCATTTATCAGTGGTTGAATCTATGCTGTGGAACAAGAATTATCAGCCCACTGCTATTTCTGAATTTAGGTACGTGTATGTTTTTAGCTAGAATAGGATAGGTGGGCTGAGTAATAAACACATAAAATGTCATTGGCTTAACATATTTTTAAATGTTTACTTTTGACTGAGGAACCTTGTGCTGCATGTTCAGGCTACTGTCCAGGGATGCCCTGCCCTCCATGTGTTGGACCAGATTCCCCACACCACTGTCATATCAACACTATGCCCTACAACCTTCACAGAAGGGTAAGAAGTGGAAAGGCAAACACTCGCCTTTAAAACTTTCCACCTGGATGTGACACGTGCCACTTTTATTTGAATCTTATTTGCCTAAGAATGATGTGAAGCCACACTTAACCTCAGAAGAGGCTATAAGTAGCTTCCTACAGAATACCTCGATAAAGAAAAAAAGATATTAGTAAATGGTTGTAATGCTCACAATATCTGCTACATTTGACAAGCACATTCTATATGAAAGAGAGTAGTAACACAGCTTATTAGTCTTCAGGTGAAATCAAAGTAACCTCTCTTGTGTTTGATTCTGAATTCTGTCATTCATGTATTGCCCAGAGGCTGTTACTTCTGTCTCTGTGACTGGTTTTATTTCTTCTTTTATTGTAGCAGATACCTTTTTAATTTTCACTATCTGTCACAAATTCTTAGTCTTCAGTTATGTACTTGATACTTACATTTAAGAACCATGTCACAATTATCTCATGAGGGGAATATTCAGTTATGTAGTAGAGCTGGCTTTTCTGAATCTTGAGAATTGATAACTTCCTAACAATATGTGTAGTGATATGCTAGTACTTTGATAGAAGCCATAGTGAAAGTTTCAATACCATGGATATCAACAAACTCAGGTTTGTTTACTGCCTATTTGTTTCATTTTCCCAGAGAGCTGGATGTTTAATACATAGCAACATATCACTGAGAGCATTGCTTCTTCCCACGTATTCTGCAATATGTGGAGGAGAAGACAGAGTTTTTATCTACATCCATATTACTAGGAATGGGAAAATTTTACATAAGATTATGGGCCAAGGGTAAAGTCAGAAAAGTAAGTCCAAATTATTTAAAAGGGCAAATAGAGCCATGGGAGATACAGAAGGAATGGGGAAGAGGAACAGTGGGTTTTTAATGAATTCCTTCTAGTATGTGTTTGCCCTCGCCAGATAGATCGTTTTAACGAGATCCCATAGTAACTAAAATAAAATTTAAAAAAATACTCTTATTCAAAGAAGCAGGGTTTTGAAGAAATATGAGGTATTTTAATTCAATGTATTGTTTAACTTCTGAACTTAAAACAGATCCCATGATGGATTTATAAAATAGATTCTATGACATTGAATTAGAGACCTTCTCTCCCTGTGATATAATCTACTTACTCATATACCCTGCAAGCTGAATTTTAAGAAGTGTCTAGGTTGTGTTCTAGAACAGCAGACCCCAACCTTTTTGGCACCAGGGACAGGTTTTGTGGAAGACAATATTTCCACAGACCAGAGGACAGTGAGGATGGTTTCAGGATGATTCAAGTGCATTACATTTATTGTGCACTTTATTTCTATCATTATTAAATTATAATATATAATGAAATAGTTATACAACTCACCATTGTGTTGAATCAGTGAGAGCTTTGAGCTTGTTTTCCTGGAACTAGACATTCTCATCTGGGAGTGATGTGAGACAGTGACAGATCATTAGGCATTAGATTCTCATAAAAAGCAGGCAACCTAGATCCCTTGCATGTGCAGTTCACAATAGGGTTAGTTCTCCTATGAGAATCTAATGCTGCTGCTAATGTGACAGGAGGCAGAGCTCAGACAGTAATGCAAGTGATGAGGAGCAGCTGTAAATACAGATGAAGCTTCGCTTGCTCACTGCGACTCTCCTCTGCCATGCAGCCTGGTTCCTAACAGGCCATTATCCAGTACCAGTCTGTAGCATGGGGGATGGGAAGCCCTGTTCTAGAGAGCTATCTATACCCATTTCTTGACATGGAATCTTTAGCATAGAAAAATCCTAGTAAATATGTTAAATTGACCTAAATTTAAAACTCTGATACAATCGTAGTCCGTTTACCTAGTTTGCTTCAAACATCCTATAGACATTGCTGGATAAAAACACACATACATATTAGAAAGATATTTTTCTGGAAGGTATGGGGATACCAAGACTCTTGGTTAAACATGATCCTGAGATCTCTGTTAGGAATATAACCGTGGCTCTGTTGTTGCGACTTAGTTGGATTCAGATTATGAGACCCAGTTAGAAAATAAAAGATAACTCTGTAGGGTAATGCATATGTTCTTATGAAAAAATCACAGAATTTTATACTAATAGGAACATTGGGGTTTCTACAAGGTTATTGCACAAAGAAATACAGACTCTTTATTATCAAGTGATAAGAAATGTCATCTAATTTATTAATATTGCCAAAAATTATACTTACTTATATTAATATAAAACATAGTTTGAACAAGGAGGAAGAAGAACATTAAATGTCAGTTATAATAACTTTTGCTCAAATTTACATATAGTTCAAATCATATTTATCATGTGTATGCCATGGACCTTCTCCAGGTGGTTTCCATTTTTCTCATGGAATAGGAGTTCATGAGCCATAGATAAATCCATCAGGGTTTACTGTTACTAGGGAAATTGTAAAATATTTCTGGGAACAAAAGATGGTTCCAGAGCCACTGAATCAAGAGTTTGGACAAGACTTTTAGAGAAGCCAAGGCAACCCAAATTGATTCGATCTTTGGCTGTGGCATATGAGAACTCTGGTAATCTATTAGGAATTCAGGAACCCAAGTTTCCTTGAGGTTATGAAACCATTGCACATTGGGCAGTGGGAATTCATAAAGAAGAGAAATATCTATTCTTCAATTTCTTTTATTTTGTAGCACAACACATGCTCATGTTTGTTTGAAACAAATAAACTATAATGAAATGCTAAAGTGTGAATAACTCGGAGCGAGTGGCTGCTTGTGTCTGCTGAAAGTCCATAGGCTCAGGCCTATGCCTTTTAAAGAGTGAATAGTAAGGAATATTCTACATGCAACATGTTTATCTTACATAACTTTTTATTATGCAATAAGCAAGTATATGATAAACACAGAAGCACATACAAGTTTTTCCTAAAGAAAAGCATGATTTTGTTAGAGAAAAGAAAACATACAATTTTGTCAACCTTTTATTTTAACCCATAGAATTGTATTAAACTACTTTTTATAAAGCAGAGAAATAGTCCTACTACTAACATATATATATATATATATATATATATATATATATAAAATTATGCCATAAGTCAGTTCGTATTTCTATTATATGAAACCCCAAATTCATGGCCAAAGCTCATTTTAAGAAATAGACCCAATTTGAACAGCATTTCACATAGTAATCACATTGTCTTTAATGTTCGTTGTCTTTTATCTTACAGAGAGTGTTGTTTGTATTTTAAAGTAAACTGCATCACCTAAATTTGTAATGAGTATAATTTGTTTACTGTTTTCAGAATATCACTAATACAATGAATTGCACATCTCTCATATTGTAGAGAAGACCAAAAGGTAGAGATATACTGAGATCTTGCAAGTCTTTTTGCTAAAGGACACAGACTCAAAAAAAAAAAAGAACCAAAGTAATTTTTATTGATACATTCAAGAACTTGTTATCTAGGGAAAGAAATATAAGAGAGAAGGGAATTAAAAAAAAAAAAAAAAAGTAAACTTAAAAAAGTCACTTTCAACAGGTAATATTTTAAAATGGGTCAGAAAGTAGCTTCAAGGACAAGTTGAAATTATGCTAAGGTTTTTATCTTTAATTCAATTTCACTAATTATTTTAATAATTGAAGATGTTATCTAAAGCAAGTTGTAAATCAGCTAATTATTTGCTCTGTTTATGTTTTCTATCAAATTATACATTTCAATTGCTGTAACAAATTTTACCATTCAGAAGATGCAGGTATAATGTCTACGTAAAACTAACCAGGAACAAAATCAATATCAGCATCAAATTAAACAGGTGTATGTATAAACTAGTTAATTGAGGGAAATAAAAAAGACAGCTTAAAGGGGTTTGTATGACATATATACTTTCATGGTATTAGCAGAATAAAAGTATGGAAAATACTTCACTTAAATAATTGCTATATTTGGGTTTTCAGACTCACGGCTGTTTTTAGAGACCCTAGATTTGACTCTTCTCTTTGATTCATGTCTTTGATCTTCTATCTTAAGTGTTTATCCACCTTTCCCTTTCTGTTTCCTATACACCACCAATTTTTTCTTCATCAAAAATGTCAAGCCCAGATAACCCAGCCACTGTTATCCAATGTTTTAACTTGTAGTCATGACCACACTCATTAGAGATTAAACAAGGAAAACACTGAGTGAGTCAGTGACAGAGAGAGGCAGAGAGTTTTGTTTCTTGGTAAGGCCCAGGTCACCAGAAAAAGGGAAGTGGAAAGTATATTTACAGGTATAGCATTGTCAAAGGCATCAGAAAAAGTATGACAGAGGCCGGAACAAACACTGTAATGTACTGATAAGCTTAAGCCCTTGACAACTCCTACTTCTATTTAAGTATGAAACACAATGCATTTACATATTGATATCCTGGGAATAGGGAGACCAATTAAAGAACATTACCCTGACATTACAAAGTGAGGGAAAGAAAGACAAGGGATATAAAGTAGACTCATTTTATTTCACTGAGTTAATTTTAAGTCCTTTGAATCCTTCATTGCTGAGAAATATTAGAAATGGGCTCATGTTGGATAGGGCCTGGTATCACAGAAACAAATTTGGTCTTTCAAAAAAAAAATCTTTGAGCACTTAATGTTTCTTAAATGTTAAGAAGCACACAGCTCCTGCCCACCAAGATTTTAAGTCTTATAGAAAAGGACTGGCAGGTACATAGATAATTTTAATACAGTACATTGCAGTACTGTCAGAACACAGAGCAGAGACAACTCATATAGTCTAAGTAGAGAGAAAGTGGCTGCCAAAACATGGAAACCTTCATGGTCATGTTTTTCTTATCAATTTAAATTCTCTAAGATAATTTTCTTCTGGATATTTTTTTCAAATAATCCCACACAAGAGATCCTCCCTCACTCCAATGTGGAAGGCAAATCCTCTGAAGATTAAACACAGAAATGAAAAGGAAAAATGAGACACATATCCAGATCTGATTAACTCAATCCAACAAAGACAAAGAAAAAAGAACAAAGCCTCAAGATGATTGGGATTTAGTTAAATGGCCAAACCTAAGAACAATTGATGTTTATGAGGAGGAAGAAACATCTGTAAGTTTGGAAAACATAGTTGAGGGAATAATTGAGGAAAACTTTCTTGGCCTTGCTAGAAATCTAGACATTCAAATACAAGAAGCTAAAAGAACATGTGGAAAATTTATCACAAAAAGATCATCACCTAGACATATAGTCATCAGGTTATCTAAAGTCAAGATGAAGGAAATAAACTTAACAGCTGTGAGGCAAAAGCATCAGGTAACCTATAAAGGAAAACCCATCAGATTAACAGCAGATTTCTTAGCAGAAACTGTACAAGCAAGAAGGGATTTGGGCCCTATCTTTAGCCTCCTTAAATGAAACAATTATTAGCCAACAATTTTGTATCCAGTGACACTAAGCTTCATAAATGAAGGAAAGATACAGTCTTTTCTAGACAAACAAATGCTGAACGTATTCACCGCCACCAAACCAGCACTATAAGAATTGCTAACAAGGGCTTTAAATCATGAAAGAAATCCTCAAAATACACCAAAATGGAATCTTCTTAAATCATAAATTTCATGGGACCTATAAAACAAAAACACAATAAAAAAAGAAACAACAAGGTATTCAGGAAACAAATACCATGATAAATAGTTAAATCCTTAACAAAATGCTAGCTACCCTATCAAAAAGGTAATCCACTATGATCAAGTGGGTTTCATACCAGGGATTCAGGGATGATTTAACATATGCAAGTCAATAACTGTGATACAGCACATAAACAGAATTAAAAACAAAAATTACATTATAATCTCGATAGACACAGTAAAAGCATTTGATAAAATGCAGCATCCCTTTATGATTAAAACCCTCAGCAAAATTGGCATAGAAGGGATATACCTTAAGGTAATAAAAGTCATCTATGACAAACCCACAGTGAACATTATACCTAATGGGAAAAGTTGAAAGCATTCCCCCTGAGAAGAGGAACAAGACTAGAATGCCAACTGCCACCACTTTTATTCGACACACTACTGGAAGTCCTAGCCAGAGCAATCAGACAAAAGAAATAAATAAATGGCATTCAAAACAGTAAAGAGGAAGTTAGGTCACTGTTTGCTGATGATATAATTGTATACCTAGAAAATCCCAGAGAGTCCTCTAAAAAGCTCCTAGAACTGATAAAGAAATTCAGCAGTTTCGGGATACAGAATTAATGTACACAAATTAGTAGCTCTGCTGTACAGAAACAGCAACCAAGCTGAGAATCAAATCAAGAGCTCAGCTCCTTTTATAATAGCTGCAAAATTTAGGAATGTACTTAACCAAGGAGCTGAAAGACATCTGCAAGGAAAACTACAAAACACTGTTTAAATAAATCATAGTCAACATAAACAAATGGAATCACATACTGTGCTCATGGGTGGGTAGAATTAATATTGTGAAAATGATCATATTGTCAAAAGCAGTCTACAAATTTGATGTAATTTCCAACAAAATACCACCACATTCTTCATAGACCTAGGAAAAAAATCTTAAAATTCACATAGAACCAAAAAAGAGTTTACATAGCCAAAGCAAGACATAGAAAAAAGAACAAATCTGGAGGCATCATGTTACCTGAATTCAAACTGTACTATAAGATCATCCATAGTACTAGTGTAAACATCATGGTACTAGTATAAAAATAAGCACAGAGACCAATGGAACAGAATAGGGAATCAGAAATAAATCCAAATACAGCCAATTGATCTTTGACAAAGCGAACAAAAACATAAAATGGAGAAAGAACACTGCATTCAACAAACGGTGTAGGGATAATTGACAAGCCACATGTAGAAGAATGAAACTGAACACTCAACTCTCAATTGATACAAAAATCAACTCCATATGAATCATATACTTAACTCTAAGACCTGAAACCCTAAAAATTCTAGAAGATAACAGTAGAAAAGCTCTTCTAGACGTTGGCTTCAGTGAAGACTTCTTGACCAAGATTCCAAAAGCAAATACAACAAAAGCAAAGATAAATAGATGGGACTTAATTAAACTAAAAAGCTTCTGCACAGCAGAAGAAACAATCAGGAGAGTAAACAGACAACCCACACAGTGGAAAAAAATTCTTTGCAATCTCTACATCTGACAAAGGACTAATGTCTAGAATCTACAAGAAACTCCAACAAATCAACAAAACAAAAACAAACAATCCCATCAAAAAGTAGGCTAAGGACATGAATAGATAATTTTCAAAAGAAGATATACAAATGGCCAACAAACACATGAAAAAATGCTCAACATCACTAATGACAAGGGAAATGCAAATCAAAATCCACTATGCGATACCACCTCGCTCCTGAAAGAATGGCCATGATAACAAACTAAAAGTAAATAATAGACATCAGCTTAGATGTGGTGAAAATGGAACACTTTTACACTGCTGGTGGGAATGTAAACTAGTATAACCATTATGGAAAACAGTGTGGAAATTCTATAAAGTACTAAAAATAGAATTACCATTTGATCCAGCAGTCCAACTCCTGGGTAGCTACCAAGAAGAAAAGAAGTCATTATATGAAAAAGATACTTGCACAGGCATGTTTATAGCAGCACAATTCTCAATTGCAAAAATATGGAACCATCCTAAATACCTGTCAATTCATGAGTGGGTAAATAAATTTTACATACATACATATATACATGTGTGTGTTTTACATGTATATGTATATATTATATATGTGTGTGTTACATATATACATGTATGTATATGTGTGTTTTATATATACTTATTTTTACACATATAAACATATATGTATATATAAAGTGCACATATATACATACATATATGTTTACATATATACATACATGTTTTACATATATACATATGTGTATTTATGTGTATATTTTACATATAGACATATGAATATATATGTAAAACACATATATACATACATATATGTATGTAAACTCACACATATATACATATGAATTTATATGTAAAACACATATATACATACATATATGTATATATATGTAAACTCACACATATATACATACATATCTGTATATATATGTAAAACACACACACACACACACACACACAAATATATTTATATATAGGAATACCTCTCAGCCATAAAAAGGAATAAAATAATGGCATTCACAGCAATCTTGGGTGGAATTGGAGACCATTATTCTAAGTGAAGTAACTTATGAATGGAAAACCAAACATTGTATGTTCTCACTCATAAGTGGGAACTAAGCTATGAGAATGCAAAGACATAAGAATGATACAGTGGACTTTGGGGACTTGGGGAAAGGGTGGGAGGGGATGGGATAAAAGACTATGCACAGGGTACAGTGTACACTGATCAGATAATGGGTGCAACCAAATCTCAGAAATCACCACTAAAAATTTTAATCATGTAAATAAACACCACCTGTTCCCCAAAAACCTATTAAAATAAAAAATTTTCAATAATGTGATTAAGTGATAGACATCCCTGGGTTTGAAGCCCAGAATGCTATTTATCTAAATGATCTTGCAAGTTAAATCTCTTAATCTCACTGTGTGTCACTTTTCTTTCCCTGAAAATGGGCATGGTAGTGCCTACGAAATTGGATTGGTAAGATAGCAGAAAGGCAATAAATATAAGAAATAGTTTTAGTCCATGGCATATAATGAAAATTCAGTTCACTGAAATATTGCTGCATATGGTTATTATTAAAGTGATGAATAAGTTTATTATACAATATTCAGTATACAAGTATTCCTGAATAAGTTTATTATAAAAATGATTAGGAAATCATAATTCTGTAGCTCAGAGTTGATTGATATCATATGAGGCACTGGGCTCAAAAGAGTCCCTTGAGTGCTGCCCCCTTAATTAAAGGAGGACCTCCATGTCATCATCAAATCTGTCTGAGGATCCAGTGGCATTTGAAAAGGGTAATTGTGTTTTACTAGCTGAACTTCTATTTTAGCTACTGTAATTTTACCTAGAGCACAGAAATGCATAGGAGTCTATATAAAAACTACTGAATTTTCAGGCACAAACAATACCTCATCTGGAGAAAATCACCTTACCCTTCTTTCTACAGATATTACCAGTTAGGCCACCTTCCCCTTCAGTTAACTAGCTTTAGGTTCTTCCAGAAGCATGTCCCACCAAAAGGGAATGCCTTCGTTTTGTTAATGGAATTTAAAATAATTTCAGATCCTAAGAGGTTGGAAAAAATGGCACCATGTCCTTGCCAGATTTCCTTTATCTTCACAATAGTAGATATTTTGCCTATAGCAACAAAATCACTTAGAATAATATTATATTAAGGTTAAATTGTTAATTGCTTTTTATTATTAGAAAATGGTACTTGCTTTGGGATAGTCATTATAAAATAAAATCTGGATGTATTTTTATTAGGAAATGTGATTTAGATGTATTCTTGTTAATGCTAACAAGTATTCTCACTGTGTCAGCAGAGCTTAGAAATAAATCTTCTTTATGTCCTGTATTTTCTGTGGCTGTTTGGAAGTTCACCTAATTGAACATAGCTGTATTACATGCCAGGCATTGAGCTCTGAGTGGTAATTATACAAAGTGTTAACTTCGCGCTAGATCAGGTGGTAGTTAACACTAAATTGTAAAACATAAATGGCTTCTGTCGTAGGCTCAAGCCTGCTAGAAGACAGAGAACCTGGAATTATTCAAAATCTGCATCACACAAGGCAAACCCAAGTTTTCAGAGCTAAGTTGAACCAACGAATAACTTTAGTTGGGAAAAAAAAATTGTAATTAATCATAGCACTGGTCCCCAACCCAAATGCAGACAACCTTGGTAGCTAGGTATGCCATTATTTCTAAATGTTATTTAATAAAGTCAAAATAACTTTAGGTCTTATAAATGATGGGGCCTACCTTTGTCCCCACACCACCACCTGTCTGAGTGATATTCTTGCAAACACATACACAAACACACACACCCCATTATCAAAATAAATTACCTCAAATTTAGTGGCTTAAATAGCACAAATTTATAATCTTACAGTTCTATAAGTTTTTTTTCTACAGGATCTAGAGAAGAATCCATTTTCTGCATATTTGAGTTGTTGGCAAGATTGAGGTCCTGCCAGTTGTAGGCCTCAGATTTTTGTTTCCTAGCTGGCTGTCAAACAAGGACCACTCCCAGCTTTAAAAGGCTACACACATTCCTCTTATGATGCCTTCCTCCATCTTTGATTAAAGCTAATACAGATCTAGCACCTCTCACTTTAAATCTCTCCTCCTCCTTCTGTCTCATCCCTCTGAACAGTAGGAAAGGTGCTCTACTTGTAAAAATGCATGTGATTCAGTTGGGTCCGCCTGGATAATACAGGATCCCTGTTTTAAGGCCAAATAATTAGCAACTTCAATCCCATCTGCAAAGTGAATTTCCCTTTTTACCATGTAAAATAATATGTTTGCAGCTTCTGGGATTAGGATATGAGCATTATTGGAGGGCCATTATACTTCTTACTATAGGAGTGGAGATGAGGATATATGAGGTCAGGCATGGGGATTGAGAAAGAAGAAAATAAACATAGAGAGACACCTTTAATTATTTGGCTGGATTCCTATGCCAGGTGCTAGTTTTTCAAATGTATGAAAGTTGCTTAAATTTCTCAGCCTCATTTTCTGTTCCTCATATCAAAATACTTAATATCTACCGTAAAAAGGTTTTTTGGGGACCAGTCAGGTGTGGGGGTCAAAGGTATCAAGAGAAGAGTTCGTCTATGGTTAACTGGGGAGAGAATTTCTCACCCAAAATAATTTAGATTCCAAAATTTTAAAACATTCTTCTCTCCAAATAAAGAACATCTGTGAGATATATTAACTAAAGCTATCATTTGGAGATATTTGACTGTCTCATAAGATTTCTATGAGGCCTAAGTGAAATAAATTTATGTAAGATGAAAGCATAAAATAGACACTTTACCAATTTTAGTTTACTTCTTTCCTAAATGTTCTGCCCCAACAATATTTACTAGGTTTTAGAATGTCCAAATTAAAAGAGAAAAAATAAAAATGTAATTTCATTCAGAAATTACTATTCATATCATGCTATTCTCTGACCACCTGGGTTCATTTTTGTTTGATTCTAAACCTATCCGTCCAAATATTTGGACTTTAAAATCCCCATAGTCTCTCATAAGACCCATCAATCACATTCAATCACATCTATATTCATCCATAAAACATAAACATGAAAAAATTGCCAGTATTCAAAATAGCCTTTTACAGAAATCATTTTATTATTCTTTTTGTGAGCTAGTTTTCTAATGTCATTCTAATCCTCTTTTCTTATTAGTATCACTGTAGTTGTTAATGCCATATCATTTTGACAACATTGCTTATTCATTTCATCCTTATTTTCTAATGATTTATAAAAGGATTTAAAATTCTGGATAGGCATGTCTAATAAGCACTATTTTCTCATGTAGCTTTATAGGCTATAGCCTCCATAAAATCTTTCAGATGTTAAGGCATATTGCTATATATGTTATTAACAGCACATATTTAGATGTTCTTAGAAATATATTACATCCAGTATCTACAAGGACCACAACAAATGAGAAAGAACAAAACAAACAATCCCATCAAAAAGTGGGCTAAGGACATGAATAGATAATTCTCAAAAGAAGATATACAAATGGCCAACAAGCATATGAAAAAATGCTCAACATTGCTAATGATCAGGGCATTTCAAATTAAAACTGCAATGTGTTACCACCTCACTCCTGAAAGAAAGGCCACCAGAAAAAATAATATATGTAGGCAGGGATGTGGTGAAAAGTGAATACTTTTACACTGTTAGTGGGAATGTAAACTAGTACAACCACTATGGAAAACAGTAGGTAGATTTCTTAAAGAACTAAAATTGTAACTGCCATTTGATCCAGAAATTCTACTGGAAAAGAAGTCATTACACAAAAAAGATACTTAAACATGCATGTTTATAGCAGCACAATTCATAATTGCAAAAATATGGAACCAGCCCAAATGCCCATCAATCTATGAGTGAACAAAGAAATTATTATATACATATACATGTTACTATGGAATAATACTCAGCCATAAAAAGGAAAAAAATAATGGCATTCATAGCAACCTGGATGGGATAGGAGACCATTATTCCAGGTTTAAGTGAAATAACTCAGAAATAGAAAGCCAGTTCTTACTTACAAGTGAGAGCTAAGCTATGACAAGGCAAAGACATGAAAATGATACAAGGGACATTGGAGACTCAGGGGAAAGGGTTGAGAGGTGAAAGATCAAAGACTACACATTGGGTTCAGTGAACACTGCTCAGGTAATGGGTGCACCAAAATCTCAGAAATCACCAGGAGATAACTTATTCATGTAACCAAACACCACCTGTACCACAAAAACAACCTACCAAAGTAAAAAAAAAATATATATATATATGTATACACACACACACATATATATATACATATATATACATATATATGTATATATATATTGCATTATTTAGTGACCTTCATGTATCATTCTTTTAATTAAACATTAAACAGAGACTTAGGTCAAAATATTAGATGTAAATATGTTTATAATTTTTCCCTTAGAATGTCTAATATTTCATCTATTCTTGAATGTTCTCCAAATTGAAAGTTCTTTCAGGAAACAGCTTCTTCTAGCTTAGATCTCAATAAGACTGAACACAGCTAACAGATTATGGATGATACCTGAGTTTCTCAAGATTGTGTCTGTGTTAGAAATATAGAGATAAAAATCAAATTATTGAATTAACTTCCCAGACAACAAGCATGCAATGAAACATTGTCGCAGCCTCTGTGGTGTTTTGGGGATTGTCCAGCAGTAAGTTAAAAATTATTATAACAATTTTTTTCAATGATGTATAGACATAGTATCAGATTTGTTAAATATTAAGGAAGAAGCTTATTTAATATGAGGAATGTGAAAGAAACACAGAAAAACACTCATGAAGGAAGGAGAGGAAGATATCTATGGTTAAAAGACATTTGTCATGGACTTTTACTAAATTTTATTTGGAATCATGGTTTTAATTTCACTGGAACGTTTTTGATTTGCTTCATTTTAATACTAAAAGCTTAACAAATAATACAGTTAGAAGAAATTATGTCTATTAAGTTTAAATTTCCATTAAGCTACTTTACTTCTCCAATTCAACTGGCTAGGGTAACTATACATTGTTGGTCAAATCCAAGACACATTTGAGAGTGAATCAGAGACCACTAATAATCACATTGGTACGCCAACTGGAAATCAATATGATCCTGATCAAATCTGAACATATGGACATTCTGTGTCCTTTTTTGCTTCCAACTATTTAAAAACTCCATTTCCTATTTTGGAATAGCCTATCTCACTGTTCCTGGCTTTATCACCTAGTTATTTTCTACATATCCTTGCATACCCACTTGACATTTTCAAACTATGTGATATGTCCTGGATGTGGCTTCTAAAAACACAATCCTCCCATGGCATGTATCATTCATCCATAATCAGTTATTATTCTGCCTGCCCTACCAGACTATATGAAACACGAAAGTATAGAATTTTTAGGCTTACCATTATTAGCTCCATGGCCCAGCATAATTTCTTGCCTAGCATAAATGCTGGTCAACCACATCATAGAGAGTTCTCATTTCTCAGTCATAAATACATAGGTACTGTTACAGTTCTGTTAAATAGGAAATATTCAACTAGTAACTTTACTAGTACCTTCCTTTAAAGTAAGAATAGCAAAATGCTTCTATTTATATATCCATATCTCTAAAACACTTTGAAAACAAACTATTTTAAGACAGAAGGAAGCCAGGATTGTTTTGCAGTTCAGAATGATTTGACCATTTAATTGTCTCCACATGTTAATCAATTCTCTTATTTTTCAAAAATCCAAAGAAACACTATGGAAAAACAGCTATTGTGCTGGCTAGACAGAAGACAGGTTTTGTTGTTTGGGTGGCTAGTGCCTTACTAGATATTGCACAACTTCCTACCAACTATCTTTTATTTATCTCCACCCCAGAAATTTATATGGAGGTTGGGATGAATGAAACATTGGTACTAATGCATATAAAATGAATGAAGTTTATTATTCACACAGTAAACATCTAAAGAATTACCAAAGAGAAGGGCTTAAGTATGATCTGTAGGGAAACAAGGAAGACCAAGGGAGAAGGATGATTCTGTACCTACCAGGTGTGACCAGGGGGAATGCTCTCTCCTAGGCCAGGATGTGTGTGCTTTTAACTTGCACCAGCAGGGAGGGAGGAAGCCTGAACCTTTCTTATCAGCTTATCCAGTTGTTATGTCAAAGCGAAAGGGTAAGGGTGGGCATTGCAAACAGTTAAGGATCAAATATCAAAACTGGACTCTTTGTCTTTATCGTAGTTCATAGAGCTAATTCTGAGGATTTTATGAACTAAAGTTAATGCTTTCATTAATAGACACTTTGACAGAAACAAAGAAAAAATATTTCAGCAACCCATTTAAACAGTGTTCATTATATATGTGATAAAATAATTGCACATATATTAATTTATTTAATTTGTGGATAATTCTGTGGCATAACCACATTACAATTCAAAAAGCCAAAGTTAGGAATGCGAAGTGACATAGAAAAGGTCACACATATACAAGTCAACAGTAGATCTAAAGTCTTTGACTACCAAATCATGTGGACATTTATTTACACTTACTTCCCCATAGGACTATCTTGAGTTAAATACTTTGGGTTTCTCTTCAACACTTAGAATACCTAAGAGCTCTAAATGTCTCATATTTTACAAAAGAAGAGGAAAGTAAATTCCATAGTCTTTCTTAAAGTTTAATACTGCATTTTACCTAACATGCTAATGAAACTGTGGAGCATAATATCAAAACATTTGTCCGCACCTTTGTTTCCAAGAAGCAAATACTACCGGTTGTTAAATGTTACATAACCAGAGTATTGGTGCCACAATAAGAGTTAGATAGGATACGCTGTACTCTGGAAAGGAATCTGCTAAAACAAGACCAACAGCATGTATATTACAAATCAGATTTCCTTTTATGCTGTGAGGTATTCACATTTGATTTTACAATTCAAATTTAGTAACATATTTTTTACCTTTATTTCCACACCTGAGAGGTTTGCTAGTGTGTAATTCCACTGAGAAAATACACACTGATTCTATGTGCTCTTAAAGTGTCATTAACATACAGTATATACAACCTGTTCAACTCCTCTCTGAATTATACTATAAATAAATGCAGAGCAGTTACTGTAATTACAGAATAAATATAACAAATTGACATAATTATAATTAAATTCAGGAAAAGTGGTGAGCACTTCAAAATGTACAAAATTAATTCAAGACCCTTATTTGTGGTTAAAATTTCTCTCTCCTTGAAGAATCAAAATATGAACCAAGAACTTAGAGGTATAAAAATCAAAGGCTACAAAGCTACTTTCCTGTATAGGGCAAGAAAAATGACCTCAAAGCAAACTTGAGCTCTGTAAGTGTTCACCCAGTTTACATGAAAATGAGCTTAAAATATCTCTTTTGTGCCTACTTCAAGATATTTGAAAGAAATGTTCAGATAAAACAAGCAAGGGTGAAAGCATGCAATCACGTACAATTTTGCCTCATTAATGAGTTTCTAATGAAATTATGGTTGAACCTAAGTTATCTGGAAAATTGTCTCAATTCTCTAACTCACTTTGTACGTTAAGAAAGACATATATGACCTTGTATTTCTAAGGGTTTTTTTTTTCCCCAAATAATATTGCCTAAAACTTTACTTGTAATTAACATAGAAAAATACCCACCTCTCTGACATTTTCCCTCTCTTCTTAGAGACTGTTTTTTCACACCTAACTTTTCCTTTCTTTGATTTTACAGGAGTGAGAAACTTGTAAAAGAAATTCTTGGTGGGTATTCACTATCTTACTTTGCAGTTGCACACAAGATCTTCTTTCAACTATGTTCATTGGTATGGAGAAGATGAGTACAGACCACTCATCCTTGCAAAAGAATGTACTTTAAGATTAATATAAAGAATGTATCATGAATAGCACCTGCAAATTGTCTATGATTACAAAGTTCTGTTCAGTAAACGACTGTCAGTGATTAAAGGATATCTTGTGGAAATAGCTTCAAATGTAGATTTTTAAAACAAAAGACAAAAGGGAAGAAATGAGCAAACAAAGGAAAGAAGACGATGATGGCAAAACAACAGTTAATAATGAGGAAAAATGTATGTAGATATGGAGCGACTTAAATTTGTATTTCTAATAGATAACAATGAGAAATGAACATAGATAAATGACAACCACAATGAGTTTCATTGCACAATTTTTATGCATCATTAAATATGAAGAATAAGAGATGAGTACAAAGCCTAAAGACAAATCTGAGTCGATCAAGAATGACAGATGAGGAATAGGGGCACAGAGGACAAATTTCACTGCATTGGCAAGGTCTGATATTGTGAAGTGATTGGACTTCATATGACATGGAGAATTAAGACAATTAAAATAAATTTGGAAAAGTGTTCAAAGAAACATTGTTGGCTATTTCATTTTGGTAAAGACGTTTCTTTATATTTTTATTCATTATTCAACCAAAAGAAACTGTTAAGTTAGTAAGGTCAATGTCACAAAAATGAATGGCATAAAACAGTAATAAAAATATTCATCTATATATTCCTCATATTCTCTTTCCTGTGTACTTGTTCTAATATAAGAAACAGTACAGCTAGGAACAACAACAGCAACAACAACATTTGAATGGAAGAAACCTCCTGTGCCTTGATCTTAGGGAATTTTCACTTGTTCAAATTGTTAAACTATAGAATTCCCACCTCTTAGTGTCTCTATAGGTGATTTCTCAGATGTTTCAAAAGATCCTCAACATTCAAAATATACTCATAGCATTAATATTTGAAACCAGTCTGATAGCTCAGAGACCAAAGTTTTTTCTGACAATGTACTACTACAGTATCACTTCGTTTCATACTTGGCATCGGAGTCTGTTGTTGTCTTCTTAAGCAGAAGTTGAAATAAAGGGTCCATTCATTTTTTTAGGCTTTCTTTCTATTAAAAAAGTAAAGTTTTTCAATAGGCCCATAGCCCTGAATTGTCATGATTGCTTACAGACTTTATATTTAAGAGACACACCTGTGGAGCAATTTGTAAAATACATTGGTTTTTAATGTGCTGTCATAGCAAGTCCCAATGCATCTCTGACATAACAAGTTGAACTGGAAAGGAGTGGCTGAGAATAGCCTTTAAAGGGACATTAAGTGTGTTTATAGTAATGCTCCCTCTTATTGCCTCCACTGTTGTATCTATGTTTCAGGGCCAGAGAGATGTATTCTGCAAACTCTTTATACCAGAGTCATAAGAATTTTTTAAATGCATGAAAATGCCATATATTGTTCCAAAAAGAAATTCACACATACCATAAGTATAATGGCAGATGGATCTGATATAAGCCTTTATTTTGTTCCTTAAAGGCATGAAAAACTCAGGCACAATATTTAGAATACTACAATTAATCTTCCATTTTGACATATAGTAGCCTGACTTTATTGGCTTAGAATGCTGCTAATTTTACTGAGTAATCATATTAACTCCTAAAGAACTGAAAGAAGTGAAGAACCATGAGCAAAGAAGGTAAGGAGACAGATGAGGAAGGAAGGTAAAGGAGAGAATGAAGAGAGTAAAAAAGAAGAAAACAAACAAAAATTAAAATTATCTACCTTAAAGAGTGCTTTAGCAATCCAATCAACTTTTTGATACATTCCTACAATAACCAAATGAAGTGAAAATTACTATGTTTATACTACAGTTGATAAATTAAATTTAGAGAGGCTAAATGTTTTACTTTTCTCCTAGTGACATAAGTTATAAATTGTAGAAAAGAGCCCAACTTTCAGACTTTTCCCCCCAAACACACTAACTTGTCTATTTTACCCAGCGGCAGATCACGAAATGCCATGATGGGTAAGAGTTAAGAGCCAGTGACTGTCTCAGGTTTCCATTTGTGGTCCTCATGATACAGAATGCCTCTTCATCTTTTGGGAGATCAACAACTTACGTAACCAACCAGAGAAGTCATAAAAGAGAAAAATATATGTTACAGAATTTTCTGTGTAGCATTCTGCATAATTGTCATTTTCTATCATCAATTATCTTAAAGTAGGTTTTTACTCTGTTTTGAATTTAAAATTAAAGTTTTGTGTTATATAAGTGGCTAACGGCTAATACATGTGACTCATTAAATAACATGAAATGAACTGGAACCTCAGGCTATGTGGTTCTCCTTTCCACTTGAAAACTTTGCATATTCAAAAGGAAAATTATCTCAATTTTGGCAATTTTATCTATTACTCCTAATGTTAAAGTTGCTTAAAATAATTTTCAAGGACCAAAAATATTCTGATAAAAACATCTGATTGAAATTATTTGTATTCCTTACCTCTTTCTTTTAATTTTGAGTGCAACCTACTAGAAAAACATAAGCTTGTACCTATAAACCCCATGACCTACTTAATTGCCCTTATAGTCCTAGGCTTACATCATCTCATTGAGCCTGCAGGTATTGGAAAAGTGGTGATTTGAAAGTAATAATCAAGAAAGCATCTCAATTTAGGTTTCATGTTGTATAAGAACAAGGCAATAGTGAACGATTTTTCCACATCATTCTGCTCTCTTCCTAGAGTCAAAGGAAGATAAATTATCCCTCCCAGTACAGAGGCAGAATAAAAATAAAAACAAAAAGTGAGTTTTGAAATCAACATCTGAGGACACAGAAGGTTAGAGTAGTAACCCAAAACAATCTGCAAGACCTACCAAACATTCAGTTATGGAGGGATGAAGGATAATATGCAAAGGAAAACAAAAAGGACAAAAAGAAAGGAAAGTAAAAATAGCATCATGGAGACTGATCACCATGCAATAGAGTCAGAACAGAAAAACAACAGGAAAATACACACAGCATTGTAATGAAAGCGGTAGCATGTGCAAAAGAATGAGAGAAAATTAACAAAGAGACGAGGAGAAAAAGGCACAAAAGAAACCAGTGAGTAATCATTATTTTTCTTTTTCTTTTCTTTCTTTCTTTTTTTTTCTTTTTCTTTTTTTTTTTTTGAGACTTCTTTTTTTTTTTTNCAGTGGCTTGATCTTGGCTCATGCAACCTCCACCTCCCTGGTTCAAGTGATTCTCCTGCCCAATATCCTGAGTAGCTGGAACTACAGGCTCACTCACCACTGCGCCTTGCTAATTTTTTGTATTTTTAGTAGAGATGGAGTTTCACCATGTTGGCCAGGATGGTCTCGATCTCCTGACCTCATTATCTGCCCTCCTTAGCCTCTCAAAGCACTGGGACTACAGGTGTGAGCCACCATGCCCAGCCAAAAGTTATTTTTGATGAAAACCACATAGCCTTAGTAGGAACTAAAAGTATTATTAAAATACGGGAATTCATAAACTCTCTTGCATAAGCCTAGGAAGATTCCAGAGAACAATTAAAAAGAAAAAGAATCTAGAAAAACACTAAGGCAGTGAAAGCATAACAATATTCTAGCTACTGTAAATTTTAAAATATACACTAATTCCATTACAACAAAATTGATAGTTCAAACTTCATCTCTATTTTTATGTAATTTGTTTTTAGTGAATCCCAATTGTAATTGATTACCACTATGCAATAATAATTTTAAACAAACCTAACAACAAAAGCACCAAGAAAACAAAACAAAAAAACAAAAAAAAAAAACACCTTTTTTATTTTTGGCTTTGGTTCAAAAAAACCAAACAGAATTAATTATGAAAAAAGAAATACCTAGAGCCATAAAGGCCTGCTGACTTCAAGTCACTGGACACAGACGGAGAGTCACTGACTGAGTCATCCTGACCCCCTCTTTACCATAGACAGGAAGGTACAGAACTGATACTTTACCAAGGGTCTGTTACTCCATGATAATAATTGTATTTCAAGGAGGCAACACAGATGTTACGACTAGACTCCAGGGCATTGGAGTAAGAAAATGAGAGCTTACATCTGGTTTTTCCACAACCTAGCTCTAAGACCTAGGGCAATTCCTTTAATCTCTGTGATTCTCCACTTCTTGGAGAATATACAACAGTTGTTATTTTTATAAACATTGAGGATATATTTGTAAGCATGCATATATAAAAACAATACTAATGTTACCTCTCTTAAACTAAATGTCTAAGGCCACTATTGGGGAGGTATGAAATGTTACTCTAGAACTAAACATGAATTGAATGCTGCAGCTTTTAGAAAGTCAACAGTAAAACACCTTAAAAATGGTAACTTAGTTGTCTTTTGCTTTTTAAACTGTCAGTCAACCTATGTTCTCTATATGTTCCATAAAATTAAATGCGAAATAAACGGAAATATTATAAAATGCACCAATTTTAATACACGAATCAGTTCACATCTCAGTTTTTTTTTGTTGTT
>NW_016107318.1:8907646-8908801 GCF_001604975.1 Cebus imitator
TTTTTAGCAGTTTCTTTTACCATTTAGAGATAGAGTTCTCATCTCAGATTGTATTATTAGCAAGGACAACTGAATTTTTTGAAGAAAAAAAAAGCAGTACACAAGGAAAATAAGAAAAATAATTAAAAATTGGATAGCCCAAAAAACAGTGAAAGTTATCTCTAGATATTTTAGAATCTAAATAAAAAACACTTCTTACTTTCAATATATTTTATTACCCTAAGAAGAGACAATATATAAAAAGAAAAAAGACAAAGGGTAGAATTATATGCAGTCCATATATGAGATACATCTATTATCTGCCAGTTTTTTATAAGAAAAAAAACAATAAAGTTAAAATCAACTACTAGTGTAAGATAAGATAATAGTGAAATATTTCCTCTCAGTTAGTAGTCATAAATAACATGCACGTTCAAAACATTTGATTTTTTTATGTCAGTGTTATTCTGAAAAATTATTGAACATATAACACTATAAAAAATTGTGATTGAAACCTCTTGAACATCTTTGAAGGAAGATCATTTACTGATTAATTCAACTAATGATTATTTAGCAATCACCATGTGCCAGGTGCTGTTCCAAGTGCTAGAGATTCAAATGAAAAGAAAACAGGCCTTCCTATGAAATTTTCCTTCCACTGGGTAGAGAGGATATAATGGAGGTGTGGATGAGACTGATATAGTCTGAAGCATGCAACCTGGTTTTCATGGAGAAAGGACATATAAGCATGTGCCAACGACTTGAGATAGGACGTAACACTTTGCTCAAAGGACTGAAAAATTTTAAAAAGCCACCTGTGGCTGAAGAATGGAGTAGGAAGTGGAGAGCAATACAAAGTATAATTAAAAAGTGAGACATCCTTTGGGCAAAGTGGTTCACGCCCGTAATCCCACCACTTTGGAAGGCCGAGGCAGGCTGATCACCTGAGGTCGGGAGTTTAAGACCAGCCAGACTAACAGGGAGAAACCTGTCTCTGCTAAAAATACAAAATTTTATTTTATTTTATTTTATTTTATTTTATTTTATTTTATTTTATTGTATTTTAGGTTTGGGGGTACATGTGAAGAACATGCAAAATTGTTGCATAGGAACACACATGGCAGTGTGATTTGCTGCCTTCCTCCCCATCACCTACATGTGGCTTTCTCCCCCTGC